>NC_135745.1:10263214-10596785 GCF_041903045.1 Epinephelus lanceolatus
TCGTTACATTGTGCACAAAAACTACACACACATAGCAATATAATAATGCATGCCAAATTAGCACAGATGCAATCACTTACTGTGTACACACCAACCTGCAGGCACATACACATACACACATCCCTGGCTGGTCCAAACAACATGCTCCAATTAACACCTCCTTAATCGGCGCTCAGCAGGCCCCCCACACCCTGAGCAGAACCCTCAGAACCCCACCAACCTTTGGAATCGTCAAATCAAAGAGCAGACATCTCTCAACAAGGAAGTAATTGGCCTGACCCCGCGACCTCTGGTGCCTTACATCAGGAACGCATCGAATCAAAACCAGCTACTACAAGACACACCCACACTGCTAACTAGCCCCTTGGTCACTTAAAACGTTCACAAACACACACACAAGCACACACACTAAATGTATACTCACACATGCTCACACAAAGATGCGTCATTAGTGGCTGTGCTGCGCTCATCGCTCATTAGACACAAACTAGGGAGAGATGTTCAGTTGATGGGGAGGTGAAGTGACTTCCACTGCACATACACACAGAACACACGCACAGGCATGTACGGACAAAAATAAAAATGACTGGGTCTTCATCTAGTGAGGACAAGAAGCTGCAAGGCTAATAAGGCAGTCTTACAAATAGAGAAGAAAGAGGAGGAGAGGGGAGAAGGAAACGATGGAGAGACTTCCATTCCTCCCTGCTGTTTAGAGGAGTTTTGATTGATGTTGGGACAGAAAGATTGGGACTTTTTTAATTAACCTCCTAGGAAGGAATGAATGTCTCTTTACTGTATGTGGGCCTATATAGTAGAAAATGGCATCATTAGAGTTTTGTGAATGCATGCATGCATCCATTACTACTTTCAGTTTAAAAAAGTGAAAAGTCAGTATATCAGAAAAAGTTTGTTCCTCAGAGAATTTGTCTTGTGTGCTAAATGTAAGAACTGCATCGTTTTCCAGTCAGTTTAGGATGAGAACATTTTGCACCAAATTCAGGGGAAGTACATTCATGTTAAGCTTTCTTGCTAATTGTAACTTTGCTAAACTAAAAGCAAATTTGTGCAGATCTCTGTACAGGGAGTCACACTTCCAAACCTGATGATGCTGTAACTTTAGCTAATGGTGTTTAAATAGAACCTCTCTGGTAGAATAAAAAAATCACAGCAACATCAGCTTTTACTTGGAGTTATGTTTTGTTCACCCAATGAATTAAAGTCCCATATTTACCCTTTTTTATTTCTGACAATTCCTGAGGTAAATATCTAACTCTTTAGCTGATAAATGCTCCGCTAAGTTTGTCTGTCTGTCTGTCTGTCTGTCAGTGAAGTCCTTGGTGGGTATCATACTGTGGGTTTGTCAGGACTTTCTAGCTGAAATTGGTTGATGGGAGCAGTGAGACAACATGACAGTCAGCTGCCTACTATTTGTGGGCTCATCACTATGAACAAACCCTCTCACATTACATGTAATCAATTGATCCAAGGATAACCTAAAATATTAATTAGTGCAGCTTTAACAGTAAAATGTAATAAATAAAGATGTCGTCACCTTAAACGTTCTATATATGAGATTTTAAAAGTTAATGTAACAGCAAACAACTTATTAGCTATGTAAAGATTCAGTGGAGAAATGGCGTCCTGAGCAAAGAATGTCAGCCATGCTTGCATGTTTGTGCATGTGAGTTCCTCCCTTCATGCCCCGCTGGCTAACTGTTGCTGCTCTGCACTGCACTTATACAGTGGTTACCACTTATAACGCTGCCCTGACCCATGGTGGCAGAAATGCGTGATTTTGAAATAGCACGACAGCGTTCTAAAAGCAAAAGAGACATTACCGGCATAACATGTAACACAACAGCATCGGCATCGAGTGTGACATATATCTGTCAGGCAGTGCTCTCTAAACAATAACAGTGGCATAACATGGCAATATCAAACATTTACTGTCCCTGTTATATGGGGTTGATCTGGTCCTCTTCTTGGAGGGTAGGGAAGAAGCTCTCAGACATTGTCTCCCCAGTTTGCGGGTGAGTTGCTGTTCTTTTTCTTTGAGTTAGCTGCTAACTGCTGCTAGCTCGCACACACAACATGTCATCAAAATGTCACACCCATTCTGTCCTGCTGATTCAGATGTTTTATAGAGACATTGATTAGGCTCTGTCACTACCTCTGTGGCTGGCTAGGGCTGCCACGATTAGTTGACTAATCGATGACTAATCGACTATTAAAATAATCGGTGACTATTTTAGTAGTCGACTAATCGGTTTGAGTCATTTTTCATAGACAACTACTATAAAAGTACCCAAAATACTCTTACTTCAGCTTCTTACGTTCAGATATTGGCAGCTTTACACAGTCTCCCGTGACAGTGAACTAAAACCCTTTGGCGTGAGTATGAAACAAGACATTAGATGACGTAATTTGGGGGTTTGGGCGAGACAGACCGACATTTTTCAACATTTTAACACATTTTTCAATGAAATGATTAGTCGACTAATCGAAGAAATAATCGACAGATTAGTCGACAATGAAAATAATCGTTAGTGGCAGCCCTATGGCTGGCTTAAAGTTGGAACAACAATGCCTCACCATTTCAGCTCAGCCATCTCCAGGTTTGCTTGTGATGTCAGAGGTGAGCCATATGCAGGCAATCCCGGCCCAAACACTAAATGTCATATGTAGCACCTTTAACCAATTGTTGCCCAAAAAGCAAAGAGAACATAATATGGAAAACAGTCATTATTATATTACACATGAGGAAGATTAATGTTAGCTAAAAGTCATATATTTACTACAGAGGGCCTGAAAACATTGCAATTCATTATTGCTCCTGTTTCACTAAGCAGTGGAATTATTTAAGGGTGAAACGGTGCATTACTGACTCACACACACACAAGCACAATAGTCACAGCCTATACATGTATATATCTTTAAGTATCACACATACTCACACATGATAACACAACATAATGAAGGTGTTCAGCAGCCACTGCAAAGGCTGCTGTAAATGATGAGACCGAGTGCAGGAGTTAAGTGTTATTCATTCCATACACACTACATGCTGTATGCTAATGAGGGGATTTTATTTACTGGACTTAGAGAAAAAGTCATAAGATTTTCCCAGTGGTTTATATTGTTAACCAGGTGTAAATACGGTATTTGCATTGTTATTGGGAATAAATATGTTTCCTCCTCATGTTGAGGGGACAAGACTTAATTCCATATCAACATGCATTTAAATGGCACTAGGTGTCTGTGAAGGGGGGCTTATTTATGGAGTGGAGTTTTGCCTTGCATGCATGCATGTATTTACACATTAATGCACAAGAGCACACATATATACATTTGCATAGAAATATGCATACATACAAAACTTGCACATTTATGTTCATAAAAAACAAACACATAACAAACAATACAACACATGTACACTTATACACACATACCCACTCACAAACATACTGTATGTAATGCACACACTTACAGGCATTGATCCAAACACAGCAACACATACACACACACACACACACACACACACACACACAGTTGTACGTAAATGCTCATTATTACTATCACTCACACTATCACCCCTCTTAATTTAAACACACATGACCATACATAGTCACTCCTTCAAAATCACACTTGTACACATTCTTACCCTCCTCATTTCACTGCACACGCACCATATGTTAAGACCCATACACAAACACATACGCACTGTTAGTTAATCACCGTGTTAGATAGAGAGCGGACACAGCCTATGCTAATGTCTCAGTTAATGCCTCGGTGGCTCTCCTTGAGAAATATATTTATCGCTTTATTATGGGCTCGTTTCTATAATTCATAGGAAGCACGCCGTCCTAGATCACCCCCAGATGAATAGAGCCGGGGAGAGTGGAGAGATGTAAGTGTAATTCACTGAGGTCTACTGCCGTTATGTCCCTCTGTACTTCTCTCCCTCTCACCCTCTTTCTCTTTTTCTCAGTGTCTCTAGTTATGGATCATAATATTATGATAGCTGTTGGTTGTGCATGCACCATTAATGATGTTGCCTCATGGGTGAGAACAACTGTTTCAGCAAGTACAGACCCCTCTGGGAGCAATCAGAGAGAGAGACTGAAAGAGATTATATCAAATGTTCCAGCATTATCGTAACTTGAAGTTTTAGTGTTATCATTAACTATGCCAATTGGTATGAAGGATTGCCAAAACAAGACCAAAGGTGAACACAGAACAGCAGCATTGTGACACCTGTCGTTGAGTGGGATTACATGGACATGAATAACCTGTTTATAAGGCTTATCCCAGTTCTGATCATATTCAGGTTAAGGTTTTTACATGAGCACAGAGAAGTCGGCTTATTTATATACCCCGTATACATCCTGTTTTTGTTGTTGTTGTTTTTTTGAGTACTCAAGCTAGCCTATTCGGGTTTCTCATAAATGGAATATGGCGTTGACATGCTCAAACACATAAACGGGATACTCCAAAAACCTGATCATAAACGAGGTATTCATGTCCATGCGCAAAGTGTAGTTTGGCGGGCTTCATCTTGTTAGGATATGCCCTAAGTGTCCTACTGTCCTATTTTCTGAGTGTCACCTCGCCCGACAAAGTATTCTGTATTTAAATGTCCACAACCAAGATGCCGATCATAGCAATGAATGTTTCACTGATTAGTCGGTGTTGAAACCTTGCAGACACATCAAGCTTTTCTAGACTGTAGGTTTGATGTATGAATGTATTTAATTTTGCTTGTAGCTGAATGTTTTCGTCAGAGAACAGCTCATCTTTACACTGAATAACAGCATTTGAGCGAAAAGTGTAACACATTTTTCCCTGATATATGTCCTACAGTGTACAAAGTGCATGCAGTATTACTTTACTGCTCTGCGCTGCAGTGGTAGCTTTTGTTTGGGGCTATTTCTGATAATGAGTGAGCTGATGGAATATAGTTGAATTATAAATAATAAAATGAAACAAGAGGAAAGTAAAAAAAGAAAAGAAAAGAAGGATTCCTCTTCTCTCTCTCTCCCGAGGGAGCGACCATTTGCTCTGACATTTGCTTTGCCTACCTGAGTGTTTTCCATTAAACGCCATGACTGCTCTATGCCCAGAGATGGGGGGGAAAGGAATGAGGGGGGGGGGATAAGGAGTGGGAAGATAGGGAATAGTGGAAAAAAGGGAAATAAGAAGGAATGGAAAGTAGGGATAAATGAAGAAATGGTGTGATGACAAGCAAAGGAAGATGAAAGTGGGAAGGACTTAAGGGAGGAAATGTAACAACTTGTAGGCCCCTGTAATGTAATGATTTATCATGTTAAAATACCTCATGTAGAGACAACATATATGTGCTGCAATTGCTCTGGTACCTTTTACCAAAACCCAACATGTCAGTGTCCCACATTTGAATTTGACAAAGGATGGGCGAGAAATGAGTGTAAAAAAGGGAGAAGGCATCACGCTCAAGCTGCCTTCAGTCATTCTTACCCTGCCCCTGTGTCACACAACATGTATGCACATGCACACACACAACATCCATCCACTTGGCAAAGAACTTTGAGCAAGCATTGCCCGTGGTTCTTGTGACTGTGAGGCGGTCAAATGCAGCATAGAGGTGTGTGTGTGTGTGTGTGTGTGTGTTTTATGGTGTCAGTATGTTGTGGCCTGACAGAGGCCTGGTCACAGCACATTTACTCACTGACATGACTCTAATTACACCACACACACACACACACACACACACACACACACACACACACACACACACACTTCTAATTATGTCATGCTGCTGTGTCACAGCGCAGTGGAAACGAAGGTCACAGAGGCCATACATGGGCTACAAAGTAACAATGACTTCTTATGTCTCGGTCTTCTCTGATATATGACCCCTCTTTCCTCTTCCCTTCTTTACTGTACTGTACAAGTTATTTTCAAAAATCAGGTTGTAGGCATCATCAGACAAGATTTATGTCAAAATACATCTGTCTTATAACCAGGGGTGTGCCATATAATCTCGTTCACAATAATACCAGTATAATTTTTTGATATATAAAAGATACATATTGTTATACTTGCAACATTTACACTTGTTGATATTGATGTCATACTGTTACCCATGGCAACAACAAGCATGGCTGAAAGTGAAATTATTACTGACTTGGTGGTTCCAAAAAGAGGAACGGCTTCAGTAGTGTGGCATAAACTGTGGCGTTGTTAGGCCTGAGTGTCCTGAATGGTTTTAAAACAGCCCTGCACTGAGGGAACTCATTCAGCGACTCTGCCGTCATCAACCATCATCTTGTTTAATCAGTTATGTTGCAAGAGAGAATGAAGCCCAAACCACCCTCCTAACCAGCACCTAAAGGACACAGGTGTCTGTAACAGTGGATCCAATTTTGAGGGTGGAGATCCCCAAGGGGATGCAAGATGAACAACAGGAAATTAGAAAAAGAAAAAAAAGCTGCCACACTTGAACTTTTCTCTCATTTTTAAAAATGATTAAGTAGTGCATAGTTTTTTCTTCTTGGGTCTCTAAAAACTATTCAAATAAACAAGACTAAGAGTCTCTAACTGTGCCAGTGGTTTGGAGTCTGCGTCTTTGAACATCGTAATATTTTCTAATTATCTCTCAACACCAAGTACTGTTGAGGCTAATGGGAATATAATTTGTCATGCAGGTATATTGTCATCAACCAAAGTATTGGCAATGTGAAATTTGGACCTGCTGATGGTTCTAGAGGAAGGGTTAAGGGATCACCAAAGTAATTACACTTCATCCTGAGGGGGATGCCTGTACTGAATTTAATTGCAACTCATAGTTGTTGACACATATCAGTCCATACCAAAGCTGTAGACTGACCAACAACATTCCCATCTCTTGAGCCATGCTGGTATCATTGATAAAAATTTGTGTTGGTAGTATCATTCTTCGAAGTGCTTGAAACTCATACACCACCTGTGACAAGGGGCTGCGAGTAGATTTGTTTCACTTTAAAGAATCACATGCCAAAAACGTTGGGAATCATTGGTCTGGTGGAGGTTGGACTCACTTCTGAAAATTCAAACAAGTAAGACAAAAATAACTCTAGGCTGTTATTTCCCCTTAGCTCTTTTCCTCTTCCTGTCCTTCTCATCATCTTCCCTCTCTGTCCCTTTCTTTGACACACAATGACAACAGTATGGATCACCGGAGGTCATTTTAACACTGTGTGTGTGGATAGGGACTTTGCTGACCTTTGTCTTCTGCTGGACACGTTATGGCAATCACTCTATCTCTGTCTCATAACTACAAATATATGCGAGGGCATGTCTGTTGATGTGGAAGAAGAGAGGTGAACAGCTGATTGGTGGGTAGGTTTAGGGGGAGGGGGGTGGTTGAAGGGGAGGGGGAAATCTAAGAGCCAGAGGGGATGATGATGATGATGGTGATAATGGTGATGATGATATCATGTGTGCTTGTGTTAGGGCAGGAGGACATCCCAAATAATCCTTTCCCTTCTCTGCATTTTTACATGTGGTATGTTTGCCAGACTTTCATAATCCATTGCTTACTTGCGACAGAAAATACCCTCAAATCAGTACTGATAATAACCAACAGTTTATCAATGAATAGATAAGATGATTACTTGGTTTGACAATATATGAAATTATTTTCAAACCATCCATTTTCCCACAACTTCATCTACAGCTGCGTCATGGTGACATTCTGGCTCTGGATGACCAGTAGTCCAGAAATTAACCAGAATCTAGGATGCACCTATAACACACCTATCTAAAATGATGCACACAAATTCTCCATCCAAGCACACTGGAGCACATGAGACCAAGTGGTAACATTTTCCTGATCATAATATTGACAAGGCCTTGATAGAAATGTTAACGAATTAGCATAAATCATTTCCCCATGCCCTTTGGTTATGCAGATGATGTATGAGAGAAATTTAAATCTCTGTTCTTTGGTTTAGTACACCCATAATCCATGGTGCACTATTTCACCAGTCAATTCAGTTTAAAATGATGAATGGGTGACACTTAAAACAGATCTCAAAGGTTTTACGTCTTAAATATCATTGTACACTTGGTGACATGATGAAATGCAATGATAGAGCATAAAAAACAAATGACTTGGAGGTGGGATACACCCTGGATAGGTCACCAGACTATCACAGGGCTGACACATAGAGACAGACAACCCCTCATGTTCACATTTCACACCCATGCACAATTTAGAGTCAACAATTAACCTTACCTGCATGTCTTTGGACTGTGGGGGGAAGTCAAAGAACCTGGAGAAAACCTACGCTGACATGGGGAGAACATACAAACTCTAGAAAAAAGGGCCCCAGCTCAAGTGGGCATGAACCTGTAACCTTCTTTCTGTAAGGTGACAGTGCTACCTATTGCACCACTGTACCACCTGTGAAATACACAGACAAAATGTAATGAAATAGATTTGTGAAAATGAGAAGTTCAGAAGATAAGAGGAGAAGCAGGCTTGTGACTGGAAGGTTGCAGGATTGATCTCCAGACTGGCAGGACTGAGTGGTGAGAGATAAATAGCAGTGCTTAGCCCACCCTCATTATCACCACTGATGTGCCCTTGAGCAAGCTGGAGCGCAGAACACAGCACAGAGGCAAAATGTAGCTCAGGTTTACATCACCAACGTGTGCCTGACTGCAGGAAAGCCAAGGAAATTGAAAAAAAAAAAAAACCCCACAAAGGCACTGGCAGTTGTCCGCTTTTGGGAGAAAGAGAGACACTTCAAAAGTTTACCAATAATGGTTTGGTGCATCAAATCTGTATTGTCCATAAAGAATAGCTTTCAGGTTACATCAGAGTCAGCTGTAATTCCTTGCAGTATTGAAACTGGGCAGTGCACAGCACTCACTGAAGCACTGCTGCATGTTCTGCCATCTACAGGGCCTAAGGGATATTTATGGAGTGCTGTGTTTTTTGGATGGAACCATAGTGTGCTCACTCTGAACGGTATGTCTCATAGTGGGGTCCAAGATCCCTCCTTCACGGGTCTCTACAGAGTCAAGGTTAATCCCCTAGCAAAGTGAGCCAGAGTTAATTTGGATGTAACCCTTTGCAGAAATAGCAACCAGAATAGAATTCATGACGATGATATAAAACTGAAACAAAAACTTTACCACACTGGCCCATAGGATTACATATTATCAAACTGGGATCTGTAGCCAAATGTGGATCTATATTTCGGTCCTTGACATAAGGGGAAGCTGAGAACCCCTGAAGGTGTAAAGGGTCTGGAAGTTGATTAAGACAGAGGGGAGCACTCCACTACCTGCTTGCCCCTTAAAGAGCTCTTTATCCAGGATATGATAAGTCCCAAGGACCCCCCCTCTCCAACCATCCAGAGATAGACTAGACTAGCATGCATGCAGTCAGGCAGGCCAGCAGACAGAGAGAGACAAATGCAGAGCAGAGAGATAAAGTGCCTCTTCACACTGCCAGTTAATAGTACCAGAGTGGGGAGCAGGACAGAGAGGAACCTCTTGGCTGGCTGACCCCATGAAGAGCTCTCAATCCTGGGCTCACTGAGTCCCAGAGCCCCCTTTCTCTCCTAGACCTCCAGCCCTGCAGCCCCACTGGGTCAGAGCTAACCCCACAGCCTTACTCTGGAGGCTTGGTAATAGGGCCTGGATGAACTCTTCAAGGGGATTAAAAGCCTCTTCTGTCCCCCAGGCGCCGGCTTTTTTTAAAGTGGCTGAATTTTCACTACCTGCCAAAACTGTTCTCAATCCAATTTTAGGACCACACTTTTAAGATAAGTAATGCCGATTAAATTGGCAGTCTTTATATTTGCTGGTGAAGATCTCCAGTTCATATAAACACTGAAACAAAGACTGCAGTTAAGGTGAGAACATTTCAGCGAGGACTTCTGGTGGATGTGAAAGTGGTCCACAACATGGCGGTTTTGATGCTCCAGTGGAAACAAAGCCACTGTGAGGTAGGCAGGAAAGCTGGAACACTGAGGAGGAGAGAAGAGGCAGAGTGGCAGTCGAGTGGAGAGATGGAGTGGTGAACTGGAGTAGGGGTGGAGGAGAAGAGATGCAGAGATCAACGCAGGTCAGAAGAGGGTAGATCAGGAAGAGGAGAGAGCAGCGTACTGAAGTCCCATTCTGAGCTACTGCACAGCTTGTTGCTGATTTCTAATCATAGAATATTTCACATGAAACACAGCTGAAATCCACTGTTAACCTCATAAGCTCAACTGTTCAGCATTGTTTTTCCAACTCTGGCTGCAATTCAGTTTTCCCATTAAGCCCTTTAAATATCTCTAATATCATGTGTCGGCCAATAGTTCATAAAACCAGCATTTATATTTTGCTTCTGTTATGGATGGTCTGTTAAGGATACAAGAAAATTATTGGTGACTTTTGGAAACGAGAAATCAAATTGCCAGACAAACCAACCATGAATTAAATGCAATGACAAATTGTGGTTTTACAAAGGGTTATGTTGGACCATTTCTTGGCCGGGTGCTGTAGCTTCAAGAACTTCTTGTAAAATTCTAAATTGTTGATTTTACACATTTTCCTTACTGATTAAACAAATGTGAAATTGTGTGTCAGAGGTGCTGGTAATAGAGATGTACCGATACCACTTTTTCTTTCCCGATACCGATTCCGATCCCTGAACCTTAGGTATCTGCCGATACCGAGTACCGTTCCGATACCAGCACGTAAAATAAAAATGGATGGGATATGAATTGTTGTATGTCTCAACTCCTAAAACTACTGTAAAATATTGAGAAATGAATACATAATAATAGAATGAATGCCATAAAACTTTTTTTATTATTATTATCCAGTGTTGATACAGATCAAGACACAGGTTAAAGTGCAGCTACACAATTTGGTAAAAAAGACATTTTAAATGCTACAGTAGAATGTTTTTTAAACTCCACTCCGTTTCAATTTCATTTGCCTGTAGCGTACGTATGCGTAATGATGTGAGGCATTACGTGGTATCAGATTGGTCTTAGGCTGTACTCGCTGATACCCGATATCGCATTTTAGGCAGTATCGGAGGCATTTCCGATACTGGTATCGGTATCGGTACAACTCTAGCTGGTAAGTAGATTTTGTTACCTTCAGACAAAGCTGGGCTGGCTGTTTCCAGTCTTTATGCTCAGCTTAGATGAGCTAATCAGCTGCTGGCTTTAGCTCCATTTTGAACAGGCAGACAACAGAGTGCTATCAGTCTTCTCATCTAACTTTTAACAAAAATGTGAATATGTGTATTTCCCAAAATGTTTTAGGGTAAGTATTCTGAAAACTATTCCACAACTATTCATTTAAGGGAAATCTAAATGCATCAGCATACAGTAATACTTATATAGCCCTTTTCTGTTTCAATCAAGCAACAATCTCCTCTGCAAATTAAAACCAACATGGAAGTGCCAAAAACTGCAGTTCCTCTAATGGCAACTTGAGGCTGGGTCCAAAAGTGAGTCAATTCCCAAAGACTGTACTGTAGGGGTGATGAATTTTTATAGAATGTTATTAAGGCTTAAAGTTATGCATAATTAGAGGTGTGGCTGCTGTCACAGTTTCACAGCTCCGCGTTCTTGTCCAGACATGGTCATTTCTGGCTGCAAAAATCCAAGATGGCAACATCCAAAATGCCAAACTCGAGGCTTCAAAATGGGGGTCTACAAACCAATGAGTAATGTCATGGTGGCTACATCCATTATTTTATATACAGTCTATGGTTATAACATGGCATTGCCCCCAGTACACAAAGCCAGAACCATCAAGAAATGATTTCGTGAGTTTGGTGTAGAAGAACTTGACTGGTCTGCAAAGAGTCCTCATCTCAACTCCATCAGCAACGGAGCAAAACCCTAAAGTCAGAGATTTGCTCCCAGTTAGGTCCAAAAATGTTGGGGAAAGCCTTCCTGTCGGAGGCTAGTTTTGCGGTGCAATTTTCAGCATATGGGTTTATTGTTCCAGTGTACATATACAGTTGGGCCTGGGGTATTTTCCTGTTGTTTAGTTGGCAGTCTGATGCTGCCTAGTCACATGGACTTTCCATCAAGAACCACAATTGAAATAGGGCTTAGACTTGAACTTGAGACCTTGAAATACATTCCTCTATCAATCCACTATCACCATCATCAGTCATTGCATAGAATATACCTTAAGGTGCAACATTATATATGATCAATATCTACAGTACTGGAGACAATTGAGATGATGTAAACCAATCAAAGCCAGTTCTAATGTATCATATTTATCTTTGTTCTGCTCTCTACTCATCGTAATACCACCTCCCCTGCAGCTTCCTCCTGTCTTGTTTGCCTGTGATGACATGTCACAGTGGAGGGTGCAGTCATGTCAGGAGCTATGCAGGGTTAAACTCTAGCACTCTCATTCCATGTGGCAATTAGGCAAGCGGGCATTTAGGAGCAACTGGGATTGCTTTAGTCACTCGTGGGAGGTAATTTGCTGTGTTTTATGTAAATGTGACCAGGAGAAAAATACAGTTGATGTGTTCTTCCATCCTACTTTATTCATTTGGTTTTCTTTTGTACCCACAGTTTTACATCATTGCCTTTTTCCTCTCCATCACTTCATCTGTCTCTCTGTCACCACAACGTCGACAAACTTCGTTCTCCACCCACCACTCCTTCTCTTTCTACCTCTCCTCCCCTTCAACTCGCCTTCCCCTTCCATCTTACTCATCCACATTTTTCCAATCTCCCCACAATACCTCTCTTCTACCATACAAAATTCCCTCTTTCTCTCTCCCTCTCTCCAAGTCAGGTGACACCAGCCAGACCACTAATTAGAATTCTGTCACTAAGTAAATGCATTGTGACCGGTGGCTGACAGCTCCGTATGTGTGTGTGCGTGTCCACGTGTGTGTGAGTGTGTGACAGTTTGGGCAGCTTGTTGGCGGTGACGATGGCAGCCGCATGGCATTTTTAACGTGGCAAGGTGCTGCTCTCGCCACTGACCTGACAGTCATTTAAATTACACAGAGGATGGCTGCCGTGTGTGTATGTGTGTGTGTGTGTGTGTGTGTGTGTAAGGAGAATGAGAGAGGGATTGAGGAAGGACCATTAGTAGCTGTGGGATAATTCACTGACTCGCAGGTTGACTGATTGTGTAGCTGACTGACTCACTGACTCATTGTTGGAAAACAGACAGACAGATAGGCAAGGCTTGTTTACCATGTCAGCTCACCAATATAACTCAAGTCTCCTTCTCTCTCATTGACACACACACACTCTTACACACAGAAGCTTTGAGAGAAAAAATATAATGTGAGGAAAGCAGGAGATGAGAGGGGAAAAAAATAAAGTAGTAGGAAAGGAGTGTGAATGAGCTGAAAAACAAAAATGGCTTTTATAGGCTGGCAATCGACCTTTGCAGCTTGATACAGAGATTGATGGTGAGGGAAGGAAGGAATGGATAAGGCAGATAAATCTGTAAACAGCATTCACCTGTCAAAGGTTTTTCAGTCACACTGGCGTTATCAGATTTTTTTTCAGAAAGTTCAACGTCCACGCTACAACACACAAAAAAAACCCCTGGTAAAACTCCTCCACGCTTTCTGTCTTTATCAAAGTGATGTTTGTCAAGAGCAAATGTGAATTTTGGGCTGTAAAAGCAAGTGAAGATTGTCAAAAATCGGTCACATGACCATTGTGCATAAGCATGTTCACAAACTTTTGTTTTCCAGCATTTTCTAATTCACCCATTCCAATTCAGAGAAAAGCTCTTAAAGTGGATGGAGGAGTGAGATAAAGCCAAAGAGATGCATTTTAAATGTATCTGCAGTTATGATGCACGATAAAGCATTTTTCTGGCTGAATTTAACAGCATCTTTGTCTCGTTTTGTGCAAGCTGCAAATCTTTACTGACACAGAATTGTACAAATAATTATATCCATACCTGAGGAAGCATTAAAATGGGCAGATATTGTAACCAGATAAAAAATATTGTACTTTCTTTCGACTTCACTAATGTAAGGAAATTGAGCTCAAAAAGCCTTTTTATGTGTAAACACATTACTTAATGTAAAAGTGCATTCTCAGTGTCTCACAGCAATATTTGCAATGAAGTGGAATGATTTCGTCTCTTGCAGAAATAGGTTTGATGTATTTTGACTTGCAGGAGTAATAGAAATCCAAGAAAACCTTGTTAAAATTCTACTAACTGGATCTCTGCTGGTAAATTTGGAACTTGCTGATCAGACAGCACAGAGAGAGCTTTGATTAATAGAGGCTCTTAAGATGTTTGAACCCTTTCAACAGAGGACTGCAATGATGGTAGCCTGATACTTACTGGGACAGGTGTGCTCTCCACAAACATAACTGAGGGACACAGACTTGTTATACAGTGTGTTTGAGAGTTGAGTTTCTCTGTGTGTATCAAGTTGGAAACAGTCTCAGTGCAGAAGAGCAGCAGGAGAAGAGCCAAACTATCAAGAGACAGAGGGAGAGACTGTTAATTATTGATTACAGTTGGCTCTCTAACAAATAAACCCACTTGCTGCTCTCTCTGATGCAGAGATTCAGTCTGTGACTGCGTAGAAGTACTGATCACTCAGTACACCATGAGTGGCTCCCTGTTGCATTTGTGTGCAGAAACGATTCAGATTGTTGGACATTATGGCCAGTTGAGTTTGAACAAGGATTTGATTTGATCTTTGCATAATGTCATCATTACAGTTATTTCAGTTAACAGCAAATGCATGTAGAACATGGGAAAACATTTCCAGATTTGCCTTTGTTTCCTTCCTCTGTACCTGATTCCTGCTGTAGCTTGTAAACCATAAACATCCTCAACATTACAATGTTCCCACAGCTGAAGTTAACCGGGCATCATGTTGCTTGTTTTGTATTTGTTACAGGGAATATGGTGATTTTTGTAGCATCAGTGGTAGTGTGAGTGTGGCCTTAAGGTGTGTTCAGACAGAAAGTGAAGCAAATTTTTTGGAGTTTGGCCACTGTACCGTATGTATTTATTTGCCCTAAACAGTCCAGGCACCTACTTTACATTAGCTGTACAGTAAGCCTGCTAGCAATAGTGGCACCCACCATGTCTGAGGGAGTGTGTCTGTGTGGCAGCTCAGCCTCTGACTTCTATCATCTCCTTCCAGTCTCTCTTCCATTTATGAATTTCATAAAGCCCCAGGATATGCAAGTACGCATGCTTGCACCTTCATGTCAATGTTAATGGGAACAGACACTGCCAGGGCCAATGGTTGGCAAAAATGTTTTAACTTTGACAAAAGAATCAATTTACAATACCATTAATACCTCACTATGTAAAAGAAAACAATGTCTAATCAGCTGCTACATGATGAAATGGACCAAAAGAAATATAACTGAAGTAGTGTACAGCAGTACAGAGACTGAAAAATACTACTTATTATCTTGTAAATCTGACCCACCTAGCAGTAATTTCTTTAAAAGTTAAAGTCCATTCTCATGATTATTTGTTGTGTTGTCTATAGACTGTATATGAAATAGCTCAGGTTTGTTTTAAGGGCCATTTTGTCTATTGTTGTGATGTCACATCCAGCACAGGTATAGACAATAGACTAGCTGGTTATGACAGCTTGGATTGTGCATGTGTGCATATCCATGTCAGTTGGTAGGAACTAAACTCTTTTCAATGATTTGAATTTTAGTTTATGTAAAGAAAAATACATGCATGTTGTTTTTTTAAACTATTTGTGTAGTTTTGCATTAGTGGGAAATGTGGTTTAATGTTCATTTAAGTGTCTGACATTCACATGTCCTTCTCAAAGCTTGCCATTAGGATGTCAAGATGTACACTTGCAAATGCCTCTTTCTGGAAGAAAAAGAAAATTAGAAAATTAAGCGTATCAAAGAAGGGGGCTAAAATTTTATTGTGAAAGACAAAGTGTGGTACAGTGAAAAGGGAGAGAAAGAGAGAGGTGAACAGAGTAGACCCCTACAGAATAGTCCCTTGAAGGAAAACAGCGCTCAGTGTCACCACCAGCAGACAAGCCACAATGACAGCAGCATGGTAAAACACCTCTAATGCACCTCTATGGGTTTTTACTGCTTCTCGTATAGCAGCAAGGACACACACATGACACATGACTGCACACACGTACATACAAACACACACACATAAGCCAAGGATGGGGACACTTGAGATTCACGTTTTTGTTTTTCAGTGGGGCAACATGCTTCAGTACAAACTCACGCACACAGTGTGGATATTTATTATTCACGCTTTTGTTTTGCACACAGACAACATGCTTGCTGGAGAGGGGAGGGGAGAGGGACGGAGGGAGGCAGAGAGATAAATAACAGTGATAAGTCTTGTCTTGTCAGAGGAGAGGAGAAGGGCTGAGTGACATACGATTGGTCTCCCGGTCGTGAAATATGCATGGCTTTTTCAGCAGCCAGAGGAGAGGAGAGGAGTTAATTTAGGCCTCTCGCTATGCTCGGGGTAATTAAAAGAGATGATCGATAGTTTCCCCCCCGTGACTGATAACAACCGCCACACACACACACACACACACACACACACACACACACACACACACACACACACACACACAGAGGCAAGCAAGCAAACATACAAGCAAGACACTGACAATGCGCAGACAACTGCACCGAGTATACGTGCACACCACACTTGCAGAAGCGCACAAACAAACAGGGAATAAAGAAACAATGAATGTGTGTACAGAACAATGAAACCCTTCACAGACAGTGTCAGATTATTGACAAAAAATATATAGTTGTCCTTTGTACGCATTGAAGTAAAATTTTTGGTTTTATTAGGTCTTCAGATATATCCGATGATGATTTTTTTGTATTGTGCATACAAAAATGGCCAGCCCATAAGACACCACAAATAAGTATAAATAAAACCCATAACTTTCATAATCAAACTCCAAGACCTTCACGTCTACAACAAAACACATGACTGACTGCAAAGAAATAACTATTGAAACCATAGACATAGAATGAGAGTAAAACTGACATTCCCATGCAAATCAACATGGTAGGCTCGACACAGTAGCGGCCATTTTTATGTGCACCACTGCCATTGCAACCGTTGTGGCAGGCTAACATCCATAGAAACTTCCATTTAATCAAACAACTTGCGGCAAGACGCAAACTCACTCAGGTGAGGTTTTGCAGTAGCTACCAAATGGGCAGTGGAGTAGTGTAAATAAGCAAAGAGACTTGTCTTTTGTGGTCTTTTTCCATTGCCTTGCAGCTAGAGAGGAATTGAGGATTGTTGGATTAACGTTAAAGTGTTGCCAACAGAGAAAAGCAGCTGGCTAGAGTACTTTCGCGTTTCTTCCTGCTCAAGCTAATGTGAAAATATGCTTGTTTTATTTTGTTAGTTAACATGGCCTCATGGCAGTTGAAAGGTAGTGGGTTTCAATCATAGAAACAGAATGAAGAGAAAGGACATTGAACTTTTTGCCATGGTCATTTGACTAGTTCAGTAGAAACTGGTGGTTGTTGGTAGTTGTTGAGGTGACAGCTGGCACATGTCAGAGGGGCAATTAAATCTGTCATACTCACCAGTTTGAGAACTTCTTCACACAGTTAGTAGATGTATTTACGATCACAGTGTTGGGGGTATCACGTTACAAAGTAAGTACACGGATTACTTTTATGTTGTAATGAGTGACGTAACGTGTGTTGTTATCGTATGTTTCTTTTTTTGCCATTAATTTCATTTCTGTTGAAACATGATGCAACACTGCTGTAGCTCCCTATGAAGAATGAGTGAGACCCGTTGCTCAGCAGTAGGGATGGGCATCAATTTTGGATTATCTATGATTGATCATTCAGGATTTTGATCGATCACAAATAAATAATAGCAAAGCTAGCGCGTACTTACCTCTGCATCCCTGCAACCTCGGTCCCCTCAGAGCGGGTATTTTCAGCGGCTGGATTGACCGTCACCAAGCTTCGATTGCTTCTTACCCCTGAACATGTGAACATGCTGATCTTTCTAAATAAGAATGAGTAGGCTGAGCCACTTTTTACCTTTTACAACTGGACATTATTGTTGGGGTACACCAAAGTTTGACAGTCATCCTGTTATCCCGTTTGTGAGTATTAAGAAAAAAGAAAAAAAAATCCTGTTTGTGAGTCATGTTAACTGTTCTTTTATTGGCTTCATGTGCTACAGGTGCCATGTTTGCTTTTTTAAATTAGGCTACCATACTAGGCTATATGCACAAATAATTTTTTTTAAGTTTTGTGGCTAGAGTCTTAATTGCGTGAGCCCGACATGCAATGTGTTAATTTGAATGTGAAGAGTAGGCCTAACGTTATGCCTCCGTCTGAACTTCAGGCTCGTGTCCCTACGGCTGACTCTATTTAAATTTAACATAATATTTTATTCTCTGCCTTCACTTTTTATTTATTGAAATTAAGTTTAACATTTTACTGTTTAAGATTTTGTTGGACTGTCTGGGTGTGGATTGTGTCTCAGTTTGAGTGTAGTCTGCATGCCTAATATGGCTTGCGGGGGCTTTGGGAAACAGAGGTTTAAGCCCAAGTTTAAACTTGTTTTTTGAACAAGTAAAATAGATTCTATTGAAGAAAACATGCTTTATTTGTTATTTCTACCATAGGCATCATTTTGATGGAGAAAAAGCTTATCAATTAATCGATAATTGATCATTAATTTTTGTGATGATCGAATAATGAATTTTGATCGTTTGCCCATCCCTACTCAGCAGACAGCTAAGAGGCAGAGAGAGACAGCAAGATTATGTCTCACCTCAATATCTAATTCATTCAAGACTACTTTAGTCAAAGAAAACTTTATTTCCATTTGCAGTATTATATTTGGCAGTATGGCTCTCTTCTGGGCCTCTCTGCCTTTCTTAGGCCTATGCAGATAGCCTCTTCCCCATGCCTACATGGAAAGCCTAAGAAGGAAAGAGCACACCTCTCCGCCCTACTGCGTGCCTTCATGGAAAGCCTAAGACAGAGAGCAGACATCCCTGCCCTTCCACACGCCTACATGGACAGCCTTAAAACAGACTGAGCACACCTCTCTGCCCTTTCCTCATAGCAAATGAGGAAAGCCTTAAGGCAGAGTGAGCATACCTCTCTGCCCTTCCATGCGCAAATGAGGAAAGCCTGAGGCAGAGAGCGCAAACTTCCCTGCCCTTGCGTGCACCTACATGGAAAGCCAAAAGCAGGGAGAGCAGCAGCAAAGACCCCCCCCCCCATGTAGCTGGGATGTGAGCTGAGCTTGATATCGTGTCCTGTCTGAACTAACGCTATGCTCAATTTGCTGTTGTGGAGCTTTTGATCATATCACATCATCTACATGAGCAGACAGAGTTTACCCAGTTTTCAAGGAGAATTCGCGAAATTTCTTGAATTTAAAAACTCTCTTCAAGACATCATAGTATTTGGAATACAGATTAAAATGGGACTTCCCTGTAGATAGATGTAACATAGGTTCAAGACCCAAAATTACTGACATACTGAATGATGAATTTGAATTGCCATTTTCTTTTTCCTAATATAAAAGCCATTTAATTTCTCATTTCAACACCTTTCGTTCTTATATGTTTAACAATTTCTGTTAAATAACACTAAGTTAGGCCTATGCTCAGTGTGGGTATATAATTGGGGTGACCTTTTTTTGGACAATTAGTTCACAAGAAACTAAGCCAAGCCAAATGAAACACTATTATATAATGCAATCCACTGTCCCTTGCAAGTGTTTCCTTTCTGTATTATCCCCCCTAAAATTAAAAATCCATTTTGAATTCATGCTGCTGTTTCAGGATGTTGATTTGCATTCTTTAGTCTCTGATAACAAGGCAGAGAAGAAGAGAGCTCAGTCCTCCAATCTCTTCCATAAACAGGCACTCTGTCATCAATATTGTAGAGGAATCCATACTGCAGGACTAGAAGACTAATTAGAGCCAGCTCTAAATTATTTAACTCCCTCTGATTTTATTGATTTGTCAGTTCAGAGCTGCGACTCAGAGCTGTAAAATTGACTCTGCTGAAAGAGACATGCTCGTCTGCTGGTTTATGGCTGTCAGCACATGGATGGGGACAGAGAGTGATGTACTAATAGAGCTGCTACACACATGTAGACACACACAACAGCAGAAAACAGTTGTACATGTGGACCTAAGCACACATGCTAATGATACAGCCAGAATCAGTGGATAATGTAGTAAAACCGTAAAGGTGCAGCATTAACCGGCTTAATTAACAGCCCACCAATTAAACACTCCCATGTACTGAGCACACACCCAAAAACACACACACATATAAACTAATTATGTATCTCTCAATTAACACAGATCTCCATGTGGAGTGCATAGAGCCCTAGGGATCCAGTTAGCCACCTGTTACTAATATTTCAACTCAGGCATGATAACATCAGTACTCACACACACACACACACACACACATTCCTCAGTACTGGGCTTCAATCAAAAGCACAAACAGCACTAAACACCAACGCACTTCCAACAGGCCCGACTCATCTGGCTTGTTGGATGTTTGCTGAATTGGTTAAATGCCTAATTGGTTAATTGCAGAGGGATTATGTTCAGATGACTGGGAATCAATTGACCGGGCATGCACATTAGCACGTATGATTGACAGAAGAGGGAAATGGTCTCATAGGCTGCGAAACAAATCAGGAGCAGCGATTAACCAATCAGAGCAGATGTCAATTGATCTCACAGGGCCTGGAGGTGAGCTGTAGCTTATGACAGTAATTGTCAAATAAATGTAATTAATGGAACACCTTGATGTGCTCTGGATTGATATTGAGTGATTTTTAATGTTTTGATGTATGCATTGATTTTGAAGTGCTGCTTGGAAATGATGTTCTTCTAATGTATTCAGATAGGAAAGAAAAGGAAACACATGAACAATTGACATGGCAAACTGACTACAACTTATTGCAAATGACACACCTTGTTGCCCGTCGATGCCCTGTTTAATCCTCATTGAGCAGTTGGGGATTCAGTGCCCTGCTCAAGGGCATCTCAGCTGTACTTGTTGGGAACAGGGATACCTTTTTATTTTACACTCACAGATTTCCTGAACAGGCTCAGTGATTTGAAAGGAGCCTATGATTCTCTATTTTCATGTTCAGTTTCCCCTTAAGTACATATTTTTTTTATATTCTAAAAGGCACTTCTGAGAGCTATGGTATATGGAGGAATTCTGTCTCTGCAAGTGTGTGCTGCTGTTTGCTCATGTGTGTATATAATGTATGTGCGTACATGTTATGTGTCACATTTTCCGACACACCTGATGCCCTGGACATTCGTGGGTGTAGGTGCTCAATGAGGTTTAAGTTCACAGGTTTATGGTTCATGGTTCATGGATCAAACAGGGAGCTAATAGTTGTGTCTGCCAAACACAACAGGCTCCAGCTGTGGTCTAATGTCAAAATGACAGACAGACAGACGCTCTTTTGTTTTAGTCTAGTACAAATACAGTGGCTGAGATAAAGAGGCAGCCCACTAATTTTATTGTAAATATGATGTTTTGCTAACATAACAAAAGTGTTGTAGTTGCCTTACCCTAACCATACCTTACTAACAATTTATTTGTTCACAATTTTACCTTCTAACTGTACCAATACTGTAGTTGCCATGTGCAGATATTCTAGGAAGCGAGAATTTGAAAAATGTTGGCAGTAGAGTTGGGTCAATTTCAGGTTTTGCTGGTCCGGTCCAGTGTACGAGCTTCAACCGTTTCGATTTCATGCACACTGGCTGAACCAGCATTTGTCATTATGACACGTTCTGGCGAGGTAAAAAGTAGCCTTCATCAACAACATGTGCCGATGGCATCACAGCAATAAATCCAACTTATACTGCATTACTAATGAGCAATATGGCAATGTGATAAATATAAAATTATGTTTATTAATGGTCCAACTGAACCACAAGTGTCTTACAGGCTGTGTGCAATTTACTGCTGAGCCGTGGCTGGTGTTGGCAACATGAAGGAGATCAAATTTTAGCAGGGGTGTGAGGAGGGATGAGTTTCTTACTTGAAAGTTTGTGTTTTTTAGGGTGATGAGAGGAGAAATGGTGGAGTTTCTCAAGAAAACTAAAACTACACCAGCATGGCAATATTTTGGATATGAGGCCGATGAAAGCGGTGTCCTAACTGGCTGCTGAGCCGTGAGCTTGAGCTAAACTTTTGTTGGACACTGTGTTTCTATTTATACCTGTCGCTCGCTTTGAAAGTGCCACAGTTGATGATATATGAAGTTGAATTGAGGAATTATCTGTACAATAACTTCTTATTTCACTACAAAAACCCAAATACGTTGGCAGCTGGCTAAAGGGAGATCACCAGGGAGCTAAAAGATTCCTGTAAGCTAAATGACCATCACTTATAACAAGCTAGGTTACATTTCCAATAAATATCACAATATAAACATGTTTTCTTTTTTAAAAAATAACTTTACAAATGGAGGAAAACAAGAGGTAGGCTCCTCACCCATCTTTTAAGTGGTTACGTCTCCAATCTGATCTCGAGCACACAGCTGATAGCTATGAGGTTTGTATACAAAACAATAGTGCATATTTCATGGATTCAGTGTGGACAGAGAGCTCCAATATTAAGTAATTCCACATGATAGTCAGGTACTAATATTTTGTTAGTATATGTTGTCAGTATGTTCCTTTCAGGAGTAGTTGCTGAGTCAAGTGGGACACCTGGTAAAAGTCGGTGTACTGATCCAGTCTGATGTTTGGCTTGGTTGGAAAATTTTCACACTGGCCCAACCCGTGTTGGCACTGGACTTTAAAAAATACATTTTTATTGAACTCAACCTGTTTATTTTTTTATTTTTATTTTTTGTTTTTTGAAGAAGAATCCAATTTTGACATTCATGTCTGGAGTCTCTCTTCTTGAGCTTTCTGACTAACAACTTCCAGTTCACAGAATGGAGGTGTGGATAGTGAGGTAGGCAGGGTCTACTGAAATGATGTTAAGTAGCTTTTCGGAATCCAGTGTTTTTGGAGCTAGACTCATAATTGAGGCTAAAAGATAAAACTGAAAAACAGACAAATACAGAAAACAGAAAAATGCTAAAAGTCATACACAAATCAACAAAGGTCTGTAAGATGTTAAAAACTGATAAAGAATTAAAACACTCAGTTAGAATATTAAAGCTAAAATACGCTTATTTTGGTCATTTTATAACATTACTACCCACTGGTCGACTTCAGAAATCGTGCATCTGGTTGTGTTTATCCCTGTTTTGTGTCTGCGGAACACTTTGATTGTATAACTCACTTTTGTTAATTGAAGCATTTTTGTATATGATTGTGTTTTGTAACTCTACCAATTGCACTAAATTGTCCGGTCCTGAAGTATATAATGTTGTGACGTGTACAGTGTTCTCAGGTTGGACACTGATTAGCCTAAATTGTGAACTCTCCAATTCTAATATGTTCAGTGTATTACAGGTGTCAGAAATCCCTAAATGACAGAGAGCTGTGGCCCCTGACAAATTCAGCAGCCAACACAACAACAGCAGATGCTTCAGATGTAGGAGGATTGCAGTCAATCCATCACTCTCCAATCATTTATCAAGCTCTCCCTGTTTACTCTTCCCCTCTCTCTGTGTCTTTCTCTCTCCCTCCTTCTCTCTCTTTCTCTTCATTTATCAAACTCTCCAAACCAAAAGAAAACCAACAGACCCTGAGGAACACCTGCAGTGACATCAACCATCAAGCACACACACACACACACACACACACACACACACACACACACACACACAACACATTGACAATGAAAAAAAGAACATCTCAACAACAAAAGAATTTCATTTCTAACGTCTGTGTCAATCAGCAGCAAAGAGATGTGACTATTTTTCACGTAGCCGAAACAGTGGCAGCTGTGCAGATGCCGTGGTATGTGTGTGTGTGTCAGGGCTGACTGGACACAGATTAGAGGTGGCGTTAGAGGCCACTCCCTCATTGAGCAACAGCCAGAGTGTGACTGCTGTCCCTCTCTATTACTCTCTCTCTCTGCTAAGCCCACTGCAACAGCCATTTCTTTCTTTCTTCACTTTTTCCATCCTCCATCACCTCCTTTCTTCCTTGTTGTGGCCATGTATCCATGCCCGTTCTTGCATCCATCCATCTATCCATCTCTTTTTTCACCTCCATTTCTCCATCTGTCCAAGGCGTCCAAGGCGTCCAAGGCACAAAGCTGGGCAGAACAATAGATGGATTGGACCAACCTGAGCAGATCTGAAGTATACCTGATTAATAATAGAGGTTGCAGACACCAATTTTATTAAATTTCTTGGCAGATCTTAATTTCAGCTCTGCTCACAACATTATATGAAATCCAAGTTCCAGGTACTGTTGTAGAGTGCTAGCTGTGTTGTTGGTCATGATGGGTCAAGCAAATGTGTTGTTATACTATCAGTGACTGCTCCAACAAATACTACTACTGCATTTACCACAGCCGAGGGTGAAGGTTTGGTTTTTAAAAGTCGGGGGACACAATAAAGTCAGAAGTTCTAGTGTCTTTTTAAGAAGATGGACAGCATAGTTATTGCCTGAGCTTTGACACTCAGAACAGAGAGTCTGCAAAGCATTTGCTGATCAAGATTTTATTGAATAATTCAAATCAAATCTGCTATAGGCCTTTCTCACAAAAGACATTTTGACTTGTCACAGCAGGAAAAGCACAGGTGTTACTAAAGATGGCTCGGTTTAATTCCAGTACTCAGTGACAAAGAAAACAAGCCACATACACGATGCCAAGAACCCGAAAGCAAAGCAACTAAATGGAATTCAGCTGTTAATTTTTTATATATATACACCCATACTTTTCTTACAGTGGCAAGTCAAAATGTCCTCTGTGAAAAGGGCCTATAGTATGGGGACAGAAATATCATTGGAAAAGTGAGGGGGACATATCCCTTTTATCCCCAGTGGAGAGCAAACCTTTGACTACTGCATCGTCAATACAATAAAGTGTTATTTAATTAAAGATAACCATTGAAATGTGTATGTTGGACGAAGAAAAATGAAGACTAATGTTCTTTGTCTGTTGGATGTGTAAATGGCATCTGTTTGCTAACATATTATCATCTTTAAAAGGTTCAGGTCCCAGAACTTTAAGACCACAGCCTGGGTCGATGCACTGGATGCCCTTTTGTATTTCTGAACAATCCTGTTTGGTATAATACAATGGAAATACAAAGAAGAACCTGGCGCCCAAGCCTAACAAAGTGCTTTAAAGTTGAGGTTATTAAAAGTCTCCCAAGTTCCTGTGACGTTAAACCAATCAATGTCTGTTTGCCCTGTGACATATCCTGCATCTCACCCAGTGTGTGCTGGGATTGACTGAACAGAAAAAACTGGTGGAGAATAGTTCTGGTTTGCAGTGAGCGTTGTAGTTTCTGTACCATGCTTTCTGTCTGTGAAGCAAGTTGTGTGAATGGACACACCATTAAAACTATGTCTCCAGGATTGTAAGTGATTACTGCATTACCTATTGGTTAATGAATGTGCTCATGATAGAGAGCAACTCACTGACTGTACTGATCAGTTCACATATTCAGATACTGTTGGTGGTGCTTTCAAATCTAAATAGGACGCATCAACCTGCCTGCATGTGTCTATGTTGTATATGTTAAGATAAGCATGTATGCACCCACAGACACACTTAAGCTAGCATGTATCTCTCATCCTGTCAATAAGTGCGTGTGTGTGTGAGTATGTGAGGGGCGACAGACGTATCCAGTGGCAGTCCCATGAAGAATGAAGTCACCTGGCTTTCCCCTGTCTTTGAAGGTCAAGGAGACCCACTTGCATATTCATGGCCGTGTGTGTGTGTGTGTGTGTGTGTGTGTTCATGCGCATCCACGTATGAGTGTGTGCTGGGATCGATGGCTTTTAATTGTTTTTTCCTGAGCTGTGGAAGGAAGTGCCAGCAGTTATTGATCGGATGGAGGGATGGGAGAAGAGAGGGAGAGAGTGGATAGGAAGACAGAGAGTACAAAAGAGGAAGACTGAGTGAGAGAGAGAGAGAGAGAGAGAGAGAGAGCAAGAGAGTGAGAGAGAGACAGTGTGGCAGACAAGAAGGAAATGTGACAAGACAGGGTGGCGACATGGAACATAGAATCACTGTCTAGAGGGTGGATGAGGGGGGAGGTGTGTATGTGTGTGTGTGTATGAGAGAAGGGGGGTTGATGGGTGCCATGTGTGCATATGTAAGTGTTTGCATGGTTGTATGTATGTGTGTGTGTGTGTGTGTGTGTGTGTGTGTAGGGGGCTGGGGGAATGTCACAGGGTGTCTGATCTGGATGCTACACACACATTGCACACCACACTCACTAGGTGCATTATTGAGTCGGGTTTAGTGTGTGAGGGTGGGTGTGTGTGGATGTGTGTGTGATTTCGTCAACTGGTTCACATCACTAACACAAAACAGGCCCTTTATCTCTTATTTCTTGTTATTTTTCTACAATTTAGAGTAGTAAATCTTACAGGTTCAGCAAAGGTTTTAAAATGTATGATATTAACACTACTTACAGGAAATGTATGACAGATGCACAAGACAAAATAGTAGGATGTTTTGTGTATGAACAAACAAAAATAATATTATACAGTATATAATTATTATAATAAACTTGCCTGTGCTTTTTGTTTCTAATTTCTCCTAATAAGAAATTCTTATTTTGGTACTTTTTAAGCCCTATGATTTTTAAATAACTAATACAGTAAGCACTGTATTTTTATGTAATTTTCTGCCTATTTCCCTGATTCTTTTTCATGTAAATTTGTTATTTTAAACTTAATTTAGCAGTTTTTAACCAATAACATTAACATAGTCATTCTCTATGGAGGGTATATCACAGTATAAAACAATTCCACAGCAACATAACTACACACAAACACCTCTCTAAAACGGTTTCAACAATTACAATTACTTTTGAATATTACTGTTGAATAAAAATGCATTCGTTTTCGCCATGGTTATCTAGCAAACTGGCAGCTGAGTACGTAACATATTTGGCATTGCTTATTATCAGCTGTAGCCAGAATTTTTAAATTATATCATTTTTTCATATTATGTTTTTAACAAAGTAATTTTAGCTCCCTCAACAGATCTGCCTCAGTTATCACCTCAAAGGTATAATAGCTTTTCAACATGGTCTGTTCATTTACAGGGTTAAATTTAAGAAGGGAAATGCTAAATCCTTTTTTCTATTCATTTTTTTTTTTTTGCCTAATAAGTCATATAAAAATATACTGAATCTAAAAATATTGACATTGCCCAATGAAATACCTTCAGTTTGTATTTTTTTTCTCAACTAATGAACACTTTCAAGTTGCTAAAACTGATCAGAAAGAATACAGAGGACATAGTGTAATCAGTGGTAGCACGATGTTAAATAATAAAATTCATAAAAAGAAAAAGTAACATTGTAGAAAGATTTTTGCCTTGATAGTTACTGGATGATCACATAGTCATTTCCATCAAAAACAGACATTATATTAAACCAACACTTTAATATAGATACACTCAATGATTTGGAGTATAGCTGTAATTACACAAGAACCTGATAATGCACCGAGGCAGCTGGCAGTCTAAATCATTATGTGGGGGTATTTGATGTTCATTATGTTATTAAAGGTCCCTCATATTAAAGGAGTAAAAGACAGCTTGTATTCAAATAAATATTGAGGGAACTTTAGTTTTCCTTGTTGTTTGCTTTCAAGTCACATGCCTGTGCTCGGCTGCACAGCTATTAGTTTCCAGTGTTACGAATGAGAGAAAGAGAAAGAAAACAAGCAGGCCCACGTTTGAGCTACAGGGCAAGATGAAATTGGAGTCAATGGTGTTGGTCAACCCTGACCCAGTGTTAGCTAAGGCTAGTGTGAATGAAATGTGTATGTGTATTATGTGTGTGTGTGTGTGTGTGTGTGTGTGTGTGTGTGTGTGTGTGTGTGCGCATTTGTGTGTGTTGGTGAGTGTGTTTGGACTAAAAGTAACAAGCTTTATTCCCTAACAATGTTCCACCATGCCCTCATTACACACAGGTTAAAGTGGCACTCGGTCCTGTCTAGACTGCTAAAGAGCGTACACACACTTACACACACACACACACACAACACATAGACACAACACATACACACAGGTGAGAGTGGACTGTGGCCCGGTTTTACTGCTGACCAGGCCACAAGTGCTCAATCACAGAACAGTGAGAGGAGAGATTGAGATGATGTGTGGGCAAAAAGTGTGTGTGTTGTTTCTTAATTGAATTTAATACAATCTAAACAACATGTCAAACCAGCAGTCAAAAAGAAAAAGGGCTAAACATGATGAAAGAAAAAGTGTTATGTTGTAACTCACATTGCAGCTGTTGAAGAAGTTGTTTGCTGCCTTTCTTATAGCAGCTACTGGTGTGTTTGATATTGTTGTTGGTCTGGTTGTTGTTTTAGCTACTGTTGTTTTTGTGGCTGTTGTTTCTTTTTTTGTTATTGCTGTTCTGTATTTCTTTCCTGCAGTTACTGCTGTTGCTGTGATTGTTGAAGCTGCCAGTGTTGTTGGACCTGCAGTCGTGTTTTGTGTTGTTGGTGCTGCAGTTGTCTTTTGTGTAGGACGCAACTCTGCCCATATTTCTCTCAGTTCATCTGAGAGAAAACTAGACTTCCAGCCCGAGACAGGAGCCTTTGGCCAGTTTCAAGTAATTTCCGAGGGAGGGCATTCCTATTGGCTGTTCTACAAATGCAGATGTGCGTACATGTACCTTTAGTGAAAGCCTGATTCTATGGTGGAGAATCCTGCAGAGAAAGTTGCCACTCCAGCATTGGCAACAACTGCCTGAACTGCTAAGCAACCAAAGAAAGGAAGACAGACTCATCAGAGAGTATAAAAGAGTCTCTTGACTGTAAAAGAATAAAACACTTGTCAGTTTCTGTAAAGTGTTTCAGAAATGGAGAGAAAATGTTACCAATAGTTTACCCTTCTACTAACCAGAGCCAAAGGTTCATGGCTTCCGTTTCATCTTCATGGTTATGTGGGTAGTGTTAGCACAAGCCCTGAATCAGGGTGTGTCCTCCAGCTTAGTACCTGCCGCAACAGACCACCTCGTCAGGGGAAGAGGACAGCAGCTCCAGAGATGGACCCCCAGGAGTGTTGGGCTCGCTACTCTAAAAATGGAATATATTACTCATTAATCGTTACTCTGTTTAAAAGTAATAATACAATACAACACAATACAATAATACAAGCACAATGATTACTAAAATGAGTCCACTGATTTAATATTGTATTTCAAGTCAGTATTGATGTGATAACAAAAGGAACATTGTAACGAGTTGTTTGGCTTTGGCGTAATTAGGGACCTTGGCTGAAGGGCGAGGATTCTTCACACCGCTAATTTACACCGTCTACGTGAGCTGGAGGCTGACAGCGAGGGTCCGAGGTCCCGCCCAACGCTGCTTGCAGCTTTAATTGTAATATTATTACTGAAACTTCAGTAGTAATTAGTTACACTACTCGTTACTGCAAAAAGTAATATTATTACTGTAACGCATTACTGCTCAACACTGACCTCCTGTCAGCAGCAACCTGAATGCAGCCAACATAAACCCCGGCTCTGGGGGACTGGACAGCTCTGACTTCCCACCAGATCAGCAATTTTTCTGTTGCTGCTGTTACACGGATTAGACCAGGCACTGCCGCTGGCCACCAGCCCACTGTGACACCTGGTGCTTTTGCTTTAAAACTCGTTCAACTCAAAATAGTTGCCAATCAATTTTTCCTGTTGATCAACTAAATTGACAGATCGACTAATCGTCTTATTGTTGTAGGTCAACTTTTGTCATGGTTTTTTTCTTTTTTGGTATCCACTGACATTTTTTCTTCGTTGCCCAAGGCTGTGTCCCAAATCACACTCAGTAGTGTACTCTATAATCAGCAGTGAATTGAATTATTATCCTTTTGTGTCATCACTGACAGGTATTAGTGTCACGCAGCTGTCCCACTTGTGTCTATGAAATGCAAGTTAATTCTTTATTTTACAAGATCAAAAATTCTCTGAAATTTCCTTTGAAATATCCGAGACACAACCATGTGATTCGGCAATATTATATAAGGTAAAATAGAGATGATGCTCAATGTTTAGACTTCCAATTTAGTCAGTGTGCAGCTAAATGTACAAAGACTTTGTGTACATGGTACAGTACAACATACAGTATATGAACAAGTCCAAGTTTTCAGTGATAGCTGAATGATGAATATTAACTTGCCTTTAGGTGAAAGGGTACTTAAGTAAATTCAATGGACTATCTGCGACTTCTTTGAAAGTTAACACAACTAAGTTTTTTAAATTATTATTACCACATTAAATAGTTATTTTAGGTTTTAGGAAAATTGCTAGGAATTCACAGATCTGTAAAAGAAGTGTTAGCAAATGTGATACATTGCATCTTGGTATTGTTTGCAAAAAATAGTGTATATGCCCTGGACATTTCTTTTTTTATTCCATTACGAAAATTTGGAGAGAGTACTAAAAAGAAACATGAATTTCGCTCTTAAAATTTGCACACTCAAATAAAATGACGGAGGCTAAATGTAGTGCAAATAGCGAGTGATATCAGACAGAGCCCAAGTGTCCAAGAACATGTGAGACAGTCCAAGTTTACCCACATTGACTCACACACACGGTCTCCACTGTATTTTCTCACCCTCAAAGAGCTGTTTCTTATTCTCCCTCCATTGCACCATGGTCTATCTATCTATGAGTCTCTCCCTCACTGTCTGTCTCGCTCCTTGCCCAAAAACCTCCATTCCAAAAGACGTGATAATCAGCGTCTACTGAAGCACGGCAGAAAAACATTTAAGTGAAGAGAAGGTGGGGTAGTGGTGGTGGAAACAGGGATTGGTGGGGGGGTGAAGTGGTGTTGGGTTGGGGGGTGAATTGGTGGTGAGGAGATTGCGGCGACAACACACACAAGGCTTTGCCCTGCTCCGCCACACTGTCAAATTTGCCCTGTATTCACACACACACACACCCACACACACACACACACACACACACACACACACACACACACACACACAGATTCTCTAATAGATTCTCGTCTTGACACTCAATTCCGTGGCGAGACGATCCCACTTTATCCCTCCCTGCATCAAATATTTAAACACTTGTATTAGTGGCTGTGTCATCCCCTCAAACACCCGCAGCTTAAGGCACCAATCTCCTCTCCTCCCCCTCCTCCTCCTTCTCTCTTCTTCTTCTTTTTCTTATTTCTTTTCTGTCTCTCCTTCACACTGCTCTCGCTCTCTTTCCTCATCTTCCGCAATTCCACCTCTAATATCCACAATGTTATCACCTGCTTGCCTCCCTCCACCACCCCATCATTTTATATTTTCAATACTTCAACCTTTTTTTTCTTATGAAGGAGTGTGATAGAGGGAGGGACATAGAGGAAGGAGTATGTTCTTTCTTTTTTTTTTTTTTTGCCCCCCTGTTCTTTTCAGGGTTTTGTCGCGGGCCGAGAGCCCTTTTCAATCTTAAGAGGCGAAGCTCTACAGATTGCAACAAGGAGAGAGGGAGATGGAATGGAGAAAGCGGGATAAAGGAGGGAGGGGAAGAGAGAAGGTGGAGGGGGAAGAGAGAGAGAGAGAGAGAGAGGGGATCGGTGGCGGCGGCTGTGCGCTTGAATGATGTCTTTCAAGAGGAGCAGTCTAGCTTGTCAAATCGCCGGCTGCGAAATGAATTGGCATATCTGTTGGGCTCGGCGCGGAGATGTCGCGCCACGCCGTTTCATATTCCTCGATAAGGCCAAATAACGCAATTGTCAGAGAGACAGAGAGAGTGTGACAGAGAATGAGAGAGAGGAGCCAGTTAGAAGAGAGTGGCGACGGAGGGGGGAGTAGAGAGAGAAACTGGCAACAATGGAGTGTGTATGATAGACAGAAAGAGCTTTTACACCTGATATTCCGCCTGTCTGTCTGTCTGTGGCGGGTGTTACGGCGAGTTAATGCAAACCTTTTAGAACCACTCAACACATGAATCTGCTGGCTTAAATCTGATTGCTTGCCATTGATGTTTTCCACTTTTAGACTAAAGTGGCTAACACCATGACCTGCCTATGTTTGCAAAATTATTACAGGGCATATCTGCTTTGGAGAGGACACAATGAAAAATACTAAGAATGATGAGAGAAGTAGAAGGGAAGCGATAAAGGTCACAAGCTAGACTTGAACGCCACAAAGTAAACACACCTTGGCCTCCCCAGCCACTGTTAGGGCCCCATAGCTCAGATATCATCCACTCTCTATCTCTCACTGATACATTGGCTAACTTCCACAGTGTAAACAGATGATTTGTACTGCACGTTTTCATGACATCAGGACCTCAGATAATTTCACCACTGTTAAAAATGAAGATCTGTGTACTTGTCATGGAGAATAGTACTTTGTCGGTACAAAACAGTTGCATAATGTCCTCTATGGCGCTACAATAGGTTTTACAAATGTGAAAAAAATAACCCTTCTGACGTCATCAGGGTTATCTGCACTTGTGCTTGGAGAATTGTGACTCAAAAGTGGCGTTACAAAATGGAGGTTTGCGGTTTTGAGATGTGGACATTTACAAGGCAGGTAGGGTCTAATGAAAACTCTTTCTACACAAAGATCCCACAATACTGCTGCAACAAAGACCCTACATGAGGCTGGTTTATCCTTTTTAAAAAGAACCAAACAATGCCTGCATAATTCCGCTCCAGTGTGTGATTTAAAGAGGCAACAGATAGGATTCATTTTTTTTTTAGCTTGGCGCCACCTAGCGTCAGCGGTGTTGCTCGCACTGTCGCAAAGACCAAATTGACCGTGGGGATCAGAGATAATCAATAAAATGTAGTCTGTAAAGCCACCAGTATACCTCTATGTGTATGTAGAATGAGAAAGTGTGTGGACACTCTACTAAATAAATGAGTCAAGAGACCGAGCAACAATTATCAGATTTATCTGAAGAAAAAAACAAATAGTAATGCAAATAATTATACCAGAATGCACAGTACCAGAACAAACAGCTCACAGTAAATGATACCAGTATGCACAGTATCAGTTCAAACAACAGTAGACACATACGTGATAATGTATCGTGAGCCGGTGACTGTTGAAAAATAACTCCCGACAGGGGAATGGAACCCCGACGCACAGCAGAGTTATTTTTCAACAGTCACCGACTCACTATACATTCTCACACACACACACTCACTACTAAAACATTCAAATGTTACAACTGGCATCAGTATTATTAAACTGCTGGCAGAGTGTGTTGACAGAGGAGAGGCGTTCACCAGACAAACAGGAGCGGAGGAGAGGATCTTACTCCATTTCTCCCAGTCGGAGAGGCTGGGAGCCCAGTAGCTGCGGCGGCGGCGGGGGGGTGGGGGTAATCACTGTCCGAGGGCTACCGTAGAATGGCAACGAGGATGTCAGCTGACCAACACTTGCTACCCAGTCCCTGGTTGCGGCAATTTGCGATGCTGGCCAGCTAGGAATGAACTAGCAGCCAGTACAGTACAGTCCTCTCTCGGCTAGCTAACATTTAGCCGTGTTACTTACTGATCCATTAGAAAGAAAGCTAGCTGGACATCGGTTTTGAAGCCTCTTTGGTCACAGAGCTCCCTCCATCTCTTGAACGCCTGACTGAGGTTTACTCTTGTTTTTCCTCTTCTTTTATCACTCTCCTTTTTGTGCATCCTCGCCTCCTCAGACAGAGGAGCTCGTTTTCTTTTGGGAAGCCGTTTTTCACTTATCTCCAAACTTTGTCCGTCTGCCATTGTGCTCCTGACTCAACTATCTCATGCCACGGCCAGTTCCTCATAAGGACTAGCTCCAATCCCTGATTGGCTGACCAACCAGTTTGGCAATACATGACGCATTTCCTGCCGTAAAACAGATTTTTTCCGCAAAAATTCGTCCTCGGTGGCAGAACCTTATTGCAGTCACTAAGTAACCTATGTAAATGCTGATAGTCTGATTTTACTGTGTATACTACCCTGTGCAACCCACATTATTTTCATAATGATATATACTGTATAGGCAAAAATGCTGTCTGTTGCTTTTTTAAGCATGCTGGCATTCCAGAGGCAAAATTGGCGTAATCTACGTGACGTTTAACACAACAGCATCAGTGTCTAGTGTGTCATACAACATACATGTCGGGCAGCGCTTTCTTAACAATAACAATGGCAAAACATGGTAATAACAATCATTTACCAGCCTTGTTATATGGCGGTTGATCTCGTCCTCTGCTCTGACCTTGTGGTAGCAAAGTTGCTTTGTTCCCAGATCTCAGCAATTACCCTTGTGTGGACAGAGTTCTAATAACTAACAGAGGGAACTGATGATCAAATCTACAAAAATAAGATCCAAGTTGTAACAAACGAGACCTGCTTTGTAAGATTTATGTAACTGGGGTGGAGGAGAGATCACGCCCTCTGAAGCTTTTTCCTTTGCTACCAGACCTTCTACCTCTTGTACCTACATGTGACTGTGGTGGAATTCTGCGGCGTGTCACTGGGTGGTTCAGTGTTATGCTGTTTGGTTTGGGTCTGACAAACTGAGACTTGTTTGTTCAGTAGCACCGAGTCCAACCGAGGAGAGTGGGAGACTATCATTAAGGGAGACCACTGTCTCCAGAGCTTGTGATGAGGGGTGTGAGGAGACATACGGTAACACAGAGGCACACACACATGTTCAGAGTGCAGTGGTGGGCTAGAGTCTGGTAGTGGTTCAGTATGTGACAAACTGAGGAGGGTTGTTTGAAGCTGTAGTCCAGTTGGAAAGAAGACGAGAAAGAATGGACAGACTTGTCTTGTTGGGAATTACTACTGCAGTGTGTGTTTGTGTGTTGGGACCTCAAAGGTGATGGCAGATAGAGGTTTCCCAGGTTCATGGTTACTAAGGAATATGCAAAAGAAACAAGAAATGCTGTCAGACTCTGGCAGCATCTTGTACATGAATACCTCGGGTGCTGTACACATGCACACAGACACACACACACACACACACACACACACACACACACACACACACACACCTATGATAAAGTATCCTCCTGCCATTGTGCTGTTTGAATAAGTAAAGTTTACCACTAATACATACATAATTCTGACACTTTTCAGATGGAGATTAATGAAAAGATGAAAACCAGCAGCAAGATTTATACAAAGGCAATATGTTATTTGGTGAATACTTTACCAGACAATTTAGCATCTGTATCCTGCATTTTCTACACCATTTAAAAAAACAAACATTTCTACAATAAATGTTTTTTTCCTGAATGTATAATTATAAATGTTAATGACAACAACTGATATTTGCATTTTTTTAAAAAGTGGGGCAAAGATTTCGAACACTGCAACTAACACTTGTGTTTATTATTTATTAATCTGCCACTTTTCTGTTTTGTTTTGTTTTTATCAATCTCTCAGTTGAGAAAATGCCCAGTTTAATATCCCAGGGCCTCAGGTGATGTATTTAAAGGCCATGTTATGTACGTTCAATAGTTCAAAATCAAAAGATTTTTGAGTTTACGGTGACTTAAAAGCAGCAAACCCTCAAATTTTGGAAGTTGAAGCAGAGCATGTTTGGCATTTTTGTTTGAAATATAATTGAAAAGGTGAAATTATTACCACATTATTTGCAGATTGATTTAATTGATTAAATAGCACTTGCTGTATGATAATTAAAAACATTTTGATGTGAAAATATTATACAATCACTCTATCATGATGTGGGTACATTTTGACTTAATATGCTTTGTGACAGTAGAAAGAAAAGCATGACTATCTATAAATGCCATGAAGTAATTTCTTTTCAAATATTTTTTAAATTAGCGAGATTCAGTAGTAGAAGTGCTCTGGTTAAATGATCTTTCTTTGCCTTTTCTTCGCCTTTTCCCTCCATCTGTTATGGCCCGTCTTTCTCCTCTGTGGTCGGCCCATTAGCTCGGTGACCAGTGGACTATGACAGGGCGGCCTGGTCATGGCAACACACAGCTGTAACATGGATGGTGCCTTTCACATTAGTGTGGTGAACAAGGGGAACAGGAGCAGGAGCTTTTCCATTAGCACCTCCCACGATCTGCCAAGATCCTGACAGGGAGAGAGAGAGAGAGAGAGGAGGGGAGAGGGAGAGAGAGCTATATTGACCATGTTTTCAAATGGCTGCTTCTTAACAGTGTGACAGTGACCTGAGCCAAGCTTTGGGCGGGACCATCACTCCATATTCACACACTGAGTGGGAGAGAATGTGAGGCAAACTGGAGAAACAGAAAAGACTGTGTACATACTAGTGCACATTATGTGATTCCCACTCACTGTATTTAAAAAATAAAAAGGAAAAAAAGAAACCATTTTTTAGTGGTTGTCAAGAGTTTCACTTAATGATGCTGAAAAGTCCTTAATCAGGAAAAAAACATTTTAAATCTTGATGTAAAATGACATAAATAAGTATATTAATTGGGGTGTCTATTGTCTTTTTTTGATGGTTGTCTTTTGAGGGTTTGAGGGTTCTTGGTTTCTAAAACAACTGACACATTGTTACAGTGAATAAAGATTTTCTTACAGCAGTTATTTTAACGTGTCAGAGCAGGAATAGCATAGTCTCTGGCTCTGTCCTATTTAGGTGTGTCATTGAGCCAGCATGCACAAAAAAGCAGAGCACTGGGACTAAAACCTAAATGAAACACAGGTATTAAAGTTTTAAGTTACAGCTGTGTTTGGAAAGTTAAATTATCCGTTTGAAGAACTCCCATATTCTCCCATATTCCCATATTCTTATACCTATGGTATAAGAATATGGGAGGAAGAATAGGCTAATGCATTTATTTTATTGTTAATGTTAAACATAAGTACTAATAACTGCAATGTGACAAGAAGTGTTTTTCTGTTTTTCTTTTCTTTCTTTTGGAAAGTGTGTATTTACATTTTCTTCTTAATGGATGAAATGTTTTTTTTATTGTTAATATTTAGCAGTTTACATGGGGATTCATAAATTAAATATATTTAAAGAGAATATTACACAATTACATTTGCACATACATATATTTTCATTTCTTTAATTCAAACATCTCTGTCCACTGAGTTTACAAAACGATCTTTAGTAAATCAGCAATTTAAAAGTCTGCCTTTTATAGTGGCACTCCAGCAATTCTGTATTCAACTGCTAAGAAGTTGAAGGACTTGCGAGAGAGAGATTGAATCAGAGGAAGGGTCAAACTAAAGCAGCACAGGCTTCGATATTGTGACTTTTACTCTCTTGTATGGGTCAAGCTCCAAAACGCTGGATCCTACAATACACATAATGCAACTGGACACTGTGTCTTTGTTACTCCATGTATGACTGACAGATGACCACTTTGTTTGTAACAGACACTCTCTTAGAAATGTATAGTCTTAATAAACTAAGCACAAAAAGTAAGGAAGTTTGTGTTTGGTAGATTATTTCTTTGTTGTAACAATGCTTCTTGGCAATACCGTTGGAAAGCCTATTTATTTCCCTATTAAATGGTGCAGCAGAGCTGAGTATGTGGGTTGCACCCATGAAAAAAACTGCTCTATCTTCTCTGCCAATGTCAAACAGCTTTTTTTTTTTTTTGCTGTTGCTGTTGACTCTTGTTTTGAGCTTCTGGTACCCCCCACCTGTGAGCATGGGCCCTGCTACAGTGGTCAGTTGGTGTCTGCTCCAAGAATCAACATGCCATGTTTGACTGATCTGAATAAGGCCCGTGTGATAGGGCAACTTCAAGCTGGTGTTCCATAAAACCAAGTTGTGGCATTATTTGGAGTGAGCCCTCGTGCCATCTGCAAACTGAAGGCCAAGTTCCATATAACGGGGGATGTCAGAGACAGGCTGCGAAGTGGGTGCCCCCAAGAAGATGTTTTCCTCATCCTGCCGGCACTTAGGTCCCGTAGGCAGTCTTCCACAGATTTGCAGTCAAGGTTTGCAGGACGTTATGGCCGACGACTCTCTGCCCAGACAATCCGCAACAGTGTGCACGCAGCCAATCTCCGGTCTCAAAGAGCTGACAGGAGGCCTGCCATGACTACCCTTCACTGTCAGGCCCATTTGTGCTGGTGTCAGCAACATGTGCACTGGAACCTGAACATGTGGATGAACGTTATGTTCAGTGGTGAATCCAGATTCTGCCTACAGCAGTTGGATTGTAGGGTCAAAGTGTAGAGAAGACGCGGAGAACACTTGTCTGATTGCTGCACCGATAGAGTAACATGTTTTGGTGGAGGCAGTGTGAAGGTGTGGGGCGGCATCTCCCTCACTGGAAAAACAAGGTTTTTCATCATTGGAGTCAATCTCAATGCAGAGAGATATCGAGATGAAATTCTGCAACCAGTGGCAATCCCATATCTCCACAGTCTGGGACCAAACTCTATCCTCCAAGATGACAGTGCTCGCCCCCACAGAGCGAGGTTTATCAGAGACTGCCTCTAGAATTTGGGAGTGGAGAGGATGGAATGACCTGCCAGCAGTCCTGACCTCAAACCTATTGAACACGTGTAGGATCAGTTTGGGTGTGCTGTTTGTGCCAGAGTGACCAACACAAACAGGTTGGCAGACTTGTGACAAATGCTGGTTGAAGAATGGGATGCCATCCCACAGCAGTGTGTGACCAGGCTGGTGACCAGCATGAGGAGGAGGTGCCAGGCTTTTGTGGCTGTGTATGGTTTTTCCACACGCTACTGAGGCTCATGTTTGTTAAATGAATAAATTGTTAAATTGCCAATATGTCTTGTTTCTTCAGACTTCAATGATCCATTTTCATGGGCGCAGCCCACATACTCAGCTCTGCTGCTGATCCCACAAATGCATATTCCTTACAAATGTAACACCATTTAAAAGGGAAATAAACAGGCTTTCCAATGGTGTAAGAATTATTGCCAAGAAGCATTGTTACAAGAAAGAAATAATCCACCAAACACAAATTTCCTTACTTTTTGTGCTTAGTTTAGTTTTCTCACACTTTGCAACTTTAAACTGTTGAAAGCTGTTAGAAAGTATATATGCACTGTCCTTTATTAATGCACCTCACAGATTTAAAGCTAATTTTTCCTGATGTCTATAATTTTCCAGAAATCTGCTTCTTTTCTTTTCCCCTTAATCTTTTTTTTCCAAAGCCTTGGGGTGTAATTACCACAGAGCTATTGAAATGGATTGCGTAGCATTTCATCAATGGTTTGCTTTTTAAAATTTCGTTGTTTCTTCTTCATCTCCAAAGGTAGCGGTGACGTCTCTTTTGATGAAGTGATCAAATGATGAGGGTCTCATTTGCTGTGATCACAGGGCCATGCGTCCCCAAGCCCTAAGTCTATCTACTTCTTGATTTATTTTTACCTTTTTTTGTTTTGTGTTTCAGCATCTCCTTCTTCTCCTGTCTGTTCCCTTGTAATTTGACGTGGAAATGCTTGTTATGGCCGATCAAAGACAGCCATCTGTGGCCTGTCAGCTTCCCTCAGACAAAGTGGGAGGTGAGATGAGATGAGATGATCTACAACATGCATATCAGAGAGAGGGAGAGAGAGAGAGGGAGTCAATGAGAGATGCATGTATTAACAAGGTGCGAAAGAGGAGTGTAAGATGGATAGAAAAGATGATAGAAATGAGCAATTAAAATACAGAAGGGCCAAAAAACTGTAAAAATGATTTTAGAGACAGAAGAGAGGATTTAGACACTGTCATTTCAGTTTAGATCATTTATACACAGCGATCTCTATTCATTTTGGTGGGAACAATCAAACATGCACAATTGTTATTATGCTTTAGTTGTGGTACTAGGTACAAAAATGCAAACCACATATCCACCATTAATTTATAATATCAATTATGTATAATATCAATTATAATGCTCACAACACTCTCTACTCACATAACTGACCTTAGGAACAGTATGTGTAAAAATGATCTCAACTCAAAGGTCCACTTACCGGCTTTTTTTTTTTTTTAGCTTTCATTGCAGCTAACAGGCTTCATCAGCGAATGCAGCTGGCTCAGGTGCCATTGTAGTTTGTCATCATGGTACTGTTACTTTGAATTAAAGTGCCCTGCTTTCACTCTTCTTTCCCCTCTGTTTTCTACCTTATGCCTGTGCAGTAATCTTAGAGAGATGAACAGTAATATTTGGTTTCCATTAAGCTCCTACTCGATATCCCAACATTATCAAGCAAGTCCTCAGTGTTGAAACTGTGTTTGACTTTGCTTACAGGAACTCTTCCTCTGCGTAGTTACTGTCCATCTCTGTCAGGTCAGCACTAGGGTCAGTACAGAGCTCTGCACTTTTAAGGGTACTGACCAAGTTCCGTAAGTACTACCAAGTACTAATTCACATTAAATCCATCTGTGTCAAATGTCGCTTACTGAGAGTGCATCTGGTTGAGAATGCCAGGTTAAGAGATGAGGTGTACACCTTACAACTTGGAAGCCAGCCACAGAGCTCTGAAGCTGGCAAAGGATCTCTATTGCTGGCCTTATCCCCCTTGGAGTTAGAGAGATCTATTGGCAGAAATGGAATAAAACATTCAGAATTATGTTCTTCTTACTGTATAGTCACCAAAAACTAAGAAACGTTGCGTTTTCATTAGCTCATTGAGCCCTTCTTAACGACATAGGCAGCTGGTCCTGTTTCACAGAGTCTACCATGTCTCTACAGTAACCCAGAACAGACAAACAAAACACTGTTTTTATGTTACCTGAAGGTCACTGTAGGTACTCTACTAGCTTGGAAAGGCAGGGGTAAAGGGAGGGGTATTCAGTTTGTTGCAATCTGCAAATTTACTGTTAGATGCCACTAAACCCTACACACTGATACTTTAAGTAATATATGCACACAAAGCATTATTACAGTAATTAATGCTTCCATTATAAGTGTTGGGGGACAAAATCCATAGTCCTCTGCAAAAATGTATTCCAAAGCTTATCTGAAGTTATTATAAGGCTTCAGGCTTCTGGAATTTGGCACTAAAAGCTCTAACTTGGAAGATACCCACTTTATTTGTCTAACTCAAACTGCTTAAGCCTCAGTTTAGCTTCAAGTAAACTTTGGGCTGTATTTCTGCACAGACCAAAGATTGTAGATCCAGTTGGGTGTTTCTGTGTCAGTATAGTGCTGGCTGTCTGACACACCAAAATGAGATGGAGCCATAATTAACATTATTAGTTTGACCTTTGCTTTTCATGCTATGACAAGTCAAAATTCTAGCTGTGGAGAAGGACCTCTGCTTGCAGTTTAATGCACAAACGTGGACTGTTGAATGGCTCAACACAAGAATAACGGCATTCAACAAACACCTCTACCAACCAGTTAGAGCCATTGTTTTTATGTAGCCATACACAGTGCTAGTTTGAATGACGAATGGTTATAAAATACAAGAAGTTTAGGCATTTGAAGTTTTTCTTTTCAGTCAGACAGGATATAAACATTAGCTGTAGGTTATCTGTGCTAAATAATCAGTGGCAGTTTCTTCCAAGTGTGTATAATGGTGACTGTTTAACAAGTGCTACTCTGATAAGTGCATACATGTACAAGATGTAGCATGACAAGACAATAGCCACCTAATGATGAAGGGCACACATTACATGGAACAAGACACAGATATGGACGTGACAGGACACTGCAGTCATGTAATGGTACAAGACCCTCATTACAGAGGACAAGACACTGCAGAGGACAGGACATAAAGTGATCGAACCCTCTCAAGAGAGATAAAAGAGATGAGAATGGCAAAGCGGGGGACAGGGGATGAGAGAGTTGGGGAGAGGATGAAAGAATGAGCGAAGGAGGGATGAAATAGGAGGACAACTCCACTCAAAGAGACCCTATCCCTCAAAGTAATGATGATGTCTTAGTTGGTTAAAAAGCAGTGTTAAGTATTGGCCGTGTTGAATATCAGGGAGAGCTGGCTCAGAGAGATGGATGGCATCTTAAGTAACAGCATCCTGATAGATATGTTGGCACAGGAGCCAAGCATGACGCGTACTGTAAGGAGAGGAGGGCATGAAATATTACAGAGGGAGGAAAAAAGAGAGAGAGGTGGAGAAACAGGGAAGCTAATACCAACGTTACATATAGAAAGACACTTATTCTGCATTAAAAAGTGACATTTTTGTCTTATTTTAGATGGAAAAGTGAAAAATTTAGTGAATAGGTGACATAACTGGCTGCTTGCAAAACTGTAAATGGCATTATGTTATCACGAAACTAGATGTGATTGTGCAGCTTCATTCATAGCAACAGTGTTTAAAGACTGCAGAATTTTCCCAGGATTTATTTGGAAACCAGTGATTAATGTACATAAAAGCTGGTGTTGAAAGTCCGCAGATAGAATCAACCTAGTAAATTTTGTGTGGACTTTATATTCTCTCTTTTCCTCATGCATGTTGAGGCTATTTTGAATATGTTTGATTTTTATAAATGGAATCAGAGCAGATGACATCACACAACAGGGCAAAAAACTACTAAACAAGACTGAGAGCCTACCTAGCACGTTAGCATGCTAAACACAAACTGCTGAAGGCTGATGGGAATGTCATTAGATTTGCAGGTATTCAGTCATAAACCAGTGACACCTTATGAGGATACATGAAATGTTCGGAGGAAATTCATTACAGGTTACTTTGTGGGGAACATGAATTGATTTCATGGTTAACCATCCAAGAGTTTACACACTGCACACAAAACCAAAAAAACTTAACCTCATTGTGTAGCTGAAGGAAAGGTCAGGGTATCACCAAGGCCAGATGGGGTCATCCTCTGAGGACCATGAATTCCTGCAGAAAATTGGCAAACTATTCAATATTTTTCCAGATATTTCAGTCTGGAGTGGCTAGAAATGGCTTATAAATTCAAGGAAACAATGCAATGATTATAGTACTAAAATGAAATATTAAATAAGTAGAATCCAAAGGACGGCCCAGTGTTTAAATTCTAATCTCAATCCTGTTGCTCAATATGTTGTTTTTGTTGACTGTCAACACAAAGAAATCAGTGTATTCCGTGTATTCCGTGATAATATATATTACATGTATGGAGGTTTTGCAGGTTTTAATAATTTCATGGTTCCGAGTAGGGTTGGGCTGATGGACAGTGCCCTCCCCTCCAGGCTTTAGTCCACTCAAACATGGTTTGTGGATTTGCAGTGGCACTAATATTTATTGTGTGCTCAATTTATCTACCAGATGAACTGTAGTTAGCCAGATGGGCAAAATGGTACTTTTTTTAGTGACCAAGTTTTGCCACCATTGTAAACATTTGCCACCAACAATATCCACTCATAGACACTTTATAATAATTTTTTTTTTTGAACTTACTGGTATTTATAAGTATCACATGATCAGGCAGGCGTGTCAAAAAGTAAAGTAAATAAATTAATTAAATTATTTACAGAAATTAGTCCACCTTCCACCTTCTTTTCCCTCTTGGCGGTCTGCAGCTCAGGTTGGGTTCAGGTAGTTAATAAGCAGGTCAACCTTCAACAAAAATATGATAGGCAGTGGCTCAGTCCATAGGGACTTGGGTTGGGAACCGGAGGGTCGTCTGTTCGAGTCCCTGTCCGGACCAATATATGGAGCATGGACTGGTGGCTGGAGAGGTGCCAGTTCACTTCCTGGGCACTGCCAAGGTGCCCTTGAGCAAGGCACCGAACCCCCCAACCGCTCGGGGCGCCTCACCAAGGGCAGCCCCCCCACTCTGACATCTCTCCACTTTGTGCATGTATAGGTCCTGTTTGTGCATGTGTGTGTCTTTCGGACCTGTGTGTAATTGACAAGCAAGAGTGAAAACATTGAATTTCCCCTCAGAGGGATTAATAAAGTAAATAAACTAAACTATAGTCTATTGCGATGTTTCACTGTTGACATTGTCATATGCCAATTTGGTAGACACATCTACTCATTAGTCACACTAAATACATTGTAATATCTTGTCAGTCAAATATAGTTGCTCCTATTTTTTATATAGAATTTTGTTTTGTTTTTCCATTGCAATGAAAGTTGTTTTTTTAACATATCTTTGCAGCCATGTCAGCCTAAATTAATTGAAGGGAAGTCACGTGAAATTGAAGTCTGTTCTGATTATTAAAATACATTTGTGTTTTATATTAGATGATATGTACAAAATTAAGTTATTGGTTCCTAGAATAAGGCATGTTGAATTGTACGAACCCACTGATAGATTTTGTTAAAGGTGTGTTCACACCGGACCTGTTTTTTTTTTCCGCTAGCGACGAGTTTACATACAAAGTCAATGCAAACGGGCGATTGAGCGTATATTCGCCCAGGAGAAAAATCGCTCGGGCTCCGAGCGACAGCGACAGAGCGACAGAGCGATTTTTCGCTCGTCGCTTGAGATGAGAAATCTCATCTGGAGCGGTATTTCGCTGGGTCCTGTCACTTGCAGCTCAACGCTGATTGGCTGCCGTAACCCCGGAATCCCGGGGGGTTCTTGACTGTCATGACATGTCAGCTTCATTAAAAGTATAGCTGCAAATTAAAAGCAGCAATAGATGTAAAAACACACAGACACAATGCATCTGTGATCAGTTCCCTAATTTAATTTTAACAATTTTTTTTCAATCTTCTCCAATTTCTAGTTTTATTTTATGGAAGTGATCAATGTAAGTGCACTTGTCCTAGAGCCGCCACAACGGTTTTTATAATGCAAATAACTCTGAGATAAAACCTACAAGCTTCTCTTCCTATGACTTTGTATGTGTCTTGTATGTTTTCTGAAGCCTTTGGGCCCTATTTAGATGGTCTAAAGCGGACGGCAGAGGGCGCATAATCCATGTCGCAAGTGTCATTGCTATTTAGATGCAGGCGCAGTTGTCATTTTCACGCCCTGCGCCCTCGTCGTCTAACTAGCAAATGAACTTGCGCTTCTCTGGGTGTGTTGGTCTAAAAATGAGGAGTGGTCAGGCGCAGTCATGGCGCATTGCTAGTTAGATGATGTAAAAAGTAAATGCGCCAAAAACCTGGTCTAAAGTCAACGGCGCAGTATTTCGCTGTAGTTAGTAATATGTGTCTCTAGGCGGGTGAACAACGCGCGTGCACTCTGCTCAGACACACACGGAGTAGCCACACATATGCAAAAGATAACAAATAAAAATATGATTACAATGTGAAAGGTTATTATTGTGCACATTAAAATATTTATCAGAAACACGTCTTAATGGTCAGTCATTAATCAGAATGATCTAATCGCAGTAATAATGATCATCATAATCCGGGAGGTCCAAGCTCGCAGTGTCCGAATATACGGAACTGCTAGCAGACCTCCACGGGCTGATGATGCATAGCCTGTAAAATGAATTTGTCTTTCCCAATTGAATTGTGATCATTTTGGCATGTAAATCACAAAATCAAAGATGTGAAAACGTTTGATAAACTTTATTTTGACATAAACACAACAATAACCAGCTTCTGTGAACTAAAAACGTAAACTTATAGCCCTACAAGTAGGCTACAAATGTATATGTATAAAAAAAAAAAAAAGCTTTTAGAACGTAAAACTGAAGATCATCTTGTCAGGAGGAGGAGGAGGAGGAGGAGGAGGAGGAGGAGGAGGAGGAGGAGGAGGAGGATGACGACCCCAGCTCCGCAGCCAGCGCGCAGCCAGACCAGATGGGCCCGGGTGCAGCCACGGGACCAGCCCTTCCTGCACCTTCAGGCAGGGGGGTTCAGGATGCTGGAGAGGGAGCTGGGCTCTCTAACCTCCTGGGTTAAAATAAAATAAATTGAATAATTTACAATTTGTTGACAGCGTTTTTCTCGGGCGCGCGCGCGCTCTCTCTTTCTCTCTCGCAGTCTCACTCTGTTTCTTTTCTTTTGACTTTTGTAAGATGACAGATGCTGAATATATACTCCCTATCTGCTGCTGTGGCTGTTTGTGGTTGGCTGAGAGGGATGTGAACTTATTAGATTGCAGCTGTGTTAATCAAATCAGGTTGGGTTTCCATTATGCGTGCCAAACGTGCCAAACGGTGCCAATCCCCTTTGATCTGTCATCAGATGTGACCGGACAGTCGACACAGAGATACATTTATTGTCTCCTCAGCTGTAAAACGCTCACTCTTTCCAGTTGGTAGGTCCGCCATCTAACTAGCTCTCCACCGTGCGCCTCTTTTAAAGGGAATGAGAGGTGACACTCTGATTGGCTTATTGAATGATACACCCAAAACACACCCATGACTAATTCACAGAGTAAGTCCAACCCTTTTAGACTCTCCGCCATGGCGCACAGTCTGAAAATGCGCTGTCTAACTAGCAAGTGACTGGGACACGCCCATGCGCCACACGCCTGGCGCTTTGCGTTTTAGACCATCTAAATAGGGCCCTTAAAGTTACAAAAATGAAACACACTAGACTTCTGAGCATTTATACCTCCAACCGCGGAGGTATAAAAATAAATAATTATAAAAAGCTGAAAATTATACATTTTGATACATAGGTAGGCTATACATATTGCAAAACTCTGTAAAAGTACACCAAAGCATACATTTTCGTTTCCAAATATTTTATTACACAAAAGACGAAGAAATTATGATTTTTTTTGTTTGTTTTTTTTTTACCTATTTTGGCACATACATACAAAATCCTCCCGCTCCTCGCTCCAGGCAGCTCAAACTCCGCTCACATGCTCTGTCTCAGGCATAAGAGCCTCTGCGCTACAGTGATAGATGCATTGGCACTGTCCATGGTGCTTAACACAGGACCGCCAGGATTACAGCGCCCCTCCAAGCGCCGCAACATATGTAACTTCATTGTTTATGCTGCCGAGAAGTTATGATAAAATAAAAAAAATATTACAGACTATAGAATAGGACTGACAACCTCTCCAGTGTCTCATGTCAATTAATTAACGCTATTTGTCGGCTTTTTATAATTCCTTTTTTTTTTCTTTTTGCTGCTGCGCTGCTGCTGCACTGTGTCTCCAGTTGAAAAAGGTGATTTGCTAAATACATTCTACAATAATAAATTAGATTAATTTGAATTCATTGAATGAATGAATGAACATTGGAAGCGGTTCAGCCGCAGTCCCGCCAGCTGGCGCGGTCACTGTTGAGATTCGTTTTTTATTATTAACAAAATGTTTTTTTATTGTCCGTATGAATGGTTTTGTTTTCAAATAAATATTTGGAAACAAAAATGTATGCTTTGGTGTACTTTTACAGAGTTTTTCAATATGTATAGCCAGCCGTAGGGCCTATGTATCAAAATGTATAACTTTCAGCAGCGGCCTGCCGCGGTGGGAGGTAGAAATGCTCAGAAGTCTAGTGTGTTTAATTTTTGTAACTTAGAGGCTTCAGAAAACATACAAGACACATTTTTAGGAAAAGTCATAGGAAGAGAAGCTTGTAGGTTTTATCTAAACAGAGTTATTTACATTATAAAAACCGTCTTGGCGGCTCTAGGACAAGTGCACTTACATTGATCACTTCCATAAAATAAAACGAGAAATTGGAGAAGATTGAAAAAATTGTTAAAATTAAATTAGGGTACTGCTAACAGATACATTGTCTCTGTGTGTTTTTACATCTATTATTGCTTTTAATTTGCAGCTACACTTTTAATGAAGCTGACATGTCATGACAGTCAAGCACCCCCGCCCCCCCCCCCCCCGAAATTCCCTGATCGCTTCAATGACGTCATCAAAGCGAAAAAGCGAGTCTGTTGATTTCTGCCACATTGACGAGCGATTGCAACTGAGCGATGAAGCGATATCAAAGGGGCGAACCAAGCGACAGCAAAAAAAAACAGGTCCGGTGTGAACACACCTTAAGAAAAATAGAATAATACACAACCCTAAAAGAGGAGAAGTTGCTCAGTATAAATGACTTTTTGCAGAATTTACTTTTTAAAATAAGAAAGGGAAGGTTTATTTGTCATCAAGATGATATGTTTCTGAGAAAAAACAACAACAGACAAACCTGAAGCTTGCCTTTGAAAATATGTCCATTTATCATCACCTTTAGACTGCTCTTACCCTCGGAGGGTTATTTTGTCTGATGGGACTGAACCAGCCCTCCTCCCCAACCACTCCAATAAGTGTTTTTCAATTACTGCTGTCAGCCGGTAATCATCTAGTGATGAATAGTCTGATATCCAGCCTTTATATTCATCTGCCTTCTTTGTTAGATTGTTTCTAGACAAGCCTGCACTTGTGTGTGTGCGCAGAGGCAGAGGTAATATATTTTTTTATTTACAAAGTATAGAAGGTGAGATTAAATGAATGGCAAAGTTAATGAATTTCGCCTTGTTTAATTTTTCATAACACAAATGAATATAAATGCTGCTTTTCTGAACAATTAAACCATCTGCTGTCATTCCTTAGAAGAAGCTGAAGATTTTATTTTGATCAAATATTCATGATTATTACTCATCATGGATAATTATTGCAATTTATTTCTCTTTTCAAGCTATTTTGGTTCTAATAACAAAAGCACAAACAGAAGTAGTCTAATATTATCATTAGAAGCATTATGTAAATACAGTATTATGCAGAAAGCATGTAATTGCACCAAACAAATGGCCTTATAGCAGAAAGGGAAACACTGATTTTATTACTTTTGGGTCATTATAGCAGGAGCAGAGTGGTCAAATATTAACACTGGAAACATTTTGCAAATACTATATTGTACACAAATTGAAATTGCTCCCATTTAAAGGCCTGTCTTAAGTACATGGAGGATACAAGCACAAACAAATAGTTATTAAGTAATAAGACTGTTTATGTCCTTGTGATACAGCATGGCTGCGTCTTTTTATTTTCTTCTTTTTTAATTCCAGGTTTTTGATAAGTTCGATTATCTGATTTCTGATAGAGCCTGATTATCATCCGGGCTTGGCAGGCTACTTCCTGAGGCACTAGAACTCCAGGGGCCCCTGAAAGCTCCAGACTTGCTGTTGTTGTTTAGGAATACATACCATGATAGCACAATATCAGATGATGTGATAAGGGTCTTACGAGTTCTGCTTTAAGCTTGAGGCCCTGTCTAGCAGAGGTCCCTCTTGTGAAAATTTAGTTCTAAGTCCTTTGTGCATACATGTTGCAAATTCATGAATTGATGTGCTTGATCAAACTATCACACAGCAAATCAGGAACCAGATAGTGCTCCATCAAAATGCAACCCAGTATTTCTTGGAATTACATCCATTTTGGACAGTTGACCGTGCAGGACAACCCAGTCTCCCATAAAAATGTCACTTTTTATCAACAGAATTAGGAAATATTATGGTATTATGGTATCTGTGAAATGGCAAAATAATGATTACAATAACATTTTAATCGACAAAGTAGTTCATGTGTTTTTTCCATAAAAACATCTGATTAATCTTTTTCATAGTTATGTACATGTTTGTATGTACAGTTACAGTTATGTTGACAGTGATTGTTAACATCTAACCAAAACCATGATCTCTTCCTAACCTTAACCAAAATGTAGTGTTATCCAGGGTTTTGCAGCATTGTGCTGTTGACATTCTTGTCTGGTGATAGAGGTTAAGACTGTACACACTGTGATTCAAGTGATTCAGAGTAAAGGACACAAAGGCTGAATATAACACAGTAAGAATGTAACTGGACAGCAATCATGTGAAATGTGCTGAGTAGAAGTGGAAGCATCATAAAGCCAGCATAGCAGCAGATGTAGTTTTATAAAAGCTTTAGTGGTGTGGTAATGATTAAGATAGTATATTTAGTTGTGATTCTTTATATGACACACTACAGCAACTACAAAATATGTTACTTTTATGTCAAGTGCAAAGTATAAAGGTTTTAAAATGGGGAACAAACTAGGAGGATTCAAACTCATTTTTCTTTTTATTACAGTGTGACTAAATAAGTCCCACCACACATCCACACACAAGCACGCGTCCTTGAACAATAGCACTACACTAACACTGCTGATACTGCCAGCATGTAGATATGTCTCTTCTTCTACTATACTTACATGGTAGGGATGTTACAAAGTCATTTCCTAGAAACAATAAAATAAAATACATGTACAGGCGGAAAAAGGACTCCCTGCCCTCCTCCCTCCCCTTGTCTTCCCTCTCCGCTCTCCATCTATCACATCCAGCAGGTACCACAGGCCACTGACCAAGCCTGTCCTCCCGTCATTAGCCCCGCGTTCTCCCCAAGCGATCCGTGTGGCTACCCCTGTCTCCTTTCTCCAGCCCGACACCCCATAATAATATCTCTTTCAACCTTCACACCGTGATAAATAGGGGTGCACAGAACAAAAGGGATGGTGGGAGAGGAGGGAGGGAGACCAGAGGGGTGAAGTATAAGAGAATTAGGGGTAGAGAAAGAAAAAGAGGGGAAGTCTGATGTGGTCTGTTTGTGTGTGTTTCTGTATGTGTGTCTCTGTGTGTGTCTGTTGTTGCCTGTGAAAACCTCACATTATTAGGATGTAACATGAAAAGTTTTCATGGGATATAGATAACCTGGGTGTATTAGCTTTTGTACATTTTTTTTTTTTAATCATTGTCTTTATCAACTTAAGTTAATTTTACTTTTTCAACACTATGGGGAGCAGGACATTAAACCACACATGACTACAAAGTGTAAAGACTTATATTTTCATATTTGATGAGATTACAGATGCACAAGTCCTTCTGCCATCAAACAATACAATTGTACCCAAATTGTACTCACTCTAAGGCATTTCCTAAAATTGTGGCAGTTACAAGTTTTATTTTTTCAAGGTCACATAGATTATTAATCATAATGGTAAATGCACCAGTGATACTCAATGGCTAACTTTCAGCCACTTTTCTTTTGGCCACATGTTAAATTAGCCATTAAAACAACATCTTAAATAATGAAGGGTAAGAAGACTACTACATAACAGCAGTCAAACAAAGGCTTAGGAGCAGAAGTTAAGGAGGCGTGAGTAGTGTGGTAAACATAATAAGAAGTACAGTATATAATTTCAGCAAGGTAATTACAGTAAAAAACCAACAACATACAAATATATTGTATAAAATGTATTGTAAATGTTACATTACATTGCAGTAATTAGTTTCTCCCCATGCACACACAAAGTAGAATTGGGGGTTCATTGCCTTACTCAAGGATGTGTTGACATGCAGACAGTAGGAGCCAGGGATCAAATCATCGTCCTTTTAACAAATGGCCAACATACTCCAGTACCTGAGCTAGAGCCACTCTGCATAATGGCATCAAGTGATGTTAAAATTACAAAAGAAAAAAGTTAGCAAGGCAGATGAGGATAGATTAGTAAGATTAACACTGCAGACATGGTGGGAAATCTGGTTGGTTTTGAGCTTAGTTTAAGTCTTAACATCAAAATTGGGAGAGCATGCTGTGTTGTAATGATTCTTTCAGCCTGAGACACTAATGGATAAATCTCTAAGCCAAACTGAAGTAATAAAACTTACTGGTAACACTCCACAACAGAGGGCATATTGTAAAAAGTAACCCCAGTACTGTACTCGAGTGCAATTTTTAGGTTGTACTTAAACTGAATATATCCATTTTATGCCTCTTAATTCTATTATTATCGAAACTATATATTGTTTTCTTACTCACAATTCTGTTACTGCTGAAGTTATTCTGCAGACACACACATATGTGCGATGGATTTAGACACATTAATCTACTCATCACTAGATCGAGTAATAGAAATTAGCCCAACCTCAACCACCTGCTTAATTAAAATGCTGCTATATGTTTCAGCATCAGTAATAATAATACAGTAATAAGCATAAGTATGTGAATACACATTTAGTGAAGGATCACTTTATGTTTTTGTTTGTCTTTACCATTATGTTTGTCTTTGTGTCATTACACCTTGTGAGCACATACAGTTTAATAAAGCAGCATCAACAGACCCCAATAAAAACAACTCAAAGAGCTTTATGGAAACTGTTCTCATGATGATTTCAGATAATTAGAGGGATTTGTGTAACCTGAAGTCATGAGGCATCTAAAAGGTGAGATTCTAATATACTTTTATCTGGATGTGGACTTATATGAAAGTTCCTCAGGTTGCTTATCTCTCCACTGATTGTTGTACTGTCTACCAATGTCTTTGTCTCGTTGGTTCATTTAATCGTCTAAAGAAAAGAAAAGAAAAAAAAAATCGGGATCTCTCACCAAGACAAAAAGAGGGAGATGAAATCATTATGCAGATTCCCCTGAGACATGTTTTGAGTTTGATGTTTAAGTCATAATTAAAAAGTCTCTCCCCTCTCCTCTGTCTCAATCCCTGCTCTCATAATATCTGTGTGATTTATTAGCACCGCCACAAATTACAGCCCTTTTTTTCTCCTCCCTCTGAGATATGTATTGTAATATTACACTTCAACAGTTAAGCAGATTGTTGTGTGTGTACGACTGTGTGTGGACCTGTGCTCCATATTGGCTTTAATCAGTGTTGTGCTGCTCTCATGTCTGGTGAAGGACTGTGGAAACGAACTAATTGTCATATCTTTATCACCTGCTGAGACGAGTCAAAGTGGTTATCAATGGGAAGTTCAGTTGCTGTGACTCACTAGGTGTGTGTGTAATTGTCTGTCTGTGTGGGCAGGTCGCAGGGTTACTTTTAATATCAGTTTGAAGGTAAAGTGCGAGTGCAGGTGTCAAGTCAGGAGAAGAAAGATTGTTAATTAATTTTTCCTCTTTGGTATGTAACATTTAACAGTGTAGAACTTGCCCAGACTTCCCCTCCCTCTTTCCATCTATTCCTCCACGTCAAATCCCTCCATCTTTTCCCTCTATCCTTCCTTCCATCTATCTTTCTATCCATCCTTGCCGTCCTCCATCTCCCCCCAACTTGATTTAAGAGTTGCCCTCATGGCTTTGACACATCGGTATTTCTATCAGACAGGATTAGAACTCTGTGTGTGTGTGTGTGTGTGTGTGTGTGTGTGAGAGATATCCATGATGATTCAAATATAATAGCTCTGTATTGCTGCCGTCCTGTTCAGTTGCAGAGATTAATAAATGTGTGTGTGTTCACTGTTGTGTGTGCATGTATGTAGGATTGTGTGGCTCCATGTTATAGCCCAGACAGTAATATCTGCCATGCATACATTATCCATCCTCCCTATTATCCACAAATCGCAGGCAGAAGAATTAAAGCACGGCTCCTCTCAGTCTTGTTGGTGTCTCTGAGCGGACCGGACTGCTGTGCCCCCCCCCCCCAGTCAGAGGTTAAGATAGCAATCAGGACAGGACCGCAGATGGAGGCAGACATTTTAATATTATCTTAATATTCACAGCGGCTGGTAATTGTTAAAGGACAGTGCAGTCCTCACCGCTCTCCCTCAAAGTCCCAGTAATTGTGCCCAAGGCTATGGAGCGGTGACTACGAGGGGGAAGAGAAGGAAACAAGGATGGTAAACTAGCTCCTGGAAAGCCACTTGGACCATGCTTATAGTTTTTTAATTCCACTCATTACTCTGATTTATTCCAATAATAAAATGCATAATTCCCATGCAAGTGTCCAGGATTTTAAGACATATTTTAGAATATGTCACAAGGTACCTTGAAAAATTACATCTTTTTTCATTTTTTTGGGCCTTGTATGCCCTGCTCGTGTGCAATCTTACAGTACAGTTAGTCCAGTCAGTTCACTCCCCCAATCCACACCTGTTACATTTGTTCAATAATATGTAGCAGACATATTAAAACTTAGACATTTCAACAATGCTGCAATTAACGTGGTTAGGTTTAGGCACAAAAAACACTAAGCACCTAGTGGTTAGGGAAAGATCATGTTTTGGTTTAAAATACCCGGTTTTGGTGGCCAAGCCCCAGCAGGAAAAGCAGGGATATCTCAGTAAAAGACAACCATTTTTCATGGCACTGTCCTGGCTGGAAACACAGCGGCAGATTGCTAAAAAAAACACCCTCAGTTAGTGGTTTAAAAAGACGCTGGAAGACGCAGTGATGACTTGCCAAAGAACAACCAGTTAGTTGTTGGTATTGAACAGTGGTCTACAGCTGTCTGCAACCTGGGAGGCATCTTGTCCATAGTTGCAATGCCAATCACTATCCCCTCCTCCCCCTGATGAGCAGATCAGCTTAAATACACTTCACTGTAGAAATGCTCATTCAAAACATATGAAACATACAAATGTGGCGCATCTGTGGTTTTCATAAATGTACAATGCCAGCATTTCTTCTGGCAGCAAGGGTGCCCTCGGCTGTCACTACTCTGCCCGGGTCTTACAAATGGAACCATGGCTACCATTAGTGGGGAAAAAAGAAAAAAAAAAAATCTTGAAGATGGAACCTAACCCCAAACCCTTAACAATGCCAGTTTTTCCTGAAAGAAAAGTTTCATAACGCCAACCTTTTAGGCCTACAACAAGTAAATTTAAAATTTGGCAAGTACATTACTGTTACTAATTCCAGTAATGTTTCATTACTTTAACATTTCAAGGTATCAGCATATTTGCCGTCCTCCTTTTATTTGGCTAAAGGGTTACATCTCTGTGGTTTGGTGAGACTCGTCTAGGTCACAAATTTGTTTCTACTCTGTCTGCAAAATCATGATCCACCTTACTCTCCCTCTGATTTGCTTGTAGTTGTTGCCTTTGTTAGCTGGTTAGGATAGGAGGAGTAAGATTAATTGATTAGGGTTAGGATAAGAATATCAGGAAAGACAATTAGAGGCAGAGTAAGGCAGAGCAGAGAGAGTCATGCCCTCACCATCTTAGAAAAAACAAATTTGTTTCCATGCCATGTTAGCTTGATCAAGGGCTGGAGGTGAAAAATATCCCTTTTGCTTATTCAAAAAATGTCTTATAACACATTTCCTTTGTTGTTGAGTAATAAGTAATGTGATTACATTGAGTAAGAGACGAGTAACTGATTACATTTCTAATTAAATTTCATTGACCTTGTATTGCAAAAATCAAATTCTTCTAAGATTCTGTGATCAGAGAGGTTTTGAGAAGTCACAGAGTGGGCATGTATGTGGGGAAACCACATTTTCCTTTTACCTTAAACAAGCAGAGGTACAAAATAAAATGTCAAACCCCTTTGTGACACAATACAACTTTGATCAAAGTCATTTCCCAGCCTCCAAGCTCTGTATCAGATCTACAGCATCTGAAGTGGCTGAATGGAACGGGGCCAGTTGGAAAATAAAGGGAGTTGACACCAAAATAGCCCGCCTGCTCTGCATGCTCCTTGCTGTTATGCATCAATCTATCAGCCAGCCTTATTACTATTCAGATTACACACAGCGCACACACACTATTCAGATTAGAGGCTAAGGTGTACGGGACGTTGAGGGGTGCAGCGGAGACACGAGTGACCTTTTCAATCGTTGCTGGACGCTTTGAGTCCGCAGTGAATCCATCTCAGCGAACTGGTGTGATAGGCGATTTCTTGAAGCCTGTCCAATACTCTTCAGATCTACTACCAGGCTATTGTAATGCATGCACATTACATTTGTTCTGTTGTGTACTGCTGTACTTGTGTATTTCTTTGATTCTACTCCTTTTTTACATGCACTGTTGACTGCACACATTTTAGACTGGCGCCAAATCAGGAAAATTAAAGCTAAATCCAACTTCTCTCGACAGGCGGTAACTATGGGCATGATTTAATTTGCTGACTGGCTTGACTTTGCCCACTGATGAATACAACTTGGAGGAAACAATCCTTACACTCACAGTTTTCAGTTTGAGTCATGTCATTTAGTATTTTAACGATGTCTTGCTGGATTGTGATGATGTGGCAGCAAGTGGCAATTGTCTTTGCGACAGCTGATGCAAAATATTGCAACTGCGTGACTCAAATAGTCACCAGATATTTCAAGATACTAATTTATGAGCTGCTTTAGATAATGATTTTGTTGAGTGGTCAGACCTGCTGTTTCTGCTTTCTCATCATGATAGGAAGTTAAGGAAGGGGAAGAGGGACAACTCCAAATGACAATTGCGTGTTATTGTTAATAATCTGAAATTTGCACCCCTTAAAAATAGACATACGGTATGCATGTTTCACTGCCTTTTAGACACTGTTATTATTCACTGCTGAGCTGGAGCTGTCTGAAAACAGATGCACTCCCACGAGTAAAAGGCATTTACAATAATCTCCTTACAGTGTGAACATGGCAATGTTTTTGAGCCTTTTTTACGTGCCTACCTGATTATTTCTTCTCAGAATCACACATAACTAAGTACCCTACGCACTCACTCAAATGACTGCACACAAACATACACACACAAGGACTGCGAGTTCCCTGATTGTGGCTGGTGCTCCGTCATGCATCTCAAGCCACACTGCTGGTTAATTATCCACACCATTAATTTATTGCTTTGTATATTTGTTGCTTATTAGCTCTCCAGTGAGAGAGAGAACACTCTCACACAATTCTGTGTGGAGTTTAATTAAAGTGTAACCTGCCCCAGCGGGGACTGAGGGTACAGGGAGGCCCGTGACAAGAGGCACACAAACATACTCACACATACACACACAAGCAACCCCACCACTTGGTAACATGGCACGTACTATGAGATTTAATTTCCCATAACAAAGTCAAAAACAGGAAAAGCATGAGGTCTTTAAACAAATTCAGTAAGTTTTAAATATCTTAACTGTGACTAGTTTCAAGTTAATTGTTTGATTTTTTTTTTCCTCAACTCAAAAATTATGCTTACAGTTAAGGCTAGGTTTAAAAAGTAAAATTTTATTAGGTTCAGATAACAAATAAGATAAAATCAGTATTTTAAGAATTCATGTGAAATCTATAAAAATGTAATTTGCATCACAGACTCTGCAGTTTAAATGTTGTTTACTTTCAAGAAACACAACTTTTGGATTCATGTAATACAGGTGAAAATCAATCTGATTAAAAAAAAATCAGCATATTTTGCTAAAAGTCTACAAAATTTAAATGTGTCAGTCTACAGATTTACACAAATAATTTAATTATGTATTGTGGAATAAAGTTGAGAAGTGATTCACAGGGAATCAGTTGTGCAGTGATGACCTCTGTCTAGTTGTGTGTAAATATGATTGTGCTATTTTTTCACAATCTTCCTTTAATTGAACCATAATTCATTCAGAATAAGCAAATCTTTTCTGTTTGATATGGTCATACACTTACTTTTACAGTCATTCAAACTGTTGTGTTATCTCTGAGATAATAAAAATTACCACTGTGATTCAGCACTATTCCTACTATTTTCTTTTTCTTTCCTAATATTTTCTTATCTTTTTATTTCAGTGTGGTTCCATGAGCGACATACACAAGTCCCCTGTATCAGATCAAGCATAAACTATTGAAATCCCACCCCTTAGTACCAAATAATAACCTCCATAAAAAGCCTACAAGGAACACATAGACTGAAAAGTCAGCAGACACCAACACAAAGACATGGGAGGGAGCGCGAGCGGCACATAACTTAATAGAGGGATCGGACAAGGGCTAAAAAGGAAGAGTGAAATCATTAGGATGCAAATGAGAGGGAACGATTAGCATGTGTGTGAGAGATTGAAAGAGATACTGTATGAAAGGTAGAGGGAGAGATTGAGTCGTCTCTGCTTTCACTGGGGTTTTCACACTGAAAGCAACAACTGTCACATGCCTGCTGTCAAAGATCCAGGCGACGGGTGCAATTAATTTTACAGTGATGACTACTTTACCGTCTACAGGAATTTGTTTTACAATGCCGTGGCTCATCCCTCTGTCCAAATGGTTTCATGCAGCATTTTATCAAAGACATGGAGAAAAGGACTGGTGTGTATCAAGCATCTGCAGGCCATTTTCTTTGAGCTGCAACAAACTACGCGTGAGTGTGCTGAGCTTTTTAAAACATAACTCAAAAGATAGAAGTAAAACACAAACTTATTTTTTGTATCAGAAGGGGGGAATTGGGGGATTTGGATTCCCTTTCACCCTTGGGTTTACATGACAGTTGACAGAGAAGACAAAAGGGTCGTATTACCTTAAAATGACAGCTTCAGAATCATTCGAATGGTACACTGACTTGTAGAATGGTGCCTCTCTCATTCCCACTCTGCACCCTGAACACTTGTTCTTGCCCTATTGTGGAGCGGGTAGGATCTCCCTGGACAAGTGTGTAGCGCTTTATGGCCCGAGCTAGTTCTGTGCTTTGGTATTGCTTTTTGTTTTCTTTTCTCAATACTTCTGTATATACATGACTGATATTTTTCATATGATACTATGCATTTTGACAGTTTTAAGTAAAGATTTAAAAAAGCTATGTCAGTATTCTCAGTACAGACACTATGGCAGAGGCAAAGAGACAGAAGCAGATGTTGACAAAGTAGGCAAATAATGCAGAGTGGCCAACTGTTTATACTGACCTTGTGTAAACTGTAGTCATCTGTCTCATGGCTATCAGAGAAAACAACAATCTGACATCAGGGTGTATGTCCCTGCTAATGTTATTTAAGAACTAGAGACCGTCTTGCAATGGGATCACTCCAGCTGTGATACAGCGATTCGCAACTTAAAATGAATGTTCCCAAACCCAACTTTAGGCCCCCTTGCTCGGACAAGACCCATCTTCTAACTTGACCTTCAGTTTGATCTGAACTACACACCTGTTAGGTTTGTACTGGATCTTACATGGTTGTGACACTATCGAGGCGACAAAATCTGTTCACACCTGGCAGAGTACTCAAAATGGCTTCTGTGGTAGTTCAGCATCAATTGGTGTCTCCAGGACCACATTTTGCTCTGATGGCAAACATAGATTCAAAGGTGAAAACAGACAAGCCATTGCAATGTTTTTGCGGCTGGTAATAACTATTTAGAATCATATCCGTGTACAATCCTGTAATATTGCTCTATCCTTGACATGGGTCTTTGGCCTTTTGACCTCATGTATGCTCGTTCAGAATCCTTCAGCTTGTCAACAAATGCATGTGTACAGTTGTCCATGAGACATTGTGAGACAACGGTGACACAGATGAGGTTACAGCCTACGTTGCAAACTTTCATTGGGAGGGGTGTACACTCTGCCATTGGACTGTTGTTCTTTTCCCGTTAGCTGTGAGACAGATCACTACAACTTACATCAGGACAGTATAAACAGTTAAGAACACTGCAGGCACAATTTGTATTTACAGCAGTTGTGTATCACACTGAAACTGTTGGGGCGTTGAATCGCAAGAACGCAGGCTCATGGCGAAGGGACTGGACTGTCCTCTTGCTGTCTAAGTACAACTTGTCAGCTTTAGGGATTATGAATGTTGAATGTTTGTATGTGTGTGAGAGCATTGTTAGTCAAAGTGGGGAATTTGTCTATTTTTCAGAACATATTTTGATTGAGCTGTTTTTAGGAATGACTGTCTTTTTTAATGCTCACTTTATTTTTGTCTTTCACCTGCTTTTTCTTCTCCTCCCTGCTGTTTTCTTTACCAACCTCAATAAGGTGAGAGGGTTCGCACCACTCTGTTAGCCGCTGTCTTAGCCGTTGAGTCTCTTCATAAAACAGAAATATGTACTGGCTCGGGCCAAATCCACGACCAAATAAAATCCAGCCAAGTGTCTTCCAGAGAACCCATCCATTCACATCATAAAAATGGCTCTTTATTTGTGTTTTCAGTCCGTCAGTCTGTTGTTGGCCATTTGGCTCGTCTTAGCCACTGGGATATCCCCCCTGTCCATAAATCCCCCTCTCATCTCTCCCTCTCTTTTCTCTCCTTAACTCTGCCTCTCTCGTCGTCTCTTTGAGTGTTTCATGGTGCATCATGTGAGATTTATTTCCAAATATACTGTTGCGAAATGTACTGTGTGTCTTCTTGTTTTGAGGAGGGATTTACTCCCCGTTAAGAAGAGTTATGTACACTGAGGCATTTTACATCCTGACTCTTGGTAACAGAGTTTTCTGACATATTTCATCAGGGCCTTCGCCTAATCCACATATCAATCCACACCCTGCTATAGAAACATTCACACACACACACACACACACACACGCACATTTACAGCAGAAGAAAGAGATCTCATGGGGTGAGGCATTTGACAACTATTTCTTTTACTGTGAGACTGCACTTTCTTACCTGGCGGTTTTAGCTTTTGAAATGGGAAAGTCATATTCAATACAAAAATTGGGAACAATTCTTATTTTAGTGGAATGTTATAGAGAAAATACACTTTGAATACATTTGATTTGAGTTTGTATGCTGGTGTACATCGTGTTTGAGCAGTTGCCAGAATTATTAAGCCATTTAGCTGCACCTGTAGCTAGGTCTGTCATGATAATTACGTTATCGACTCATCGAAGTCAGCAAATAGCATTGAGGTAATATGCATGTATCATATGAAAGTGCCTGTTGTGGTTACATGTGGGTGTTTGTCTGCTCATCTCTCTCACTCTCTGTTTAGATACATCTGAAAAATATGTGGAATATGTACGTAATCAATCACAAATAACAGTGACACTAGGCAGTTTCTAAAATAAAATACAGAAGACAGCAGACCAAATGCTGAAACTATCAGCGCTGCAATCTTTATCATCCGCGGTTGCCAAAATTGCCAGGTGAGCAGTAGAATTTCCATGTTCAGGTTGCAAAGTAATCAGCCAGGAATGCATGTTTCTACATGTTTGATTGGTCAGTGCATTGCTCTGCCAAAGACGCTGCATTGTCTTGCAGCCAAAGTTTAGCCAGGTTCTGTGTTTTTCACCTTGCATTTTCAGGACCAATGCAGTGGCCTCAGAGAAATGAATAAGATGGCTGCCTTTTCCTGTGCAGTGCACAGCCGCTGAACAAAGCCTTATTATGGGATTAGATTTGTTTCATAGTAATTCAACAAAATCTCCCAAGAATCTACAAATTAAACTGAAAGCAAGTAAAAGAAATTTGAAACCAAAAAGTTACCTAAAAAGCAAAACTTTAAAGTGGTGTTTGTCAGCTGCTAGGACGGATGTCTTCCTCTGGTTTTACTTCAGCAGAGCTCATAATTGTATTGTGCACCACATTAGTATCACACTATTACCAGTTTTGATATTTACATCAGCCAGTACAGAGTAAAAGGAGAGTTTCTACACACACACTCAAACACACTCTGTTCCCACGACCTTTGGTGTTTTGCTGTTCCAGAGAGTGGAATTCACAAATTTATGAAGGGGTGATTTCTGGGGCCATTTTCTTAAGACCTGAGGCCACACCACACCATGTCATAATGTAGTGGTTTGTCTTTAAGCTAAATTGCAGTGTTTTTTTGAGTAAATAGAAAAGAGGAACCAGTAGACACAATCAGTGTCACTTCTCTTTAGTTCCTAAATTACACAGCTGTGAACAAAGCATTATAGCCTGGTAGTATAATTTCAGATTTATAAGCACTGGTTGAAGTTATGGTAATGACCATGAAACGACAGTAATTTTTTCATCAGTCCTTGTTAACGTTTTACTATAATGTTTTGTTGTCTTGTCGTATAAGCTCTTTTTCTTGTCCTGTATTCACCTTCTCCTCTCTCACACCTTTTTTCTTCTTTCTCCCCATCCCATCTCCTAAATCTCTCTCTATAATATTTCCTCTTACTGCAAATGTCCAAGTCATTCCAAACCTATTAAATAAGAGACATTTAATCGTGCAGATGATCTGAGTCCTGTTAACTTATCTCATCGAGACTCAATTCTAGATTAACTGACTTTTGAAGATGGATCATTTTGGATGTGTCCCCCTCTGTAGTTTCAGTTTTTTCTCTTTTTCTCTTCCCATTTCACTCTCCCTCTGTCTCTGTTCCCCTCTCTCTCCTCAGGCTGTGTATCAGGGCTCTATGTTAATGACAGTTGACAGATAGTTGAAGGGCACGGGCTGCTCCCTGTCAGCCCTGTTTTGGACTCATAATTATTTCACCAGTGTCACGTCACTGTCACCCTCGCCTGCTTAACACTGTCACACACACACACATAGCCCCCCCACCCGCCCTGCCTGCTGAGCCTTGAGGAGAGAGAGGAAGAGAGAGAGAGTGTGTGTATGTGCATGCCTGTGTGTGCATCTGGCTGTCACTCGACCTCAGCGTTGGCCGTTTCCCTGCCAAGACAAGCATCGCTGCCAAACAGCAACCGTCGCTCTGCGTGCTCGTCTCCGTGGTAACAAACCAGAACCACAGCCTTGTGGCAGTATGTCGGCGTGGTGGAAGGTGACTTTCCAACTGGATACCAATATAATGTCTGGGTGAGATGTTCTACAACTGGCAACAGATGTGCTGAGGTCTGCATGAGAGGAATATGACAATAAAATGGATCCATGAATGAAGCCCACTGTTAAAAAAAGTGTTACTTTGAAATTATCAAAAGAGCAGAAGCAATGGAAAGACTCCGCTGTCACTGCCATTTAAAACAACTGTACATTTTTATTTAATCCTGGTCCTTTGTTGACATTGGCTTGCCTTTCATTGTTTGGGGTCCCACAGAATCCGCTACTGTTTGTGGCATTTTTTTTGCATTATCCATCTTATGTTGTTTGTAATTCACTGAAGCTCCTGAAAAAGAAAATTCTATAGTAATAATAATTATTGCAAAATCAACAAACCCTTTCCCTCTGTTTATTTTCATTTGTTTTGACTTGATTAAAATCCAAAATGTTACCTATAAAAAGTGGTAACCCTTCCCATTGCCACAAAATGAGCTTGTACATTTGTTTCTGACAAAATACAATAGCACCGATAGTACACCAAATAAGGAGATATTTTATATTTGATACAAGCTGTGGATTAACAAATAAACATTATTTTTGTTTGCTGAAAAGGCATTCACAGTAAAATAAATATTAAGTAGGCTATAAAGATGCCCCAAGCTGATAGTAACAATCAATATTGGCAGCTTCTCAATAATTAAGATCTCACCTGAATGAGTGACAAGCCCTGGGATCTCCAAATTCTTCTTAAAATTGGGAATAATAGCCAGGGGGTCTATAGATTACCACAAGGTGGAATGATCAGTCTCTTAACCAGAACAAAGCAGTTTATTGTTATATAGTTATGTTAATGCAAGACCCTCATGTAAGTGGAATTCAATATCAAGTTTGGAGGTTAGATTTAAAATAGACTTACAGATGAAGCACTGTGGTCTGATTCTAGCAAATGCCATTAGAGGCAGTAGGAGAAGAAGAATTATGACTATCTATCTCATGTACTTCTTTCGGAATATAGTGACAGTCTCAGCAAATATGACACAAAGTTTTTTTCATAACAGTTACCAACTGTAGCTTTAATGAGGGTCCGGGTCAATGGCACCCAAACACACCATTAGAGTTGAAGACTTTCCACCGGATAATGCTTGTTATTAAGAAGAAGCAGATGCTTGGCAGTGATTCTCATAGATATTTTAGATTTATATAATCCACGGTTTCGTTTCAGTAATTGCAACCACCTACTGTGCATGTACTGGTTTCCATTCTTACATTTGATCAATACTGACTGGGGCCATTTACCAGTCACCATCATCATCAATCAAATGAAAAACTGACATCTATTAATGTGTAATGCCCATCACAGAAGATAGAAGGCAATAAACATGACAAAATTATGAAAACATATATATGTAAACACTAATTCCTCATCATACATCTTTTCAGGTGTGTATTATACCATAACAGTATGGTTAATGATTTTGGCATTAGAGCCGACCTGAAGCTGACACAACATAGCTTTAATCAGTAGCACATCGCTGATACTAGAACACACATACCCTACATGTGAGCAGGGTTATCTCCCAAACAAGATATGAAATTGATGAATATGAATATCTAAATAGAAATTTAACTACAGATAGGTTAAAAGTGGAAATATATTCCATTGTAAATTTCTGTGAACAAATATAGTGCACATTTTAAACCAATTTGTAGAAGATCTGCAAACAGTAATGCAGATGAAAGTGCATTTCCATCCACGGCTATGAATATTAGGAGTTGGTTTTGGAAACAAAAAGTTGTGTTGGTGGCCCAAATTCTCTAGTTGGGTGCCGTTAAACCACTGCATAAGAGGGAGGGTGCAACAAGGTGATGTAATCAAAAGAGCGCCAGTCAAAACTTGAGAATGATGTGGAAATGTGATGAAATATGGCTTTTATCTTTCATATATGTTGTTATTTCATCTGTGGGGAAATAGCTCCACATAGATCTGATTTTTTTCATCTGCTGATATTCTGCGTGTCAGTGGACGTTTAAGTTACATGCTTCATGTACATCGTAATTCATTTGGTAAGTCTGTTTCCATTGTACTTTATCACATTTTACATTCATCGGTACACCAACTTTTTCACCTCAGCCACTTGGGAAAAGTTTTTCTTGCAATATTTTTGACGTTTTCTCAAATTTTAAGTGTTTCCACTTCCAGTTTTGTTTTCAAAGCTTAATAATGTGCATAGAAATTGATGGATTGAAATACACTTAGTGGTGCGTACCTCAAAAACATGACACTCAAAAGTCTGAAGTCCCTTAGCGGCCTCCCTGGTAGAGTAATAACAAAGAAATGATGACAGCATTTTAACTGGACTGCTACAGAGAAAACAGCCACAACTTCACTGGCAGCCATCATTGAAAAGGACAGTTGGTAATGGTGCCTTTTAAAAAACAAAAATAGATCAGTGCAAACAATGAGGAACTGTTCAACCTTTGAATAATAAGAACTATTATAAAAAAAGAAGGCAGAAGAAAAACGGGTTGAGAGAGGACAAAAATGTTGAGACATTATGTGTGTGTCAAAAAGAGAAAGGGAAGATTGAGAACAAAGACAAGAGGACAGGCTGCCCGTGTGACTGTCACAGAAATAACTGAGGTGACAAAGAAAGAGAGAAAGATTGAATAGAGGAAGAGCAAGATAGATATATAGATGGAAGAGAGAGAAGGAAAGAGAAGCGATCAATGATTTAAACAATAATGCAGCCCTCTGTATTCACTGTCACACTCTCGCTCTCTACCATCATCAGGATTGTCTCTCAGACATACACGAGTTGAAACCGTCCATCTGGTTCATGCTCCATCTTGAAGCTGTCTGTATGGTGGACTCTCCCTCCTCCTCCTCCTCCTCCTCCTCCTCCTCCTCTTCCTCCTCTGTCCCTCTTCCTGTGCTCCTCTCTCTCAGACTTCGTTACCTTCACGATCGTGTCACGATCAAGTCACTCCTGCTTAATCTTCTGTGCCCGCTCCTACCTACATATTCTCTTGGATATGTTGGTTGGTTGGATTCCTAGTTTTTGTATTTGTCTGTTCCTACATGTTCTCTCCACTCCTCTGTCCATCGCTATTTCCCACATTTTGATTTTTGCATGCACACAATTTGAAGCTGCACGCTTGTTCTGTGTATTCATGATAATATAAGTTGATTTTGTTGAAAGCACACACTCAAAACAAAGGAGAAACACCTGAACCTTACATGCTAACACACACACAAACACACATAACTGCTCATTTTAACTGCAAGTAAGCCAATCAGAAAGTGAACGTGTGTGAAACCCTCTCTCTCGTTCCCTCTCTCCTTACCTCCCTCAGTCTTTACCTCTCTCCCGCTCCCAGCCTTCTGTTTAAATTAAGGTGGGCTGACAAACAAATTAAATCTGTCACATCCTGTTTGCATGAACCAGACAGGAAGTCAATATCGTCAGCCATGTTGGTTAGCCGGAGTTCTAATCACACTTCAACGCCATGGCAACAGAGATGAGGGTGAGGGGTGGAGGTGGCCACATGGACCACTCTATGTTGTGCAGGTTCCTGGTGATTCTTATTAAGTCAGCATTCTTCTGTTTTAACCCAGAAATCATTCATATCTTTTTTTACATTTCTTTGTTACAAATACAAATACATAGTTTTACATAAATATACCCAGTGGAGATGTAATGGATAGCCACCAGCCTCACAACCACATAAGTCGGTTACGATGACAGACGTCTGTCAGGTGAAGACCCTAGTGAGGATGACAAACATGCAGATGAGCTTCATTGAGACGGTTTCAGCTGTTCCGGGGGCTGATCTCAGATGATCTTGCAGGTGAAGATGCTGGATGTGGAGGTCCTGAGCTGGTGTGGCTATACATGGTCTGCAGTTGTTAGGTCCGTTGGATGTACTGCCAAATTCATGTAAACAGCATTGAAGACAGCTTATGGTGAACATTAACATTCAGTTCATGGGCAACCGTTCTGGTGGACATACCTACTGTACTGTCAGCATGCTGTTTGCATGCTCCCTCAAAACGTGTGACATTTGTGTCATTGAGTATACTTTTATTGTGACCATGCCAAGGCACACCTGTGTAGTAATGGAGGTGGATGGATTTTCTTGGAAAAGGAGAAGTGCTCACTAACATAGATATTAACAAATTTATGACCAAACTTTGAGAGAAATATATCTTTTGGGTACATAAAAAAGACTTAGATCTGTAACTTAAACCTTTGAAAAATGGGAGCAAAAACAAGTGGTTAAAGTTAAATTTTGTTCAGTACATATTGCAAAATATAAGTTATTTTTCTGGTTTATCTAGAATAAGTTGAGAACAAGATGATGGCATTAATGAAAACACTGCCAATACATATTGAATTAACAAACCCACTGTTCTGCAAATGATTACCAAGAAGTGTGGCGCATAAAAAACACAGCAAAAAAAGACCTATAATTATAACACTATACCATTTCATGTGTAAAAATTCACATATCACACAAAAGATTTTCAGATAATTTGCGAAACATCACATTTGGAAGAAAAAAACGTGTTGTTTGGTCGATGCTTTCTGATCTGATGCTACTGTAAGCAGGATAACATCATTTGTCAGTGCTTTCCAAAACTGTTACAAATCACTGTTGAAACATAACCCAGTTTTATGATGTGACAATGCTATGACTAAATTTTATTTAGGTGTAGCGAAAGATCATGGTTTGGGTTAAAATAAGCACCCATGAAATCTAAAGTTGTATTGGGGCACTTGCTGAAACAACTGATCACTCTTTCCTGGATGATAGCACGAAACAGCGTTTAGCAATTTTTATTTTTTTAATATAATAATTCTTTGGGCATTTTTATGTTTTTTTCGCAGTGTTAATAAGTAATTTTTGTAAAATGGGCTCCTGAGACGGAAAAAATCACACACATCACATCATTTAGTAATTTCATGTTGACACACACACACACACACACACACACACACACACACAGAAGGCCAAAGGTCACCGTAGTCTTCTTGTCTTTAGCCTCTGTTTGTCAAATCAATGCAGACCTTCTCTCTCCTCCACACACTCTCTCTTTCTTTGTGCCTTCCACACACTCAAACAGACACACACCGGCTGTTGTCATCTGCTCCCTGTGGAGACGTACAGCTAATCTCAACGACATCAGTCAGAGAAAAATGCTTGAGGCTGTGTGTGTAGGTGTGCATTTTTGCATATGTGTGTGTTTGTATGTGAAGGTCAAGGGTCAGAGGTCAATCAAGACACCCACAGGGCTGAGTTTGACCCTGTTACCCCCTAGATACACAGGATCTTTAAGGCAGTAAATTTATAGCTATAAAAATTCAACAAGGAGACAAAAATGGGATCATCAAAAAGGTGCAACAAAAGAACAGACACTGTTGACATTATGATTTTTTTCCTCTGATAAAATGTTTTCTCTGAACTCACTACTTTCACAAGCAGGCTGAAACTAAAAGAACCACCATTGTAGATCCTGAAATATCAAAATTGGTCACTACTGAGGCTTTTCCCACAAACATTCTCTCTATCCGTCCACACTGACATATCCAATTTGTCCATCTCTCCTGCACTCCTTCCTTCTTTCTTCTTGCCCTCAGGTTAAGTCCTGTTTACTCATTTGACCCCACTGCTTCACTGTTTAAAAATGCATGAACAATAAATAAGGATGGTCACTCTCTCTCTTTCTGACTTGCTCTCTTCGCATTCATCCATTCACCATCCATCTGCTCATGTTTGCGCAGAGCTCATTCAGGCTCTTAAAGGAAATGGAAATCCTCCGTAGTGACCCTGCAGTCACTGTGGCGACTAACTGATATCCTCTTGGTCAACATTTACAGTTCTTTGGCTATAAGGTAGGAACCTATCAGAAACTCCATATCCCATTGGGCATTGGGCCTGATGTTTTTTAAAGGGTCTGGCTGACCCCCAGGACCTTGAAGATGAGGCTCTTTAAAGCAATAAATAGCCTGAAGGGTATACCCCATATGTGAAGCGCTTTCTGGAACTACATATCCCAGAGGGCCAGAGTGTTCTAGGTACCTTGCAAATGCCAAGTACACAGAAGAATAGGGGTACATCCCAAGTCTCTTATTTGACATTTCCTTGCTCCTCGCTTGAACCGGAAGTCATTCTGGTGTGCCGTCTTGAAGGCCGTCCGAAAGCTCCTATTTGTGCTCTAAGGAGCGATGGGCAAGGATACACAAGAGCAGTCTTTCACGGAAGTCTTTTATCAAACGACACAGCCCCAATTGGATATCAGGTAATGATTAGACACACAGCACTGCAGCTAATTGTACAAATGTGATACATCACAACTTTGCTGGAGTTTCATACTGAATACAGATAAAAGATTAAACTCAAGTGTATCATGTATCAAGTTTTATATTTCATTTATTTTCTGATTCACAATCTAGTTAAAAAACAACAGAAGAACCGTTTAATTTATTAGAAATATTTTTCTCCTTATGATGTGTTGTTTAACCAACTTCCCCTTTCATTATGGAAACAGTTCAAATCAGAGAGAGTTTGTCTTTCAGTCAGAAACACTTAAGTTATCGTCATTTCCATTCAGTTAAATGTGAGGGTTTTAATTTCTGAGTGTCAGGTTTGATGAGTTACAGAAAGTAAAATTTCTCTGAAACAGTTAGCCTAATAAATCAGTCATATCCTAGGTTATTAAATAATGAATTTCTTATCAGAAATATAAACGCATTCTGTGCCCCATAATGGGACACATGTCATAGGCTATTATAAATACAGATCACAGGTCCATTAAAAGTCTCTACAGCTGTTAAAGCAACTGACAGCTGATCCAGCTGTGATCAGCAACCGCCGTCATCAGAAAGGGGCATCGCTTTACCTGATGCTTCTGTGGCAAAGACGTCTCATTTCTCTTAAAACATATTTCCTCGATTCCTCTCTCCTTGCAGTGTTTCCTTGTGTCTCTCCATGCATCAGTGGCGGGGACTAAGACGCAAGGAAAAGACACAAGTAAGGGAAATTCAAGAGACTTGGGTTGCTTCCTAGGAAGAACAGACCGACATTTTTTTTGCTGCTACCTGTAACGTGTTTAACTTGCCCACATTCATTTTTTCATTTATACTTTTAATGATAAAAATTCAGACATTTTTCATGGTTTGCATATATTGATTTTTCCATTATTTGTATTAATGGTGCAGTGGATAAAAAGCATAAGAGACAACAGACTTTCTACACATTACTTATCACCAATGTGATATTATGCCTTTTCTGCCAACCCTCACACTCTCCAATGATATCCCTTCTTACCTTTAAAAATCAGGTAACATGAGGTTTCTTCTCCTGTGGATAATGAGGAAAAGTACTGCTGCTGTCCAATGTTCTTGTCATGCTTTAGCTCAACACACTTATCACAATGGCAGGACCTCCAAAAATCACCTCTCCTGGCTGTGTAAGCAGGGACACTCAACATTGACCTGCAAAGCTAAAATTATAGGCTAAAGAGAGAAGACCTCAGAGGGAGAAGTGAGATGGTGTCAAGTACAAAAAATAACTTTTGACATGTCTGAAAGTATGAGTTTTAGGAATATTAATTATTTATATATTACATAGTAGATACAGCAACACAGTCTTGCTGCATGCAGTCGCATTACATTGTGGAAAAACCTGAGCCCAGTCAAAAAAATTTCAGCTGGGTGACTGAGTGGTGTTTTTTTTTACTGAAATTCTCTGCATTGGCGCCCCATTGCTTAATTTTTACACACTGTTTGCAGCTTTTCTGCACAATTTTCTGTTGTCCTTCTCACGTGTTGTATTGTTCATCCTTTCTCTTGAGGTTTTTGCAGTGGTGAGTGTGGTGGTGGAACTCTTTGTTTGAGAGATCTCGCTATAGGGCAGCTACAAAGTCCCTTGTTTATTCCTCATTTGCATTTTTACACAGAACCAAGCAATAGAGGCATCATTCCACTCCAGTGTGTGTTTATACACTGCGTCATGGCTTTGTGGAATAGGAAGAGGTGTGATGGGTGACATCTAACACAACAGCATCGGCCACTAGTGTGACAAAACATACTCGATGGCAGCGATTTCTTAACAACACTGACATTACCGTGTCAATAACAATCATTTACCATCCTTGTTATACTGTATGGTGGCTGATCTCATCCTCTGCTCAGAGGGCAAAGAGCTCCTGAATCTCATTGTTTTTCCAGTTTTGGGACATTTACAGCCGCTGTTCTTCTTCTTTGAGTTAGGTGCTAACTGCTAACAGCTACTTTCTAAATTTCCCATGATGGGTCCCATGCATAACACGCTGTCAAAATGTCACACCCGTGCCACCCATGATCCCATCTTCCAGGCTGTCCTGTTTATACAGACACCATTTGGCACTGTTGCTATCTCCCATGGCAGCTTAAAGGTGAGACACCTCTGTCCCCACATTCCGCAATTGTATACTGAACAAGGAAGCGGTATAACTGCAATATTTCTGCCCTGAACAAGCAGTGTAAAAGATGCTAGAAAGATAAGCCTAAATGGCCACTTCACAGAGCAGCAATTTAAATTGGGACCTCTTTGTTTTATGCGAAAGAAAGGGGGTTTCATATGTATGTATGTATGAATGTATGTAGTATGGGGTTGGTGGCCCCTTGCTAAGGGCCATCCAGTCCCTGTACCGAAGAAGCGTGAGTCTGGTTCGCGTGGCCGGCAGTAAGTCGGACCTGTTCCCGGTGAGGGTTGGACTCCGCCAGGGCTGCCCTTTGTCACTGGTTCTGTTCATAACTTTCATGGACAGAATTTCTAGGTGCAGCCGAGTGGTGGAGGGTGTCAGGTTCGGTGACAAGAGGATCTCGTCCCTGCTTTTTGCGGATGACGTGGTCCTCCTAGCTCCATCGAACAGTGACCTCCAGCTCTTGCTGGGACGGTTCGCAGCCAAGTGTGAAGTGGCTGGGATGAGAATCAGCACTTCCAAGTCTGAGGCCATGGTCCTCAGCCAGAAAAGGGTGGATTGCCCACTCCAGGTCAGGGGGGAGGTTCTTCCTCAGGTGGAAGAGGTTAAAGGGGCAATAAGCGAAATCATTTCACCGCTAGGTTCGCTGTTGTGCACTGCCTGTAGAGCAAAACAAAGTGTGTCATGAGCCACTCCTCCCTCTACCTCTGCTCTCCAACACCCCCGCCCCCACTCGCCTCGTCTGTGCCGGCAAGACGAGTACCGCAGCACGGACTATCACATCCAGACGGTCTTGGTGTTTCTTCCGCAGGCTCCGCTTCACTCAGCTTCTCTCAGCTGCCCGATATACCTGCTGCTTCTTCCTACATTAACCTGAATAACAAACCAGGGCTTGGTGCTCCGGTTGGATCCAAATGGAGAGCCGCTAGCTGGGAAGCTAGCGGAGGCTAACTGGCTGTGTTAGCAGCTGAGTGAAGTGGAGCATGAGGAGGAAGCACCAGTTAGCCCCCGCTTTCACTGCAGGCAGATTCACTCGCCACAGGGGCGAGGAAATAAAACCTAAACAGCCAGCTTAGTTTAGCAGTTAGTAATGTCTTTCACTCACTCTCGGTCTCTGCTGTGTTTAGCTATTTCCCTGCTTTCCTGTTAGCGTTAGCACTACTCGGCTACCACGCTAACGCTCCATCTCCAACTGAGCCGGGAGCCGGGCTCACAGTCTCACGGAGAAGGGTTGGAACGTTAGCATGGCAGCCCATTAGTGCTAACGTCCCCACGCTTCTCCGCCAGGCTCAGTGAGTCGGAGCCGAGAAGCATGGGGACGTTAGCATTAGCACCAGTCGGCTGCCATGCTAACGTTACGGGAGCCAGCTTCTCAGCTCCGTCCGTGTGCAGTGCAGTACGTCACATAAAGGGAAATAAAAGAAAATTTCTCTTCTTCCCCAGTGCAAAACAAAAAGATGGGTGATGCAACACTCCGTGAGAGTACATATGTAATGTTTCATTTTTGTTGAGACTGTGTCAGCTCCATGAACAGGTTGTGTAGTTGTTATTGTGTATAGTCTTGGTGAGGTGTAAACCCATATAAATACATGGGGGGGGGGGGGTTGCAGTAATGACATTGTGTTTTCTCACACACTGTAAAACTGTAATTCATTTAATCTGTCAAACCAAAGAAACATTAACTGGACTTGGGGCCTTGTTCAGCAATTATCTGCTTTGTGGTTTAAGACGTGTACCCCATCACTGCAAAGTCCCTGGGTCACCCAGAAGCCTTTTTTGAACATCATCCCCCTCACCTCTCCTCATGTCTCCTGTTAGTTTCTCAACTTTTACTATCGAATGACACTATCAAAAAGTAAAATGCAAAAACTAATGTGCTAACTAGAAAATATCAAAGTCAAAAAGTAGAAAGCAATGTTCCAAACAAGTTATTAGGCTAACTTACAGAAACATTGTGTGCAATAGTCAACCTTCCACTTTCTCTTTCCCACTCTCTGTTACTTTCTCTCTCTTCCTCTCCAACACACACACGCACACACACACACACACACACACACACACACACACACACACACACCCTGGGCCAAAGCGCTCAGTCCTTGTCTCTGTCCTCAACCCACGTCCTGCGCTCTCATTGGCTGTAGCTCACCATAAGGTTCCTGGCAAGTCCAGATATTTTGCCTGCTAGATATCTTGGATGCCTCTGCGGTGCATCGACTAGCCTCTCAATTTGCATCTTTGAACAGTTCATACATAGTGCTCAGACGCCAGATCAGCATCGATTTGCCTCTGATGTGGGGCTTTTTGTTGGAGAGCTCCAAAAACTCAGTGAGTGGAAAATCTGAGTTTAAGTATGAACTAGGCAAAGTTCAAAGTCAGGACATGATTGCTACAGAGGAACTGAAGTAGGTATAGTTTGTAGGGACAGGGGATTTTTGTGGCATCTGACTTACATTCAGTAGAAATACAGTTAATTTCAGACAGTGCTGGATGAAACCAGTGCATGTATGACCAAAGAATGAATATCAATGACGTGAAGGGGAAAAAAGTTAGAAAACCTCTTAAATGATAATGCCACAGATGGAAGCACTAAGAGACAGAAATAGGAAAAGACACATAAGCAAAGAAATCATTGGAAGACTGGGGCAACTTACAAAACACATTTTCTCACAGTTGGCATCACTGTTAGGTCTTCCATTAACTTACATTACATTAACTTGCTCAACGCTCATAATCTGTAGCAAATCAAACTTCATTAAACGCGCTGCATCAAATAGGTGAATTTAGTTGGAATATCAAATGTACTTTGAGTTTGTTTCAATGTCACATTCAGAGATACATCTGCATCATTAAACAGACGTCTGGAAATGGAACTCCGGTACAATGGAAGACGAATAGAACAAAACAGACCAGCAAGGACAAACGTTTTAAAACAGCAGGAGAGCCATCAATCTTTCCCCGGATCAATTTCCTAAAGGCCGGGAGATCAGGAATAGAGCCAGAATGGGGTTAATCTGTGGAAATTATTTTGTTATTAATAATAATTTCTCAAATATCTAACGGCCGAGAAAGACGGACTGTAACGCTAATCAAAGCTGATGGGAGAGTCTGTCTTTGCACATCAGAAAATGTCCTCCCCTTGATTGCTTTAACTGGTGTATGGATTTAGTCCCCATGTATTCACTTAAAGTAAAAGATGAAATGTATTAATCCCAATGTATTTCAATTAAACACAGTAGGATTCTTTGGGTTGTGCTTGCGCAACATTTTAACCTCTAATTATCCTAATAGGAGTTTTACTCATAAACAGTTGCATTCAGGGCTGTTTCACTTGCTATCCTTGGTAAGTCAGCAATTTTCATTATGAAGTAAATGTACTCTGATTCAATTTAATTGCCGTGTTGCTCATAAATAGTCACAATATTATGTTGTTAATAGATTCAATGGTCTAACTGTTTATGTGTGTGTGTGATCTTGGAGAGTTAAAACAGGCATAATGAAGTAGCAAAAAGCTGCCTTCATCCCCAGACCCCTGAAACAAGCAATTATGGCTAATTTGTTCTTTTAAAAAGACAAGGGGAAGCCATTTGTCCTGGATCACACACACGCACACACACACAATGAGAAAATATTCATGTCTCTACCACCCCCTCCACAAACACTTAGGAGCTAATTATTGTTATTAGCATCATGGTTGAAATCCCTCTACAAGGACATGTCAGCACACTTCAACATCTCTACACCCTTTTTCTTTCATGGAAGGAATGAGAGAGACAGGAGGAGAGGAGGGAAGAAGTGACACATAAAAATGTCCTGAGATCACCTTGAAAAGGCCTAATCAAAATGTTCCGCACTTTCAAGTCATTTTGTCTCACACACAATGACACCATTCCACTACAGCGGTAATTGCCTTTCACAAAATATTGGCCTAATATATACATGAATATTGATTTAGCCATAAGCAGCACCATTCCCATTATAGGCAACGTTGCTCTGATTTTACTATTATTTCCATCACATGGCCATTATGGACAAACATGTTTACTACGATGACAATATGGTAACTATAATACATGGATTAGACTATGGCTTGATTCCTATTTAAGATGAATGCTATAAACATGGGTACGGATCAATAACTTATGGATTAACTTACATAGAATGCATGTCAATGAAGCAGCAGGACTGAATTAAGTTTATCCTGCAACAATGTAACTCAGCGGTATGGTTTTCCTCTGCTCTCCAGGTCCGCAGGAGTCTATGAAAGGCAGCCCATGTTTCTTTCTCCCCTGCCATGTCCTTCAACTCTTGCTGAGCAGATTCCAGATGGGACGCATAACCTTTTCAGCATGTTCTGGATCTGCTCTCTGGTGTCCTCCCAGTTGGACACACCTAGAATACCTGCACAGGTAAGCCTCCATGAAGCGTCCTGATCAGAAGCCCAAATCACATTAACTGGCTGCTTTTAACAGAGAAACAGCTCTTCTGTGAGGGCAGGTTCACACATTAAGGTCCAGTTCCTGAATCAAACAAATGCGAGGTTGTTACATTGTTTAATGTTCCCAGCTGGTCCAGTTTGCGTTCACAACGTGTTATGGTTACTTCTGATTCAGTTTTACCCCTATCACACGACAGTACTCAACACCTCACTGGAATCCATTCTCCTTCAGTTTATCGCTGGATATTTTGAATACCTCTGTGCCCTTATGCACCTTCTCGAGTAACTGAGGAATGTTCTTTCAGCCCATATATTGAGGGGGCATCTGACTTTGTCTGGAGTCTAGGTTTGTCCCCTGCCACGCAACATTTTGGCAGCAAATAGGCTACAAGTTCACCAATTACCGAACAGGAGAAGAAAATCTTGGGATTTATTTAACCGATAAAATTGTACGCTTCCTGTGATTGGTTCGAATGATGTTCACACCAAAAATGAACCACTCCTGAGTTTTGACAAGCTGACGGCGATGCTGGTGAATCCCCCCCTTGTGTCCTGGATTGTGGATTACCTCACTGGCCGACCACAGTACGTGCGCTTGCGGCACTGTGTGTCAGACACAGTGGTCAGCAATACCGGGGCCCCACAAGGTACTGTCCTCTCTCCTTTCCTCTTCACCCTTTACACCACGGACTTCAGCTACCAGACAGAGTCTTGTCATCTTCAGAAGTTTTCTGATGACTCTGCTATAGTTGGATGTATCAGCAAGGGTGAGGAGGCTGAATACAGGGCTGTGGTGAATAACTTTGTCTCATGGTGTGAGCTGAACCACCTGCAGCTCAACACAACAAAGACAAAAGAGCTGGTGGTGGAAATGAGGAGAACGAGGACACCAGTGACCCCAGTTTCCATCCTGGGGCATAACGTGGACATTGTAGAACACTACAAGTATCTGGGTGTGTTCATTGACAGTAAACTGGACTGGACTAAGAACACTGAAGTCCTTTACAAGAAGGGACAGAGCCGCCTCTATTTTCTGAGGAGGCTCCGCTCCTTTAACATCTGCCGGACTATGCTGAGGATGTTTTATGAGTCTGTGGTGGCCAGTGCTATTCTGTTTGCTGTGGTGTGCTGGGGCAGCAGACTGAGAGTAGGGGATGCCAACAGACTCAACAAGCTGATCAGAAAGGCCAGTGACGTTGTGGGGGTGGAGCTGGACCCTTTGACAGCAGTGTCAGACAGGAGGATGCTGTCGAAGGTGCGGGCGATACTTGAGCATGGCTCTCACCCTCTCCATAACGCTCTGGTTGAACAGAGGAGCACCTTCAGCCAGAGACTGATTGCTCCTAAATGCACCACTGAGCGCCACAGGAAGTCATTCTTACCTGTGGCCATTAAACTGTACAACTCCTCCCTCTGATGATCGGACTCATTTGGCTATTTATAAAACAAAACACACAATATAATTACTCATTCTTATTTCATTTATAACGCTACAACCATTTCATTGTATATTGAATATATTTCAGATTGTCTACTTTACTATTTTATTATTTATTTTATTTTATTGTCTACTTTAATATTTTATTTTATTTTAATGTCTACTTTAATATTTTATTTATTTCATTGTCTATTTTAGTATCTTATTTATATCTTCGTCTTTATCTCCTGTTTCCATTCATGCTGTATTTCTATTTCTACTTTGCACGGAGCATTGGAACAAAAACAATTTCCCCCCGGGGATTAATAAAGTATTTTGAATCTGAAGTTCACTTGACAGCTGTCTGAGACCACCATTTCGAGGCGGACCAGAGAGTGGTTGATTGGTCCGCACCAAATGCTCGGAGATTTGGTTCAAACAAGGCTGGTATGAACCCCTGAGATCCTTCTGGATGTCTAAGATATAGGTGAATCCAGCCACCCTTTGAAGGGAACTCATTTCAGCCACTTTGTCTTAACCCAACATTTATGACCATAGTTAAGGAGGTTGGTAATTTTTTCAGGGTATAGCCGGATTAATATCTCTGCATCAAGGGGTTCCGCCATGATAGCAACGTTCATAATTACTGAGGTTACGCTAAAACCTACACCATGGCTGACATGCACCTCCTTCAAATTGTAAATACACATTAGTGCTACGACAGCTGTGGTGATACTACCTGGGGACAAAACAACATGAAGAAAATCAAAAAATGGGCCTCAGTCTCCTTTTCACTAACACAAATCTAGCATAGCCATCTCCACTGCAAACCAGTACAGTACACACAATCCCTCCACATTAAACAAATGTCAGACCAAAAAGTGTAATGTATTAAAAATTGCAATTTTGAAAACAAGATACACTGAACAAAAATATAACACTTTTGTTTTTGCTCCCATTTTTCATGAGCTGAACTCAAAGATCTAAAACATTTTCTATATACACAAAAGACCATTTCTCACAAATATTGTTCACAAATCTGTCTAAAATCTGTGTTAAGCCCTATTTGGACGGGATTAGTTTTACATAGGGACGTGGGGTAAAGTAATAATTACCAGAGATAGTAGTCCCGTCCGAATGTGCCATGTCAGTAATCATTACTGCATGATGTCAGTAAAGATTACAGCGACTTTTACCTTCTGTAAAAGGGTCCCGGACAACTACCTCAGGTAATACTAATCCCGTGCAAATAGACCAGCAGTAAATAGTGTGTTAGGGCTGTCAAAAAAAAAAAATCGAAGTTAGAAATATATTCGAATATATATATTTTTTTATAAGTTCGAACCTAAATTTGATAATTCGAATATCATTAATAATTAATTAATACTATCAATAATGTTGTATATCACGGCGAATCCCGTTCGGGCGGAGATGGCTCACACAAAAGCTGGGCCAGAGAGGGACGCAGCGACGGAGGGAGAGGCGCCGACGGAAGAGCCCGCTGCGCCAATACCACCCACTGCGCTGTTTGCGATGTGTGACCTGTTCGGGGAGACATACAGGGAGAGTGTTGCACCTGCTGCCTCCCTGCCTACCCTTTTTGAAGAAGAGATGAAACGTTACCAGAATAAGACACTACTACGAGCCGACCAGGATCCACTCTTGTGGTGGAAAACTACACACTGAAGTATCCAAACATGGCTCAGACAGCAAGGCAGAAGTTTGTTATACCTGGCACTTCAGTGAGGTCAGAACGGGTGTTTTCATCCGAGTGTCACGTTCATACTGCGCCAGCAATAAGCATCTTATTTTTTGTTTTTTCTTTTTGTAAAAAAAAAAATAAATATATATATATACAGTACAGGCCAAAAGTTTGGACACACCTTCTCATTCAATGCGTTTTCTTTATTTTCATGACTATTTACATTGTAGATTCTCACTGAAGGCATCAAAACTATGAATGAACACATGTGGAGTTATGTACTTAACAAAAAAAGGTGAAATAACTGAAAACATGTTTTATATTCTAGTTTCTTCAAAATAGCCACCCTTTGCTCTGATTACTGCTTTGCACACTCTTGGCATTCTCTCCATGAGCTTCAAGAGGTAGTCACCTGAAATGGTTTCCACTTCACAAGTGTGCCTTATCAGGGTTAACTAGTGGAATTTCTTGCTTTATCAATGGGGTTGGGACCATCAGTTGTGTTGTGCAGAAGTCAGGTTAATACACAGCCGACAGCCCTATTGGACAACTGTTAAAATTCATATTATGGCAAGAACCAATCAGCTAACTAAAGAAAAACGAGTGGCCATCATTACTTTAAGAAATGAAGGTCAGTCAGTCTGGAAAATTGCAAAAACTTTAAATGTGTCCCCAAGTGGAGTCGCAAAAACCATCAAGCACTACAACGAAACTGGCACACATGAGGACCGACCCAGGAAAGGAAGACCAAGAGTCACCTCTGCTTCTGAGGATAAGTTCATCCGAGTCACCAGCCTCAGAAATGGCAAGTTAACAGCAGCTCAGATCAGAGACCAGATGAATGCCACACAGAGTTCTAGCAGCAGACCCATCTCTAGAACAACTGTTAAGAGGAGACTGCGCCAATCAGGCCTTCATGGTCAAATAGCTGCTAGGAAACCACTGCTAAGGAGAGGCAACAAGCAGAAGAGATTTGTTTGGGCCAAGAAACACAAGGAATGGACATTAGACCAGTGGAAATCTGTGCTTTGGTCTGATGAGTCCAAATTTGAGATCTTTGGTTCCAACCGCCGTGTCTTTGTGAGACGCAGAAAAGGTGAACGGATGGATTCCACATGCGTGGTTCCCACTGTGAAGCATGGAGGAGGAGGTGTGATGGTGTGGGGGTGTTTTGCTGGTGACACTGTTGGGGATTTATTCAAAATTGAAGGCACACTGAACCAGCATGGCTACCACAGCATCCTGCAGCGACATGCCATCCCATCCGGTTTGCGTTTAGTTGGACGATCATTTATTTTTCAACAGGACAATGACCCCAAACACACCTCCAGGCTGTGTAAGGGCTATTTGACCAAGAAGGAGAGTGATGGAGTGCTGCGGCAGATGACCTGGCCTCCACAGTCACCGGACCTGAACCCAATCGAGATGGTTTGGGGTGAGCTGGACCGCAGAGTGAAGGCAAAGGGGCCAACAAGTGCTAAACACCTCTGGGAACTCCTTCAAGACTGTTGGAAAACCATTTCAGGTGACTACCTCTTGAAGCTCATGGAGAGAATGCCAAGAGTGTGCAAAGCAGTAATCAGAGCAAAGGGTGGCTATTTTGAAGAAACTAGAATATAAAACATGTTTTCAGTTATTTCACCTTTTTTTGTTAAGTACATAACTCCACATGTGTTCATTCATAGTTTTGATGCCTTCAGTGAGAATCTACAATGTAAATAGTCATGAAAATAAAGAAAACGCATTGAATGAGAAGGTGTGTCCAAACTTTTGGCCTGTACTGTATATATATATAAAAATAAATAAATAATAATAATAATAAATTCTAATATTATTCGAACTCTACAGAATTAATTCGAAAATATTCGAACTCAATTTCATGGTGCTTTTGACAGTCCTATCATACGCACATGACGGCAGGAGGGGACGGCGGTGCGTGAATGGGTTTACCCCTCCCACTTGTGGTAGTTTTACTGATATTTCTTATCCCGTGCGAATCGGCCATTAATATTACTGACGTCCTGTGGTAAAGTGACATTACCCCACATGCCCAGGTAAAACTAATCCCGTCCCAATAGTGCTTTAGTGAGCACTTCTCCTTTGCTGAGATAATCCATCCCACCTCACAGGTGTGGCATATCAAGATGCTGATTAGACAGCATGAATATTGCGCAGGTGTGCCTTAGGCTGGCCACAATAAAAGGCCACTCTGAAATGTGCAGTTTTGCTTTATTGGTGGGGGTCTGGAGGGGGGGGTCAGAAAACCAGTCAGTATCTGGTGTGACCACCATTTGCCTCACGCAGTGCAACACATCTCCTTCGCATAGAGTTGATCAGGTTGTTGATTGTGGCCTGTGGAATGTTGGTCCACTCCTCTTCAATGGCTGTGCGAAGTTGCTGGATATTGGCAGGAACTGAAACACACTGTCGCATATGCCGATCCAGAGCATCCCAAACATGCTCAATGGGTGACATGTCCGGTGAGTATGCTGGCCATGCAAGAACTGGGATGTTTTCAGCTTCCAGGAATTGTGTACAGATCCTTGCAACATGGGGCCGTGCATTATCATGCTGCAACATGAGATGATGGTTGTGGATGAATGGCACAACAATGGGCCTCAGAATCTCATCACGGTATCTCTGCATTCAAAATGCCATCAATAAAATGCACCTGTGTTCGTTGTTCATAACATACGCCTGCCCATACCCTAACCCCACTGCCACCATGGGCCACTTGATCCACAATGTTGACATCAGCAAACTGCTCACCCACACGACGCCACACACGCTGTCTGCCATCTGCCCTGAACAGTGAAAACCGGGATTCATCCATGAAGAGAACACCTCTCCAATGTGCCAGATGCCATTGAATGTGAGCATTTGCCCACTCAGGTCGGTTACGATGACAAACTGCAGTCAGGTCGAGACCTCGATGAGGACGACGAGCATGCAGATGAGCTTCCCTGAGACGGTTTCTGACAGTTTGTGCAGAAATTCTTTGGTTATGCAAACCGATTGTTGCAGCAACTGTCTGGGTGGCTGGTCTCAGATGATCTTGGAGGTGAACGTGCTGGATGTGGAGGTCCTGGGCTGGTGTGGTTACACGTGGTCTGTGGTTGTGAGGCCGGTTGGATGTACCGCCAAATTGTCTGAAACGCCTTTGGAGACGGCTTACGGTAGAGAAATGAACATTCAATTCACGGGCAACAGCTCTGGTGGACATTCCTGCAGTCAGCATGCCAGTTGCACGCTCCCACAAAACTTGTGGCATCTGTGGCATTGTGCTGTGGGATAAAACTGAACATTTCAGAGTGGCCTTTTATTGTGGCCAGCCTAAGGCACACCTGTGCAATATTCATGCTGTCTAATCAGCATCTTGATATGCCACACCTGTGAGGTGGGATGGATTATCTCGGGAAAGGAGAAGTGCTCACTAACACAGATTTAGACAGATTTGTGAACAATATTTGTGGGAAATGGTCTTTTGTGTATATAGAAAATATTTTAGATCTTTGAGTTAAGCTCATGAAAAATGGGAGCAAAAACAAAAGTGTTGCGTTTATATTTTTGTTCTGTGTAGTATATCCAATTTCAGTACAAGATTCATAATAGGAACAAGAAAGATATGTTAAACACAAAAAACCAAGACTGAAGATTTTAAGGGACACACCCACTTGATGTGTTTTAACAGTGTCAACACTTCTGGGCTTGATTTTATCTTTAATCTTGAAGAGACACAGTCCATACTGAGCTCACCATGTTCACATTTATCTTTCTTTGTTATTCTAAAACACAGTGGATCGTTCGAACCACTTGACTGGTTGACTTTTCTTTTACAAAGACACACTGGAGATGCTGCAGAATAAACATCCGCACACACACGCACACTCAGACACACAAAATTAACTGTCGTGCTCTTGTCTCTAATGCATCTGTCATATCAGGGGTAAGCCCTTTTGATCTCTCTCTCCGTCTCTCTCTGACAGCTGGCTTGCTGCTCACTGGTCCTAAATGAATTGATATTTCTTCTGGCCACTTGAATTTGTCACTTGACTTCTCTGTGTAATCTCCACTCCTTAGTGACTGCTGTGTCTGCTCGTATGCATGTGCTTAGAAACCTGGGTAACACAGTTCTGTGTTTTGGATGAAAACACATGGCTAATAGAGTCGCTGACTGTCAGGCCGCCAAGTCAGGCAAAATGCCTCTAGAAGGCCTCCATGATGAACCTGTCAAAGGTGATCTCATTTTTCCTTCAAACACAACAATGAAACATAATCGCCTGCAGGAGCATGACTAACACAGTGGAAGAGAAATCACAATTTACTGGCTGTGTGAATGTTACTGTTTGCATTCACCTACAGTGCGCAGGGCAAACGTCATGTCAATCACAGAGTGCATCTGTTTCAGAGTAAATATATAATTGTGAATCTCTCACCAGATATTATCCATACACTAGATTTTTCAGATGTACCTGTCTGTCTAGCTCAGAATTGCAAGAACAGAGCTTTGGTGAAAACATAAAGGTGGGCTGAGAAGCTCATCTGTCTAAAGCATCACAGAGTAAGAGGGTCAGCAAACCTGTGCATGTTGTGCACTGTTTACAGAAGCTGCATTACACAAAGTTATGAGGATGGAGGTTCAAAAGTGTCCCTGCCAGAAGGTGACACTTGTATAGTGCATCTTCAAAGAAAATGTTGCAGATTTTATAATGAATTTTCAGACTATTACATAATCACATATTAGTTATTGGAAGACAATGGGGCAAAATACAGCTACAAATCTGAGCTGTATGGCTGACCTTGCAAGTGCTTTGCAGCAGCGCTGAGTTTGGCAATTTGGTTTAACTTGGCTCCCTACGGTGTAATATTTGAGGCAGTCAGATCAATCCAGTTACTCTGAATCAAAGATGTCCACTGCCTAGAACTACTGTGCTCCACCCACCTATTTTTTTATTTAATTTTAATATTCTTAAGTTTTTAATTTTTAAAATCTACTTCTTGAATATCTACCAGTATATAACATAAATCCACCTTGCAAATTAGCTAGGTGTTCCTATGATACAGTCAGTGTGTAGGGATAACTTAAAGTCAGATGTTCACAGTTAGCAGAATTCCCTCCTTGACAATTCCCAATAATTCCTCTGAAGAGACCAAAAGCAAAAAAAGTATTCATTCTGCCTGCACAGCCACAGCCTGATATACCGTATATATCTGTGTCATAGAACTCCAGTATTATCCATAAACTATTTAAAATACATAAAAGAGCCGTACAGTTTTGTCCAATTTCTTGATTTTGCCCAATACTGTGTGTGTAGCTCATTCCTCCCAGCTTGTCAGACTAGCAAAGCAGTGTAAACACAGAACCAGCTCCCTGAGCATGCTCATTGATGTCCAATATAGAGCTGCTTGAGAGAGACTAGAAAAGCAGTTGCAGAAAGCAACAATATAGCCCTACGGGAATGTCTGACTGTTGTGTGTTTTTGTCAAAATTTAAATTATATTAATTTCCCAATCTCCAGGCATTATTTTGACAGATACAGTGCAGACAATGTGTGATACTTTTTTATTTGTATGACAAAAAATTTGCTTTGCACTCTGAAAATGTTGAATTCTGCTTGTGTCAAGAGAATCAAGAAGAGGCTAAGCAGAAATTTAACATAGGTAACATGAGCTATTTTATTTTTTATTTCATTATTCAGTGTTCATGGTCTCCTTTTTTCAATATCAGTGTCTGTAGTGAGCAGACCAAAGGAAACATTAGTTTAAATCAGCTCACAAAATGTACATTTTCATTTTGTTTGAAAATTTTAAAACACAAAAAAACAAGTCACAGACCCCATCTCCCATCTGCTCTTCTCCCCCTGGCTTCGCTTCAGTCTTTATATATATCTGTCTGTCTTTGTGTGTCTCTGAGTCCAATCACTCCATATCTCTATCAGAAGCACTCTTGAGGAATATGGCACAATAATATTCAGCATAAAATCAATGGCTTGTTTAATTTAAACAGGGAGGAAGTGGGAAGGCTGGGTAATTGCAGAGAAAGGCCCACAAATCAGCCGTCCTTGTTATCCCATTTGACGGACCATTAAACGTCTGCAGGAATAAACATTATTTTTAGGTTAACTACCAGCTTCTGCTGGCTAGAGAGTAGATGGACAAATCATTACCACAAAAAAAAAGAGTACAAAAGTCTGGCCTGTTTGTTTATGCCAGCATGTTTGTATTTACAGTGAATACTTTTTTATATGCAAATTGACAGCTGACACTGCGTGGGAAATGATTCAGCTGTCAAATATAGTTTAAAGAACAAACAAACCAAAAAAATCCAAGCATGTACATGAGTATATGGTATTTAAAGCAAAACTATTTTACTTTTGAAAGAAGAAACGACACGTTTTTCTTTAAAAAATTAAAAGTTGACATTCTAAGCAATAACAAGTATATTTAATACACTCACTTTACTCAGTCATGTCACCTCATTATCTCTTTAAAGCAATAGACTCAAAAGAATCTTAGGACATTTTACAGTCACAGTGGCCACTGTTATGCAAAAAATACGTTGTTAAAAAGCTATTTTTAAAGAAACACAATTTTAGCATTGTTAGCCGTATTCCTTACCCATGGACACTAACGCTAATAATGCAGGCAAAAAATTTAGAATTAGTGATGTAAGCACAAAGGTCATTATTGATTACACAAAAATAAGCTAACACTGAAATCTTTAGCTCAATGAGGGACAATAATATATTGTATCATATGTTATGGGGTAATATGATAATAAAGAACCATTGCAAATTCTTATTTTTGTACATTTTATGATAGGCATTGCTACCAATATGTACTGTAATACATATCTGGGACCCAGTATCATCTACACAGTTGAAGCCAATGTAAAAAATTCTTCAACAAGTTGTTCTGAGATGGTCACTAGAACTGTATTGTCAAGAGGAAAACTTGCAACTTCAATGTTATGTTTGTGATTTTGATAAATGTTTTTTTAAATGCGCTATTAAGACCTACCAACCCAGTCGCCAGAATAAATGTTGGCATTGTACGTTTCTGCAAACCACTGATATGTTACATTTGTATGTTACATATGTAGCAAATATGAAATTTTGTGTTTCTTTATCTTTCGGTTTAAACTGTATGTAGTGACAACACTGTGGTGAATGTGTGGTTGGGTTTAGGTACAAAAAACACTAGGTTATGGTGAGGAAATATTTTGGCTTAAAATACCCAGTTTTGTCGCCACAACCACAGCTGGAAATATGCTGACCTAGCCCTAAAAAGTATCCGGTTGTTGCCACAAGCACCGCTGGAAATGTCACGACATCCCCTTTTCTTCCTGATGAGAAACTCAGCTCATATACATGTAATCCAATCTACCTCACTTGATATGACAGGTATGAACATAACATATCCATGGTTTGCAGAAATGTACAATGCCAACATTTTCTTCTGGAAACTGGGCTGGATTTACAGACAAGTATACTGCTGGTTTGACTGCAATGCTGTCACAATAAATGTTTGATTGCCACTTGTTTGGCCCACCTCAGCCACACAAATCCTAAATTTGGATTTTCTGGCTCTGACAAACATGGCTTTCGGCATGAGAGAACAACCAGACAATGATTTAATTCTGGGAGAAAATTGATCCAAAGGTTTTGACCACTGGAAATGCACATACAATAGATCATATACAATACATCCCAGCAGCAGCAGGGGCACTTTCACTGGAAGCAGTAATATGGAGATTACTTGGACTATGAAATAGGATGGTTTTACTGGGTAGATGATGATAGAAGGAGGCCACTTCACCATCTCCACCTGACTGGCTGAGGAAATTACTCTTTCTCTATCTGTCACTGCAGTAACCCCTCTTATATTTATCTCTGTTTGATAGAACAAAGCAGATGTATGTTAGATACCCATGTTACCCCCCAGCTCCTCTCTTATTTTCCACAGATAAGACATTTTTTTTATATGTTGCCCTTGATAAATGTTCCCCCAGGGAGTTGTCAGAAATTAACTTTATCTGGTCTTTAATTACGGTACATGTGCTTTGATGCATCTCTCACGCCCCCCTAAACCCCAGCATCACCCTCCCCAGCCCTCCCCCCTGACACTGTCATTTTCAAAGCTATTTTAAGACAATGTGTGATTATCTGTGACATTGCTTGACATGTGCCTCAAGACTGTCTCTCTCTTCACTATCTCCGCTCTCTCCCTCTGTCTCCCGCTCTCTTTCTTTCTGTCTCTCTCTAATCAAAAAGCCAAACCATGCAGACAGCTCAGAGCAAATAACAAGTCACTCCCCGCGGATGTTTGAAGATGACGGAGCGACCGAAGCGACGAGGGAGGAAATACACTCTGATGTTTCCCGGTCTTGAAGCCAACACAATATTTCATCCCATATTTTTGTACCAGTATTATTTTCATATTTTTTGATATCTTGTTTTTGTTTTTGTCCATGGATATAGATGAATTATTTGTAATATAACATTGGACATTGACCTTCTTCCAAATACTTGGACTTGAAGAAGCAATCTCCCCAAATTATAGGAATTTCTAGTTGTATAGAAAAGTGGAGTTTAGGCAATCAAGTCAAAAATTCCTGAATTTTTAAATTTGGCCATTAAGTATAGCATATACTTAAAAAACAACATAAATTTGGTCTCCATTTAGTGTAACGTATACAGAATAGCTATATGTCATTATTTTTAAGATGAATGCATCATTAATGGGATACTGTGGGATAAAGGAGCTTTTACCTACCCAGAACGTAATTTAACACAAGACAGATTTTAATTATTTTAATTGATCGTAGTGATGATTGAAGTATTGATGCTCAAAACAAGACTTAGTGTTAGTACTGTTAGTCACCCAGCTTCCAAAATGACACATAAAACATTAAAAAACTGTTCATTTGAGCTTTTTCTGATCGGCCATTTCTATGGGAAGAGCCGATCAATTAAATCTAAGCAACTAAAACTACATGGTAGTGGTTAGTGAAAGATCGTGTTCATAGTAAATTAAAAGAAACCAATGCTGACTGTTAGTTGGGAATAGGAATCAAACGGCTGTGTCCCATGTCAGAGTTACATGCTTCCCATCAATCTACCGTTAACTAAGAGGTTTCACAACATTGGAACCAAATCTCACTGTGAGGCATTATTTGCACAACCACCAGAGGTTGCATTTTTGGAAAACACTGACATAAGTCACTTTAGGCAGTGGTTCCCAATCCAGTACCAGTACTACAGTACTAGGAACATTTATTATGAAGCGGATATGTTGAGATTCTTATTTGTGCAGTAATCACCTTGAACTGACGTCTGTCAGTATTCTGTCAAGGTCAAAATATGTACTTACTGATACTAGGTTAGAAAGAGGACCTTGTGTTATTATTTTTTTGTTGAACAAGAGGTCCTCGGTTTATGCGGTGATCAGCCCATTGTTACCTATTTTGTTACTCAATGTGCTTGTGCTACGCTGTTGTTACTGTTGCAACTAGCTAGCTAAGTTCTTTTTAAAAAGGAGTTTTTGAGACATGTCTAGAGAGCTTACAATCTCACTTGGAGAAGGTAGGTTTAGATAAATGGAGTGTGTATAACATAAAATGTGGATACTCGACCAAATCCTCACGGAACGAGATGGGTAAGCTGAGTTTTGATAAATATTTACAAACGATGTTCAGATTCCGGTCAGGATCGGCCTACGATGGACCGTCTGTCTGTATATGGCTACTTTTTGTTCAGTGCTGGTGTTTATTTATGTGGTAACACCTAGGCTATTTCAGGTGGCAAATATTCATGCAAGCTAGCTAATGATGCAGCGGGGCTAACGATGCAACGGGGCTTTAGCATTGCTGGAAGACTGATCGAACTCAGGAGGACAGCGCTGAAGCCATGCACACAATATTTAGATTATGTAAAATAGTTCAGTTAACAAAGGTTACAGTTCAGGAAGAGTTTGTGGAGATGAAAAATGCAAATTGTATTATTTATAACTTTTGATGACATTGCGTCATTGTGTGTGTGATGGGTGTGTAAATCCATATAAGTCTATATAAAACACTGCCTTTTGATGGTCACTTACAAGGTGCGTGCATGATCACAGTATATAGTATAGTATACAGTCAATGCATGTTGAGTTCGGGTCGGGCTAGGTTACTACTCTTTCAGGCTCGGGTCAGGTTCAGACAGATGTATGCATCCTGTGCTGCACTCTAGTGTGCAATAACAATCAATCAATCAGTTCAATCAGTTTTATTTATAAAGCCCAATATCACAAATCACAATTTGCCTCACAGGGCTTTACAGCATACGACATCCCTCTGTCCTTTGGACCCTCACAGCGGATAAGGAAAAACTCCCCAAAAAAACCCTTTAACGGGGAAAAAAACAGTAGAAACCTCAGGAAGAGCAACTGAGGAGGGATCCCTTTTCCAGGACGGACAGGCGTGCAATAGATGTCGTACAGAACAGATCAGCATAATAAATTAACAGTAATCCATATGACACAATGAGACAGAAAGAGAGACAGAGAGAGAGAGAGAGAGAGATGCAGGTAATGACAGTAGCTTACAACAACATTAATGAAAGTAATAATATTATAATTAATAATAATATATTAATATCTGATAGTATACAGTACAGGCCAAAAGTTTGGACACACCTTCTCATTCAATGTGTTTTCTTTATTTTCATGACTATTTACATTGTAGATTCTCACTGAAGGCATCAAAACTATGAATGAACACATGTGGAGTTATGTACTTAACAAAAAAAGGTGAAATAACTGAAAACATGTTTTATATTCTAGTTTCTTCAAAATAGCCACCCTTTGCTCTGATTACTGCTTTGCACACTCTTGGCATTCTCTCCATGAGCTTCAAGAGGTAGTCACCTGAAATGGTTTCCACTTCACAGGTGTGCCTTATCAGGGTTAATTAGTGGAATTTCTTGCTTTATCAATGGGGTTGGGACCATCAGTTGTGTTGTGCAGAAGTCAGGTTAATACACAGCCGACAGCCCTATTGGACAACTGTTAAAATTCATATTATGGCAAGAACCAATCAGCTAACTAAAGAAAAACGAGTGGCCATCATTACTTTAAGAAATGAAGGTCAGTCAGTCCGGAAAATTGCAAAAATTTTAAATGTGTCCCCAAGTGGAGTCGCAAAAACCATCAAGCGCTACAACGAAACTGGCACACATGAGGACCGACCCAGGAAAGGAAGACCAAGAGTCACCTCTGCTTCTGAGGATAAGTTCATCTGAGTCACCAGCCTCAGAAATGGCAAGTTAACAGCAGCTCAGATCAGAGACCAGATGAATGCCACACAGAGTTCTAGCAGCAGACCCATCTCTAAAACAATTGTTAAGAGGAGACTGCGCGAATCAGGCCTTCATGGTCAAATAGCTGCTAGGAAACCACTGCTAAGGAGAGGCAACAAGCAGAAGAGATTTGTTTGGGCCAAGAAACACAAGGAATGGACATTAGACCAGTGGAAATCTGTGCTTTGGTCTGATGAGTCCAAATTTGAGATTTTTGGTTCCAACCACCGTGTCTTTGTGAGACGCAGAAAAGGTGAACGGATGGATTCCACATGCGTGGTTCCCACTGTGAAGCATGGAGGAGGAGGTGTGATGGTGTGGGGGTGTTTTGCTGGTGACACTGTTGGGGATTTATTCAAAATTGAAGGCACACTGAACCAGCATGGCTACCACAGCATCCTGCAGCGACATGCCATCCCATCCGGTTTGCGTTTAGTTGGACGATCATTTATTTTTCAACAGGACAATGACCCCAAACACACCTCCAGGCTGTGTAAGGGCTATTTGACCAAGAAGGAGAGTGATGGAGTGCTGCAGCAGATGACCTGGCCTCCACAGTCACCAGACCTGAACCCAATCGAGATGGTTTGGGGTGAGCTGGACCGCAGAGTGAAGGCAAAGGGGCCAACAAGTGCTAAACACCTCTGGGAACTCCTTCAAGACTGTTGGAAAACCATTTCAGGTGACTACCTCTTGAAGCTCATGGAGAGAATGCCAAGAGTGTGCAAAGCAGTAATCAGAGCAAAGGGTGGCTATTTTGAAGAAACTAGAATATAAAACATGTTTTCAGTTATTTCACCTTTTTTTGTTAAGTACATAACTCCACATGTGTTCATTCATAGTTTTGATGCCTTCAGTGAGAATCTACAATGTAAATAGTCATGAAAATAAAGAAAACGCATTGAATGAGAAGGTGTGTCCAAACTTTTGGCCTGTACTGTACATATGTGACAATAATCATATGTGTATAATAACAGTAGAAGTATGACTAATGACTAATGATAACAGCAGCAGCAGGAGGCATCTGGCAGGACCACGGCAGCAGCACAACCGCACACGTCACACTATCCAGGCACCGCTGTAATACGAGTTAACCTGAGAGACAGTGGAGCACAAAGGCTCCGGAGAAGACGCCGAGTTAGTGACATTCAGAATGGCCGAGTTAGCAAGATGCAGTAATAGGACACGACACATTGCAGTATCCTCAACCCATTATCCTAGGAATTACATTAATAGCAGACAATTCTACAACTCAAGATTTGCATCCATTGCAGGAAGTAGTGTGCCCTTAGTAGTGTGGAGAAAAGTGAAAGTTTGGAGGTCAGAGTGGCAGATGGGAATGTAGAGCTTCAAACTTAAATGCAGTAGATAAGAGTTCATGTCCTGTTGCAGATATGCAATTAAAGTTAGCCTTGTTTTCCAACCCTATCCATTATGTTTGCCGAATCATAACCAGCTATGTTGTCTCCCTAACCCTTGCCATATTCCAGCCAGTGATAATTTGTCATAACCACAGTCTTCCCCTGAATATAACTATTGTTGTCATGTGCAGATATTGTAGAAAGCAAATTTTAAAACTTGTTGGCACGGTTCTAAAATGAAGCGCTGGCACTGAACACAATACTGTGTTTGCTAGAATCTTCTGATATCAGTGCTCTCGTCTGGCAATAGTGATGGATATCACTGGCTGGCAATATTAAAATGTTGTTATATTAACATGGTCTATGGTGCCAGACAGTTGGGGACCCCTGGTTTTGGCAACAATTTTTAACTACATAGAAATGCTAACAATAGGAGCAATCTTCTTTGAGAACAGTTATTAACTGACACCTGGGACATTCAAATTACAATAAAGTTTTAAAAAAAAATTCTCAACACAGTTAACAAAAGTGATCAGTTTTGATATTAATGTTAACATGCAATGCAATCTGCATATCAAAACTAAGGAGCATTTCAGCCTCTTTTTTTCCTATACATTTATTTTATGATTATTTATAAGCTCTTATGTATTTCCCCAACCTTTCTTTATGCAAACCAAATAAAATGACAGAGAACGTTTTTAAATATACAGCAGTCAAGTCTGTAAGTGGAGACTGGGACAAAATCAACATTTATATTAGAGCAGGTTTGGATGGCAAGCAGTGAAACATTGATGAAATTACCCATCTACCTCCCCTCAGATTGTTGCCCATGTATCATAGCCAGAACAAATACCACATAATTACATAATTAATCAGATCATGTATGTTTCCTTTCCCTTCCTCCATTTTTTTTTGTTCTTTTGTACAAGAGTCAAATGCATGTAATCACTTGTTCTGTAATGTAATCTGATCAGGGCCATGTAATTCTTCATTTTCCAACAGCTCCCTGGAGCAACGGATCTGAGAGCGAAATGAATGTGGCGGAGTCTCTGTCCCTCCTCTCTCTGGCTCTCCACTTTGCTTTCTCTAAATGTGGCTCCTTCACTGTGGTTAACCGCTTGGCTGTGTAGCAGCTGGCAGCTGCGTCTCCCGCCACAAGACAATATCTGTCCTCCTCACTTGTCTCTCCATCTAGCTATCCATCCATGCTCTATTTCCCTTTTCTCCTCCCTGTCCTCTCATCTCCCCCAGTCAGCTATCCCTCTTGTTCTTCTTTCTCCTCATCCACCTCTCTCCTTCCCTTTCGTCCCTCACTTCTCTTCTCTCCTCCCTCGCTCCCTCCCTCCAGTGGCGACACCAACCATCAGGTCCCATCTATCTGTGTGTACGTCAGCAATTAGAGCGTCGTGGCAGCCAAATGCCAGCCATGTCCTCAAGCTACACACACACACACTCAAAGGCTATGCCCTGACAAAACAGCGAGAGAACAAATCACACCATAATTTATAATCTCGCTGCGCTTAAATCTCATTATATTACAGACATATGGATTTGGCGGCATGCACGGCTGGGGAGCCGGTGCTATAAATTCCACCAATCGTAAATTATTAAAGGAAAGATAGAAATGACCGTCGCCTGTCCAGATTAGCTGTAAATCACACTCAAACATGGTTTGTTTAAGGAATTAAGTCCCACGTGGTGTAAAGGACCTAACAGGGTATTACTTTAGTCACTGGGTGGTAGAAAGGGTCAAGTTTGAGCTGCCTTAAAATATCAAAGGATTATGGGTCAAGTCATAAAATAGACAGGGGCTTCCAGCAAGGAAACATTGCCTTTATCAGTGTATACACCAACCAGCGCACAAAAAAACTGAAAATGGTTTCACTACAGCACCGTTTTTTCCCACCCGATTGTTATGTTCTACCATTTACAGAAAATGCCGATAACCAAGCCAACAAGCAACATAAACAAAGCAGAAAGCCACAGCTTGTCACACCCTCTCCACTTTGCCTCAGTCCAGCCCTCCTAGCTCAGTTTTGAAAAAGTGGAATTCAATTTAAGGATAAACCCGGCCAAGCAGAGGTGAAAGCAGGCCGTGAGAGGGCAGCCCCGGCCCTCTGCTGTCAGCTCGGCTTTTCATTATCACTCTGTCATTTCAGAGGAGATGTCAGGGGTTTCATAACACAAGGACATGACTCAGTTCAGATGGATGCTAAGAAATCTGTTGAAAAACAGAACGAGCCCTGATGTTAACCTGCTGACACGCAATGTTGTAGACTCATGTCATGTCATCAGTCAGGGAGGTCTGGGCGCGGGAGAAGATGGCCTTTCAGCCATTTCTTGCATCTGGAAGCATACAAGTACCTAGAATTTATAGATACTCAGAAAATCTGCCTGATGCACAGGGCTCCTGCAGAAAAACGCAGGGCCATCCAGCAAAGAAGGTGGATTTGGCTCGCAATGTCATCTGGCAAGGTGCTGCATTGGCCGAACAAATACTGGCAAGCATAATCTCCTGGTAGATAAGTGTCTAGTGTTAACCTTGCGATCTTTGTGATGAAAGATAAAATGACTGCAGTGGTGATAACATTCCAGAGCATTAAAGTCCTTCCTCATAATATGTGTAATCCCCTGTGCATTGTTTTTGTGTTACTTTATTGTTACACGGATACCTGAAGCAACATATTCCGACCAACACAGCTCCTTGGCAGTTTTTAACGCCCAATATCTTGCTTTTTTTGGACAAACATAAGATACTGGTTTTTATTCCTTATCAAATATCATTTCATTTGGCTTTTGATATTCTTATGATTTGAATTGTGGAGGATGCACGTCTGCATACAGAGATGTACTATAGGGAAACTGCCTCAATGGATTGGTTCGCCCAAATGACAAACATTTTCTCTCTTTAGCAGGCATTCAGAGTGTAAATGTCAGCGTCAAAACAATGCTATTAGGGTCCACTTGTTTCAGGTATCTCTGAGACATAATAGGTATATAATCCTGGAATTCCAGTTTGATTAATAGATCCATGAATTTGAAGACTCATCAAACACCTAGACACTGCACAGCGGTTTGCTATACTGTTAGACATGATTTTACAACTCTGGAAAATTATCATTGCAGCAAAGTTAATACTTGTGTCGTGTTCCTGTCCAGGAACTTTTTTACCTTTTCTGCTGACCCTGTGTGTTTTCCATAAGGTGCTGTGATGGCACCCCCAGTGTGTTGCTGGACTGGCTTCATTCAAATGAATAAGAGGGCTGTGTCTTGTTACTAAGGACTTAAGTCAGTCAGAATATCATTCTGGATAATCCACAGAACATCAGGAAGTAATTTAAAATAGATTTGTTTAATGCTGCAGGTAAAAACCCAGAACTAGTAACCTCCACCAGTATATTGGTGTGGGGACAGAGACAGATACCTTTTTTGTAATTAAGGTGAATCCGCCTTAAAAATTTGTATCTTATGTCCTTACATACATTTACAGTATCCCTTACGCCTCTGATATCTGCATGTGGAGTGCCTTTGCTCCAGAGTGGGGGGGAAGAAGCAGTGCAGATGCCTCAGCAGTGCAACAGGTGCTATCAAAGTGCTTCCTAGTCAATACACACAGAGGCAGCATTTAAAAACATCAGAGGGTGGGACTAAAGAGTGGCATTAGACTTTGAATGGAGAGGGATCTAATACATGGATGGTCCTCTTCCTCGGTCAGCCCATTGACTCCAAACTGAGCCTATTAGCAAGACAACACACCACTAATGGCACTGCTACCGCTGCTACTGCCCCTCGTGTATGGAGACCACACACACACACACAACCCTCTTCACTTTTACCACGCTTTTGTTACCTAAAACATTGTTGTATTATCACGTGAATTGAGTTCAAAGTTTCATTTGAAACCCATCAAACACTGTGTATGATGAACTGTTTGTGGGGGGCCACATTTTTGGTCAGATAGTAGATAGAATCAGTTGTTTTGGCACTTGAGATCTACAGAGGGATAAATGTTAGGGCAAATAACAATTCAGAAACAATAATCATATCCTCTGCATCTGTGAAAATCATCCATACTCTTATTGTCCAGTTTAGCTGAGTGTGTCATTAGTTTCAGGAGAATCCAAAACTATATATTTATTCCCACTAAGCACCCTGTCTTTCGCAGTAAAATGCTGTTAGGCAGACATTTTCAACCCATGCACCCTGTGATATACCACAAGTCTTTACCTCATGTTCTTTTGTGTCTAAGACCTGGGAATTTTCTGATAATCCAAAGTGATTTATTTGCTGGATTGTAAAAACTTTAGGTCACATTTTCTTTACCTGCTTTTTGCCTTTTTAGTGCCCAGTTTGAATCAGACCATGAAAATGAAATTGTCAGTGACCCAAAGTGAGTTACAGCAGGAGAGAAAGTTCGTCTGAAGCTGTTAGTAATATTGCTCAGTTCCATATGTGGCCAGCAGGGGGGTGTAGTGGAGAGGAAGACAGGGGACTTCTCCTCTCCCTGTCTCTCTCATTCTCCTTCAGTCGGACCACACTGTCCTACAGCATGCATACACACTTTATGATCAAACCATATATATTATAATTCCCCCGCAAATCATGTGTAATATCCCAGGGCTGATAGTTGGGTTAAAACTTGTGTTTGTACCATAAATTAGCTTTGCCTCATTATTTTCCTATGATTAACTCTGTCAGTTTGTTGCAGTGATGGTCGAAAGAGTATGTGCATAATAGAGCTGTTGGTGCTTTGTTTCTGGTTATGGGAAAGTACTACAGTGATTAGTTTAGTCTAGTGATGTCCAAATTTGAATGGAGAGAAAGGAAACGCAAAAAGATACATTGATTAAAACAATCACAGATGCCAGAGATCATTTCTGTAAAAATGACCCAAGATCAGTTCCAAAACAATATTTCCTCAGCTGAATTGGGGGAATTTTACACAACAAAATATCCCACTGTATTTGGCTCGACTTTTGCCATTAAGTGCACATACTTCATTTGTAAATGTAAATGTCTTAGAAGTTTGCTTTTTTTTTTGATCGATGCCAGGACTGTCGGTTTAGTGAACTTCCCTCTGTCTCACTAACTTGAGTCTCTAGTGCGCACTTTATAAGAGTGTCTGGTAGTCCACCTCTTTTTGTTAAGAGGTGGACTTCATTGGCTTTATGGCAAGCAGTCTCTCCAATGCAGAGAAAGAGAGAGAGGGAGACAGAGAGGAGGGGGATAATTCATTCACTTTGCGCACAAAGCGCAGTGGAAATCACCCAGGGGAACGACACAGCAGACAGAGGGGAGAGGCAGAGGGGTTGGGGGGTGTTGAGAAACACTGTCCACACATGCACACGGACACTCGAAATCCAACAAACTAAATCCATCCTCTCACACTTTAACTTCCTCGTGATTTTAATTTTGTGAAACTAGAAGAAGAAAGACACCTTTTGGTAAAGTTGACTTTGTCACGTCAGAAATATCGTCAGCTGTTTTTTATCTTGCAAAAGACTGAGACAAATGTAAGATATTAACACTGTCCGGCTCCCTGATCTGTCACAAGGGGGGAAACTGAGTGATCCAGATTTTGTGAAGGCGAGAAAAAGCGCAGTCCTTTGTTTGGGAAGAGTGTGTGATCATTTTGATGGCCAGGTGGAGAAAAAAGCTCCCACTGAAAAGATTAAGAAGTAATGATTATTATATATAAGTATATTGTTTTGACACAAGGAAAAGGCAGAGGGGTGTTGTGTCTGTGTTTCTGTCAGTCAGTCAGTCAGTCAATGAGCGACCCGAGCGCTGCGCGGCAGCACTGCACCTCGGAGCGCTCTGGACCCTGGACGCCCTCCCTCCTCCCCTCCCTCCCCATCCACCCCCACACTCCCCGCTCAGCCTCGCGCAGCCCAGCTCCAGCCTCACACACGTCGCTGCTGAGCACTGTGAGACCCCCACCCCCCCTCCCCTCACACAACCACCACCACCACCGCCACCACTGCCTGCCACCGTCTCTGCGATCCTGCGCTCCCTCACCGGCTTCACTCCTCTTTCCTCTCACTGATCGTCCCTCTCGGTGTTTCAGCGGAGGGGCTGCACGCGCGATTGCGCTATTGATACCCACTTTACACTGTGTTTGTGGAAAGTCAGCCTCTCTCTCTCTCCCTCGCTCTCTCTGTCCTCCTCTCTGGCTGCGCTTTGGTAACCTAACAGGGAGGTGTTAACTACTTTTGCTTCCACAAAGCGCCTCCCGTTATCTCCGGTGCTGCTGCGCAAGAGCCAGAAGGGCCACTGCTACTGATATTCCCACTCCGCAGAAAAGTTTTCGGTTTGTTGTGAGGATAAAAAAAAAGAAGCCGGAAACCGAGGAGTCGTCTGCAGAAGACGCGGATTCTACCACGGCGAGGTGAGTAACACTGACTGTCTTTTTGTTGTTGTTGTTGGGTTTGAAGCTCATACAGTTTGTGTTTCCACGCCTTTTTCGCGTTCCGCCGCTTCTCTGTGTTTTGGAAGCGGATTTCGAGTCGTTTCAATAAACTTTCTCTGCCACTGTGCGCTTTGGTCGCTGCGCGCGGCGGCGTTTCCACGCGTAAAAAAAAAAAATAAATAGAAAAAGTCACGGAACGGTCTGTCTCCGTTTGGACACGGACTTTCACGCGTGAGCGCGTGTACGTCCATATCTGCTTTTGACTCTCTAGGTGTGTGTGCGCGCGTGTGCGTGCATATTCAAGGTTCCCAAACAATTCAAGTGTTTTCTTGAAAAATTCAAGTGTTTTCTTGAAAACACTTGAATTGTTTAGCACAGTGCGCGTGTCAATGCCATTACGCATACATAACCATCACCATATATTATACATTACAAGTGCTGCACGGCCACACATTGCAACCAATATTTCAACTTTTTACAACTCTAAATATTGATTGTGTCAATGCAGTGCTTTAGATGAAGGCGGGTTGTGTCCTCTCAGAATTAATGATTAGATAATTTAATTGTTCTCATCCTCGCAGTAAAGTAATTAAAAATACAATCAAATTCTGCCAGAGAAACCTTAATCTTTATTATCGCTGCAGAGCTCCTGAGATCTTTTCCCATCATTACCGGCTAGATCCTCAATAATGGACGTTATTCAGCAGGCCTGCTGTGATTTTATGTATTTAAAAGTTGAGTTGAAGTTGTGGGAGATATCCGTGTTTGTAGCTCACTGGGTCATTATGTCGCTGCTTTGCTTTTAGTGAAAGTTAGAGTTGCTTTTCAGCACCAGGTCGCTCACAGTCATGAGGACGTGTAGTTTAAACTGCCGTGTATTGGCCCCGTTATTTGGGGTCCAGTAAAGCCTTTGATGAGCCTGATTTAAATGAGTGACCAACACAGATAGAAATATGTAAAGGACTCCCGGACCAGAACCATACCGTCATAATGGAATCACTAATCGTTAGTAACGAATTTACATTTAATCACAGATTTTAAACTTTCATTATTATTCAACCAAATGTGATTGTTGCAATTAAAACAAAAAATAAAATAAAATTAATAAAACATTGTGGAAAAGGAACAAAATCAGAAACAGGAGGGAAAAAAGAGAGAAGTGTTTGTACAGAAAATCCTCCTCTCTGGGCGTGTGTGAATACAAGTCCTCAAATGCGCAACAAATTATTCTCAGTTTCTCTCAAAGAGAAACAGACGGCTTCATTTCAAAAAAGAAAGGCGACTCACTGCATAGCATGCACGCGCACGAACACACGCACGCACACACACAGGCCTACACACAGTTGGGAAACACCTGTTAACTAGGGAGCCACTATAATTTACATCCTCCCCCTAAATAAGCAGCGCCCAGCCAGAGGAAGTCCCGGGGGCCTTCCAGTTTCGTGGCCGAGCACAGTGAGCCAAAATCGGCTTCCCACAAGCGCCAGGTCCCGCTGCTGCTGCGTCGGTGTTACCGGATACAGCACTCATTTTTCACTTGCATTTTCGGCATTTAACATGTCTCATCGGGAAGACAGGATTATTACTTTTAGCATAACTCGAGTTTTTAAAAATATTTTAATCATGTTTTTTGGGGAAACGGCTCGCTTGTATAAAGGGCGTTGTGTTTTTATTTATTTTTTGTTGTTCCTGCTAATGATTTCATACTGCAGGCTTGATGAGAGACATTTAATTATTTGCTGTTTCTTAATGCAATAATTTAAAGTTTTTATTGAGAGTGACAGGCGCAGAACATTAAAGCCTTGATGAGATTGATTTTTTTGTCACTTAGGCAGAAAACTTCTGATCTTTTATAGTCGAAGGCATTTTTCACTAATTTGAGCTCCCTCCTTCATTTCTCTGCGTGTGTGCCCGCCTTGACATAATCACATCCATACTGTTTGGTAAAAAGGAGCGACCCCACTGAAGCAAACAAGTGAGCAGTCGCGTACGCGCCCGGATCAACGCGCACTGCCGCACAAAGCCGCAACACTCAGAACAGGGAATAATAAAATTAGTAGTGTGGGAAAAATGCAGCAGACCTATTAGTAGTAATTTCCAAGTTGAAAAGTCCTCTCCCTGCCAGCAATAAATAGCGCGTAAAAACACACTTTTGGAGCGAAGGTGCGCCCGAGGCGGGTCATTGAACTCACCGCACTGTGCAGATTGAATTACAGTTCCTGAAAAATCACAAACTCCACATCCAGATCCAGTGAACCCAGCGTGATGAATTCCTTTAAATTGATTTTATTGATTGTCAGATCAACCAGCCCTGACTTATAACGACCAGCCGAGCCTTTTCATTTCTCAAGCACTCACATTAGCGAGCAATAATTATCTTTTAAAAGTGGGAAACTGGGCAGGAGAGGAGAGATGTTACAGAACAATATTTTCAACATGTTAAACGGCATCATATACAGCAGATATATGGTAGTTTGTTTCCGATGCGGGGGAAAGTTTGCACATTCCTCATTAATACAATTTACTGATAAAGAAAATAGAGATGTCATTTCTCCATTAAAGCCTGTGGTACACAGCCCATTCCTACCAGTAAATGCATTTATTAAATGAATAATTTTGAAAATTAATTTAATGCAGAAAGGAGCTTTATTTCATTTTTAACTAATGCTTAATTAAAATACCTCAAAATTCTTGTTTTTAATTATATGTTAATGAGAAATTCAGAGCGATTTGACGGATTGATTTCAGTTACAGTGCTTGATATTAAGTTTAAAAAACTATTTAAACAACCAAGTTGAATAGGCATATGTTAGATGTTATTTACACAAATTAAAGCTGCCTCTTTTCCATATACAAATGATTATAAACTTTGTCAATTTAATCGTGTTTGGTGGTGTAGCTGTCACCCAGAGTGATGCACCACCGTCTCAGTTTCTGTCATTTTATTATTGTCCTGCCTCAGGTTTCTGATCAGTGATTTACAGGCCGCCGCTTATTTCCCGTCCACATTTGAAGGCGCCACAAAGCCTTATGTTTTTATTGATATGTTTCTATGGAAGTCGGATTTTGATTGAAACTTTTGGGTGTTTTAATTGTAAGATTTTATGCGCGTTACAGTCTGTTTGGTATTAACTCCGAGACTATGCCTCGGAGCCGTGGGATATAAATCACACATAATGATGCCTGCTTTAAAGCATATTATGAATGAAATTATTTTCAAGTGAAACAACACAAAACGGACCTGTATGAGTAATTCTGCGTGTATGTTTTCTCCACCAAATTCAATGTAAAAGCCTTGATTTTAAATATAAAGTCTGAGAACATGTGCTTTTCTTACCCACTCATTTAGGCCTTATCTCCATCTCAGTGTCTCTCTCCACCCTTCCCATAGGAATATTCTGTAGGCGAAAAAGGAAAAAAAAGTGTCGAGGTTGGAGGAAAAGTAGCAAAAGATGATTTATTTGTCAGCGTTTTCGACCCCCCCCCCCCCCCCCCCCCTTTCTCTCTCTCAGCAGTCAGCTGTTATTGCTCGCCATTGATCTCTCTTGCTCCCCTCCTTTGCGCAGCGAGAAGTGAACGAAAATTAATGTCCATTTCACACCTCTGTGCCGGATCGATGGCCGCAGGGAGAGAAGTTTATTTTAATTTGGCCCCGAAGAAGCGCCACATCCGAAACAACAGCAACCAAAAAAAAAAAAAAAAAAATCCTCCCGCCTGCTAAATTATCAGGAAACCAGTTCACTCTCACTTTTAGGCGGCGTGGACGATCATTAAGTGGCTGGTGCGCAGCTTTAAAATCCTATTCATCAGATGAGGAGGTTATTAGAAAATTAAAAGTAGAATTTTTTGTCTTAAATGTGGGAGTGGAATTCTGCTCGCCAAGTTTTTTATTTACCGCCTCTGAGGGAATAAAAATATATGTAACTTTTGTTGCTGCCACCTGTTTTACCCTCCTGAATATTTTCCTCTCTGTCCGAACACATATCCAAACCTGTATTTGTATTCCACTTCTCATATTTGGGAATATTAATGCGTCACGACGCGCGCATTAACACCTCATCTCCCCCCTCTTCTCTCTCCCATAACATGACACTGATAGTAAATTAACCATGGATCGCTCAGTCGCGACTAGTTTGATGACCCCCCTCGGTCTATTAAGTCCTATCAATATGCACTAATTCCTCATTCTTTATTAAAAGCAGAACCAACTCCTTCTCCACTTCTCCATCCTCCCTCGCTCCCTCCCTCCTCCTCCTTTCCCTCCACCCCCCCACCCCCCCGTGTGTGTTTTATTATTTTTGTTGTGCTAATAAACACCACATACGAGAGCTAATTTGACATGCAGACGGTAATTGAAATAAACGCGTCGCCGGTAAATAACAAGTGTTTGAACACGCAGACACGAGAGCGGGCCCCCTTGGAGAGAAAATGCGTCCTGCGCGGTCTGCATCTTAAAACTTTGTGTTATTGTTGTCTCGTTATCGCGGTTATAATCACCATAATTAAGTCCAAAGAGCCGGATGCGATCATTTAATGGATGGATATTGTAGGGCTGTCTGGCTTATCAAAGCAACCAAATGTTTTTTTTTATTTTTTCCTTAGTGGAAATTGCAGCCTGTCCGCAACGCAGCTTGTGTTTTGGGGCGATTTTGATTGATTTGTCTAATATTCCGTGTTTGAACTTGGATCAAAAGTTTTAATTTGCGTTTTTCACACACTGTCACTTTCATGTCCAATATCTATAGGAATTATTCTTCTTATTTTTGCATGTCTTTATGAAAATAATGCTGTATTTTATTGTTTTATCAAAAAAGTGATATTTCTCCATATATTTCTGTCTGTAGGAGACATTTTAAATTATACTGAGTATCTTATTTTCTTGTCATATTTTAGAAAATATGTGGAAATGCAAAAAAAAAATCTTGGCATCAATATTACTAAGATGCCTATATCTAACAAACTGAACAAATAATAATTCTCTCCCTGCAAATATGCATGCACACCCAATTATTCCTTTTATTGATGACAGGAAAGGGGAGTAGCTCATGTCCAGTCATTTTCTATTGGAAGGAAATCACTCCATGTAGGGGATGCAGCACTGTGTTTAATGGTTTGATTGCATTGGAGAAGGCAGCCACTGGTAATGCCGTTATAGGGGGAAATATCACTTGGAGACGCTATCGGCAACAAGAGAAAGTCAAAGAATTAGCCTAATGGGGGGGAGAGGAGTTGTGTCGGATGTCAGATACTTTCTATTCTCCATATTGCTCCGTGTCTCTTTCCCTCTGTGTCTATCCCCCTCTCTCTGCCCCCACCTTTGCCCCCACCGCCACATCATATCTCTCTCAGGTTTCCCCCCCCCATTCGTCAATTACACCGTGAGCCGGATCACAAGCTCCCTGCTTGGAAAATAAGCTAATATTCACCCCCCCTCCCTCTCACACCTCCCCAGAAGACACTGTTGGTGCATTTGCGTCCATCGATTGCAGACAGGCAGTATTTGTGTAGTCCTACTTATCATTTTTCTCCGTGCAGCCAGCTGGGCATCCAGGCTGGAGACTGATACAGGCGGCCTGATCCAACCAGCTGATGTTTGAATACACACACATAACTGCAGGAACACACACCCTTACGCATCTGCATGCTCACACACAAGCAGTTTGATATTCACATTGTATGCTTGGTTGCTTTTTGAGAAGTTAACATAAAGGCTTGATTGTTGGTAGAGCATCCTCGTAAATCCCCTTGAGCTCCAATTCTGCTGCTTTGTATCTCTGACCTTTGGCCTCCATGCAGAGCAGAGCTGATCATTTCCCGGCATGCATCAAAGACATTTCCCATTGTTCTTATTATCATTATTAACTCTACAATAGTGGATTATTACTGCAGGATCTGTGGGTGAAAACAGTGTACCTGGCAACACTTTTTCCTTGTTAAACTTGAGCTAATTGGCTTGCACTTGCATGCAGCCCGGAGTACAAACCGGCCAGCCAGCCAGCCGCCTGTCTGCCTGCCAGCCAGCTAGATTAGTGGCTGCTGTTGTACACGCCGGCGCAGCACAGCAATAAAGAGTCATAGCAGCACGGCTGGTGCCACACACACACTCTGTCACGCTCCTGCAGGACAGATAGCGAGCTCCGTCACCTGTCGGCCAGCAGAGAGACACTGGTGTCATATGTCAGGCTTGGAAGATTTTTGTGAGTGCGTACCTCGTCTCTGAAAAGCAAGAATTGTTGAAGCTTCAACAGAAACAGTTAAATATGAGGTAGATTGTCAGATTTTGAGTGTACATCTTTTCTGGTTTCTGTTGCAGTGCCAGGCGTCCATATCAATTGCAGCATAATCAAGCACATGAGAGGGTATTTTATTAAATCATTTTGTCCTCTGTTAGATATTAAGCAATGTGAAGTAATTTCAAACTGTTTTGTGTGATTATTAGTTGTTATAAATTTGGACTATTTGATCAGATAAACTGCTCAAAATGCTTCTAAATTCTGTACTTGGCACTGTCCACAATACAAGCCGATAATGCTGCACCTGACAGCTGCCAAATATGTCAAAGGAAGTGTATTTTACATCATTTCAGGGAAACAAAAAAGGAAAAAAAAAATAGATACTTAGATTTGGTTTACCAGTGATCCAGAAATACACTTTGGAGATGGTAATCTATGAGCAATGGAATGTTGTGCTTTTCCCATTTAGCCTTGTCTGTACCAGGAATTAGCTGGCCCCGCTGAACTGGGCCTCACTGGTGCTGCCATGAATAGAAATCCCTGCCACAGGTCAGGGCCGACTTCCAGAATGATTTTTGTCTACCGGCCATGACTCTGTCTCTGAAATCACAAAGGATTATTTGAGAAGTAAATCCTAATGCCTTTTTTTTTCAGGAGTGTTGCATGAATGTCACAGAGTGAGTCTGGGAAAGAAAGATGTCCCTCTTCTTTTTTTCCTGCACTCAAAAAACACACATTTAGTCTGTTAGGTAATACATTCTCCAAAATATATTTGTTGTTAGTTGACTGCTGCACAAAGCTTGTATGTTCTCTTGCACAAGCTTGTCCAATCCTTATTGATTTTGTTGCTGAATATTGCCCAAGTGCCATTATGCACCTCAGGATGATGTGTGTGTCGGTATATGATCAAATCTTACCGTAATATTTTTTTCACTGCGGATGCATATATCTCCTGTTAACTGCAGCAGCTGTTGACTGACGCGAATAACCTGGTTACGGATTTCATATCAGAGAGGCGGAAGACAGAAGGAGAAAGACAAGAAGAGAGAAACATGAGATTGGATATTTGAAAGACATTTGGAAGCAAAATTAGGGTTTTACAGCTGAAAAGAAAGACAAGAACAAATAATATGAGAGCGAGAAAGAGAGAGTGGAGAGATAAATGGGTGTGATTCTTATTCACAAGGACATTTGAGCTTTGCCTCATGGCCAGACATGAATGAGTAGATTTCAATAGTATCGACTGTTGCTTCGGACATCAGCAAACACACGCAGATACACACACACACACCTGCTGAAGCACAAGCACAAACACCGTGGTCTGTCTGGAATACAGAGTGGAGCTGTGTGCAGGTCACACACACACACACACACACACACACACACACACATTGCACAGACAGGCGGTTTTCTCTGTTCCTCTCTATGTGTGTGTCATGATGGCAGATATTTTATATGTGACAGCAGTGTTTTAAGTAGCAGTGCTTGCTTTGTCTTTATTCTGGAGAAATGAGTTTTCACAATGGTCCGGTTTACTTGAAAATATAGTTTTTGCCATTTCAAAGAAAAGAACAGTCCAAGAAAATAAAACAAGGCTTTTGATTATATACTTTTTGTGTGTGTTTTTAGAGAAAAGTCTCACTGAATTATCCAGAAAATGTTCTGTCACCAAACTTTAAGCAAGGCCTTATTTCATGAGATACATAGATTAAAGATGTATTTTTTATGTTAATTTTTCCCAATGATATTTCTTTTTCAACTTCAAAATGTGGCACCTGTATTAGCATAATGTGCTTTGTTGATCTTCCAAGAGGTTGGTAGTTTCCTATAAATGTTTATATGGTTGATTTTTGGGTGGTACACTTCTGTAATTACCTTAGATTAAGATGTGGGGTAGGGTGAAGAACAGTGAGACAGGAGTATAGAGTACAAGCATTGCAGTGGCTGAGGGCAGACTTTAGAGGCTGTGAATTTTAACTGGAGCTTCAGGGCTTTTGGACACGAACATTTTGTTCTCTGGAGAGTTTTGTTTCTCTTTTACACTTCATATTTAAATTGCTGCTTATTAAATACCAAATTCAAGTATGGAAGCATGTACTTACACAGTTTTCCATGCACTTAGGTCAATTTAGTTCCATGATGCATCATGTCATATTATCCTGTGTTTTTCAGAGTGTTTTATTCTTCAGCGTCTCCAAATTGTCTTTACCTGATCTGGTGTGTGTGAGTGATTGTGTGTGTGTTCAGCGGAGAGAATGTAAGACTGGCATAAAATGTATAAAATGTAAGAGTGGCACTTTCACGCTTGTCAACAATCTCTAAATATAACCATGGACCAGGAAGTGTACACACACACACACACACACACACACACACACAGACATTTAGACAGGCCTGCGGTTTTGACTGCTTTTCTCTATGTCTCCATTAGAAAAAAAGAGAAAAAATCAACTTCAGCTGCTTTACTTCCCGACAGTCTCAGCAGTCTCACACACACACACACACACACACACACACACACACGGACGTGCGCGCACACACACCAGTCACAGTCGACAAGACATTTTTATAACAAAAATTGGATTCCTTTTCGTTCCTCTCCAAAACTCAGCAGACACACTGGAAAACTCGATCTGACAAGTTTCAGCACCGTGTTGGAACAGCAAAAGCGTTGGTTACACACTCAAAGCAGCCATGCAAGAAAAATATTTATTTCCAACCAGTCAACAAAAAGGAAGGCTTCGATAAGACGGGGGCTCTTTGTCACCAGTGTAGTTATTTGGATCCCATTTTCCCTTTCACTTTTTTGATCCTGACACTCACAGCTGCTTATGTTTCTGTCCTCCAAAGAAGGGAATCACTGAAACATGTGGAAGACAGAGACTGTGCAACTGATTAAACATTTGATCCTGTTACAAATTAACCTTATTTGGAAGCCATCACCATTCTTTAAGTGATATTTATATCTATAATACTGCCAACAAAATGTCTTCAATGCCTAAACTTTTCTCTCTGAGCTCTCCAACAAGCAAATAACATCCTCTCATCATTCTTAAAGAATAATAATAATGTTTATGACCACATTTACAAATTATTTCACATAGAATCTGTGACTTCTCCTGCAGCCCCCCCCCCCCCCCCCCCCCCAACAGCTCATATTTCCTGAGTGAAATTCCCCCTCAGAATGATGTTAAAGCACATTGTTGTTGACACTGCAATTTTGCAGACTGGCATGACATTGTCACTTAAAGTGCAGATTTGACGTGAAAAGCCGTCCTCGCTGTTTGTATTTAATATCGCGCTGACAGCTGTATCATTCTTGCACACTGTAATCAAATTATGACAGCGCGGTAAATGTTCCCCTGTGACATTTTCTATTATAAAATGCATATATACCCGGTGTCAGACAATGTGTGGGTGCTATCCCTCAGTGGCAAATGGGATTGTAAGTGGCAACCGACTGACATTATGCGTGTGTGCGTTAGATGTAATTGCACTTGGATATTGATGATATGCATAGGTGCATGTCATTTGGAATTATGATTGTTGTTTTAGAGATAAGGTGAAAAACATGGTTGACTTTTAGAAGCTTTATGGCACTTCTCTCACTGCGATATTACAAGTGGAGGTGGAATTTATTGTAAATTACCTGTGAAAGCACCCATACAAAAGCAAATACAGAAATAAAACGATGGGAGCCAGCTGAAGGACTCTCTGCTATCATTTTTCAGAGGCCTCATCACATACACGTGTGTGTGTGTGTGTGTGTGTGTGTTCACATGTGTGCACACAAGAGCAGCAGGCCAGAAGGCAGCCAGCTTGTGTCAAGTCACCCAGGGAGATGAGATTTGTACCCTTTGCTCTGATATCACACCCTCTCCTCTCCTTTCCTTTTCTCCTTTCCTTTTCTTCTTTCCTCCTTTCCTCACCTCATATATCTTGTTTTGTTTCCTCCTCTCTCTCATCTCCTTTCTTGTTTCCTCTCCTCTCACCTCCTCTGTTGTTTCCTCTCATCTCATCTCATCTCATCTCATCTCATCTCATCTCATCTCTCTCCTCTGTTGTTTCTCCTCATTTCATCTCATCTCTTGATTCCTCTCATCTCCTCTTGTTTCCTCTCCCCTCATATTCCCTCCTCTTCTCGTGTTTCATTTTCTCTCCTGTCCCCTCCTTCTTTCCTCCCCTCTCCTTTTCTTATCTCCCATCCTTTCCCCTTGTTTCCTCTCGTCCCCTCTTGTTTCCTCCCTGCTCCTCTCCTTGTTTCCTAGCCTCTGCTTTACTCTCCTCTCCCGTTGTGGCCTGTAAGGGAATATCCAGTGTCCTCTTATTGGATTGGCTGCTTCACGTTGGCGGCCCTTCACTCGCCGCCCCCTCGGCCTGCTGGGTAATGATAATAAAATTGAAATATCCCGGTACTTATCAGTGTATTACCTCGCTATCAACACCTCAGACACACTCCTACTTTAGAGGTTATACAGGAGAAAGCGTGATCTGATACACAGTGCGAACAGAGAGAGGACGCCAGCCGAGAAAGTGAGAAAGACAGAGAGAGGGAGAAGAGGAGAGGGAGTAAGCTGACAGACGGAGAAAGGGATGGCGAGAAAGAAAGACAGGAGTTTTTGTCATGGCTACACTTTCAAGGTGCTATTTCCAGGATGGATTGCGGTAGGTAGGGAAGAGAGGGTGAAAAGAGGAGGTGGTAGAGGAGGAGGAAGAGAGGCGTGTAATGTGACTCTGTGGCATCTGTCCAGACCAGAGAGGCGTGTTAGCGTAAGCCGTTCTCAACACTCCACAGTAGTCTACTGTACATTTGCGGTAATGTAAAACATCTCACATCTCCTCATCTCTCTCTGTCTCTGGGCCCTCTCCTCCCTCTTGGCAGTTGTTGGTGTGTGTGTATCTTTGTGTGTGTGTGTGTGGGAGGTGGGGGGAGCATGCCAAAGCTGAGATCAGGTTTGGAAATTGATTTGAATGAGTGTTGTGGACAGCTGATAGCTATAAAAGATTTTCTCCTTTCATTTCCCAGGGAGTTTCTCCTTTGATGTTGGCTGGTAGTCAACGCAGCTTTGAAGCTCGTCTAGAGCGGGCCGGGCCGCTACTTGATACTGTGTGAGTTTGTGTTTGTTGTGTGTTTATGTATGTGTGCACATACATACGCGTTTGACCTTTTCAAGTCACATTGGTGTTGGATTTTTGTGATGGCAGCGGTGACTTTTATGATAATATAACTAATGTTTTTTTTTTTTTTATCAAATGGCATTTAATTTTATCTGATTTAATAAAATGAGGTAAAATTACTCCTGATAACCTATTTGCATGTAAGCTGATCTGATTTTTTTTTTTTCATCCACAATGCTGCACAAAATCCCACAATCACTTATGTATGACAAGCACATATTCACCTACTCTAAATCTTTAGCATATTGGGCACTTAACATGCTGAAGATGCCAGCCACCTTCAGATTGCCCTTTGGGGATAAAAATCTCTGAAATGTTATTTTGTCGTTTCATCGGCTGCCTCTGCGTTCCTTTGACCGGCCAATCGCACCCTCCAATCTAATCCCTGGGAGGGAGGATTCTAGTCTGTTGCCACGGATGCCGGGGGGTCGTGAGGTCAAGTACGGCTAATTTATTCACTCAGTCAGATTTCCTCTGGCTCGTGGATGGCAGATGGAGAGGTCTGATATGATATCACCCATCTGAATCACCCAAGGGAGAAGAGGCGGGAGAGACGGGGGAGGGAGGGAGAGATGGAGGGATGAGAGGAGAAGAGATTGACAGGAGAGATGTAAAAAGAAAGTGAGGACAGATAGTAAAAATTGGGGAATTAAAAGTGGTTAGATAGAGAGATAGGAAAGAGGGTAGCATAGCCTGCAAGAGTGTGGAGTGTGTTCGCCCCACCGAGTCGGGTGTCAAGCTGAACATTGAGCCACATAGCCTCTTATCAGATGTGTGTGTGGTTGAAATGTGTGTACGTGCATGTGTGTCCTTATCTTAAGACAAGTGGTTCTGGTCCAATAAGATCCTGGAAGATGGTAGGACTAAGCGGCTTAGACTGAGATCTAAGATGGAGGAGGGAGGGAGGAGAGATAGCGCTAGGGAGATGAGAGTAGGAGATGAGGATGGAGAGAAGAGGAAGAGGAGGAGGGGGAGATGGACAGATTAGGAGGATGGAGGACAAGGAGGGGACATTTGGAAAGAGATGAGACGTGGAGGGCTGTAGAGATCGGAATGGAAAGATGTGATGTGGAAACAGTTTGGAGAAGTTTTTTAAAGAGCAGGAGGAAAGGGGGGGGGGGGGAGGGAGAAGTTTGAGGTTTGAAATAGTTCTTGGCTTTTTGTCAAAGGGCAGGGATTTACAGGATTTGATCAACAGTGTCAGCTTGAGGACACTTTTTCCCAAGAGGTTTCTGAATTTGTGGCTTCAACAACAGTGTCCGCTTAAGAACACTCTGTCCCCAAAGGTTTTGACTTCAAGCCTTGGCTTCCAGACGCTTCTTTATTAAAAATTTTCCACTCAGCTTCCAGCCTTTCCACTACATACAGATTGAGGTCAAGACATTGATCTTTGTCTGCTGAAAAAGCAGCACACCTCTCGTCTCTGAAAGTACCTATCATTAAGAAAAGACGACTAGGTCTAAGATAAATGTGAAAAGGTGCACAGAGGGATTAGAATTTTTATTTTGGATGTTAAAAGAGCTGATTTTAAGCACTTTAGTCGGCACGGATAAAATCTTTTCAGGGATGCCTCACAGCATCTGTGAGGGGAAAATCTGTCAAAGCACAGGTGTCATCTAACCACAAGTCGTCTAAAAAAATGATCTGGAGGAAGGTGTAATTATCTTTTCCCATCACATGGGTGCTAGGGTGAAGCTCAGTTGAGAGGTCACTTTGTATAGTATGGTAAACTTGGCAGAACAGGTGAGAGAGCTGTTCTTGTGACTTGCATCACAACAACTTGCTTAGACCGCCAAGATGACCTTTTTCAGGAAAATATTGTAAACTTGTTAAGTTGTTTTCCTGAAACTAATGCTTGTGTTTTGTATCTCCTCAGTTTGGCGACCACATGACGATGAGGAACCAGCTTTGACGATCTGCGGATGTCCACCCCCCCTCCCCGGACCATTCGGCTTCCACAACGCGTCCAGCAAACTCTCCAAGAGGGAGGCTCTTACTTCTTATTACCCAGGAGGACAAATGTTATCTTGACCATTTATTGTATTTATCACCAGGACTGAAGTTGTCCAAACTGTGAAGTCTGTAAAGGACTGAACATACCCAACGGCACTTACCTGGCACGGAATGATCTGGACTGAACTGAGCTCAAGTGAATTTGGCTGGAGACAGATTAAGTCACGTTAGCTCCACTAAGGAGAGATGAATTGAATTCAGGCTAACCTGAACTTACAATTGCTGACACCCTTTAATTTCTTAAAGAATACTCTCCTCCCTTAGAAACCTTTTTAGGAGCCCCTTTCTTCAAAAAGCCAAAACCCTTAAGTGTCCACCCTAGATTCCCTCACTTCCTCTGACCCTCTCCAAGGGTCTTGAACAGGCTCACATTTTATTGAGGAGGAATCATCTCTTCCTCCTCCTAAAATCCTTACGACCTCTTCCTTTTGTCCAGACATGGATCTCCACAGGGCGGCCTTCAAGATGGAGAGCTCCTCCTACCTGCCCAATCCCCTGGCCTCCCCGGCCCTCATGGTCCTGGCCTCCACCGCTGAAGCCTCTCGCGATGCCTCAATTCCCTGCCAGCAGCCACGTCCTTTTGGCGTCCCAGTATCTGTTGAGAAAGACGTACATTTGCCATTCAACAATGGTTCTTACACTTTTGCATCAATGTACCACCGCCAAGGTGCAGTTCCACCAGGATTCCCCAACAGGGATTTCCCTCCGTCCCTCCTTCACCTCCATCATCAGTTTGCCCCACCTAACCTGGACTGCTCGCCAATCAGCATGCTGAATCACAGCGGCGTTGGCGCCTTCAGGCCTTTCGCCTCACCTCCAGAAGATCGGGACGGAGCACCAGGCGGGTATCAGTCTGCTTTCACCCCAGCCAAGCGCCTCAAAGGCTGCCTGGATGCAGATGCTTCACCTCACCTGCGGTACTCTGATGCAGAGGGGAAAGAGTACGACTTTGGCGGTGCCCAGATCCCTCCCGGAGGCTCGCCCAGCAGCGCCTTGAAAGCAGTGGAGGACAGTGGGAAAAAGATCTTCGCTGTGTCAGGCCTCCTGTCTGATCGAGAGACTTCCTCCAGCCCTGAGGACCGCATAGAGCGCTGTGAGTAAATATTCATTATGTTCTACATTGTACTCAGGGAAACTAGAACCACAACGAAGTGTGCATGCAGATGGGTGACAAATAATAGGTAAAAATGGAAACATTACAATACAGGGCACAAAGGGTCATGAAATGATTTCAAGAGAATGACAAAAATGTGAATCATATCCTATGGTCTTTGCACTTGCCATATCTCAACCTAATTAAACAAACACCTTTGGAAGACTTTGGAGCAACATGTTAGACAGTGCTCTCCACTACCTGTTCTTACATACAAATTTGTCACCCCTCTGTATGGAAGTATGCTTTTAAGTTATATGAAGACAAGCTGTTGGAAGACATTTTATAATGTGTTCACATAAGCACACATTTACACAACACTCAAACTACATAGACTTACACATTGTTGTAATTGTTGTCTTTCTAGTGCAAACACAAATCATCCCCAATATGCACTTACAATAATACAAAGTATTAAGTTGTAAGTAAGTAAATTGTACAGTATTACATTGTGGTGAAATAAAGGAACACACCACATCAGTCACCACAACAATTTCTCATTGTGCAATTTCTTTCAGTTTATTACAAGTGGTTGCACAGATGTATGGTCTCCAATATGTATAAGACACACTCCTAAAAGCACAATGTGTGCAGGATTTTCAGTGTCACACTTCCAATACTCATACCACATTTTACCAAAACTGTTAGAACAACCCAATTCACCATATTTGAAGATTATTCTACAGACATTTGTTATAATTAAAACTGAAGAAGACACATGCCAAAACCTATACAGCAAGACACATAAACACACACACAGCCAAATCTAATTCTGACTCTCAAATTAAAACCAAAGTACAACTTGCTGCAATTTGTAAAAGAATGCAAATTTTTACACTCTAGCATCACACACGCCAATAAACAATCCCATCTATGTTCTGTTGTCATCATCTCTCCTGGCTCTCCCTATCCTTGTTTCACAAGCCCACAAGCTCCACTGGTCACATTAGCATTCACCAGTGGAAGGATGCCATTTGGCCCTCACGCACTGGGAATCTGATTAGTGTTTGTGTGTGTGTGCATTTGTGTGTGTGAGTGACTGGTTCAGAGACCGGCCATGCTCTTTGCCATCAGCATTCATCATAGCTCCACGCTGGCAGCCATGTTGCCAAAAGATTTACCCACATACCCAAAACCTTGGCAAGCCATGTGTGTGTGTGTGTGTGTGTGTAATAAATGGGAGGTGGGAAAGGGGTTGTAAGAGCTCCAAGCACAAACACACAGAGACTCTTCCAGACACACAAACAGCTCTCAGCATGAGCACCGACATCTCCTACACATGTCAACAAGCTGCATCGGATCTCAGTGACAAATTAGGAGACAGACACACAGAGATGTGCCTGTAGTGTATAATTTAACTCAAAGAGAAAGTCTTTCTGTTCTTCATCATTCTCTCTCTCTCCTTTCTTAAATTAATTTCATCTCCTTTTTTGTCTTTACTTCTATATTCTTTAATTCATTTCTCCTCCACCTCTGGTGGAAGAAGGAGACCCTGTGTGTGTGTGTGTGTGTGGATGGGTGTGTGTGTGTGTGCGTGTGTGTGTTTGAGGGATGCATCCTTGATGGAACACATGAGAGACAGAGGCGACGACCTGAGACTGATCCGATAAAAAGACCACCGCAGGAGAGACGGAGAGGGTGAGAAAGAGAGGGATAAAGGAAGGAATGGAGAGAAGGAAATTGGGAAAATGACACCCGGTGGCTGGTTGGGGAGGAATGAGAAGGAGGAGGAAGATATCAAAGAGCTCATAAAGTGAGAAAGGGAAAGGAAGAACAACAAACAGAAACGAGAAAGAAAGAAATGACAACTCAGCTATGGAATTGGATCCCATCGTCGTCTCATTAGACTGCTGATAAGACCTTTTTCACGTGCATTTGAAATACACATTTTCTGTTTGTGGCGGATTTGTGCGAAAGCTACTGTGGTACTGGCAAAGTGCCTTGCTCAAGACAAATGTGTTTGTGCCCTGTTATCACTACACATTTGTGAGCACTAAGACTGAGGCCAGAAATAGAAAAAGGAGATGGGTACAGGGCTCCTGTGCCGTCTTTTGGAACGGCTGAATCTGTATCTAATCAGGTTAAATCTTGGCACAAGTAGCCTCCACCTCTACCATAGGCTTCTAATGCAATTGGATGTGCAGAGGCACTGCTTACAGCAAAGAATTATGGGTTCTCCTTCACTGGTTTTGGCTATCCAGTGGAGGCGTAAAAGAACAAACAACACTTTGGTACAATCCCATGAGAACAGCGCTCTCACTGCTTCACACACACATTAGCTAACTAGCAGCCTTCTCGGTTCTTCACACATATACCCCTCAGAAATCTCACAGTGAAAAGAGGTTTATAATGCTTGGTATCATACAGTGTCATACAGAGATGCTGCATGTTATTGGCAGGAGTCTGAAAATGTATGTGATGGCAAACAAATAATTAAAACTACTGCATTGGGTTTCACTGATTTCCAAAACTTCGATTCTCAATATCTTTAGTATATTTTAAGTTTGTTACACTATGTTTTATAGGCTACGTGGTTTAACTCACAAAGACACATCCAGGGCGAGCATGACATTGTAGATTTAAGTCTGGGTTATAGACTTTGAATCCATTTATGGCAGTAAATCAGTATCTTAATTCTGTTATCTCCCTACTAAATTAATAAAATAAAAAGAAATGAGTGATTATGATATGGTGTTTTGTACATGTCACGTTTGCTTATTAGTTGCTATGCATCAACTACAGATACAATGCAACTGTTACTACTCTTCTAAGTCTTCTCCAATCATGTCTGGGGTTTTGACAAAATACGCTTCACTCAAGGTACTTTTTGTAAAGCTTTCAAATGTGGTCTTAGGTCTTCATCAGGAAATGGAGCTTGCCCTTGCTCAATCATTATGGAGATAGTGTAGGTGTCATTGTGTGACTTTTGGAGCACCTTGGAGTGACTAGACCATTAGCCGTAACCACAGACTCTCCAGCCTTTTTTTTTTTGAAATCTGTTTTTTAAACATGTAGTCTCATTGAACAGAATCTCCTATTCAAGACAGACCTGTGTACAAAATTAACATATACATTTTAAACATAGACAGACACACATTATTAACACTAAATAAAAGCACTTATAGCAGTTAAAAAGTGCCTGTCTTTCTCTGTCTCATTTAGCCAGAGAGGAGTTTAATATGTTAGTTGCCAGGGGCGTCATAATGGGAGAAGAAAGTGATTGACTGATTACCCAGGGCCCCAGTGGGAAGGGGGCCTTTGAAAATCCTGGAGTGAAAAGTTTGGTTTTGTTTCCCCTTAAGTTATTAGTGCCATAACTAAAATAAAAGTGGCATAAAAACTGGTTGAAAGATTGAATTTTGTATAAAAAAAGTAGAGGCTCTTTGAGGTCGATCTCATCCCTTAAAGGCACAAAATTGTTCAGTCTGCCCCTGCACTAGGATTTGTCTCTAAACGCAGCTAGAGCCGATTGAGTGACTGCTTATGCTGCTGGAGCACCACCGTACACTCCCATGTCTTTCCCTAAAAAGGGAAAATTCTGAAAAAGTTCCAAAAAATACAAGAAACAAAGAAAGCAAAGGGAAAGGGGAAAAAAAATCAAATGCGTAAGAGAGACATGGATCAAGAGAGGAAGGGCAGGGGGCCCACAGAGACTGTTTATGCATAGGGCCAAGAATTTGTCCCTGGTAGTTGCCGTGGTAGATATTGCAGAAAGTGGAAATTTGCAGTTGAATGTAATCTTGGGTTTTGCAGAATCATCCAATAATGACACTCTTGACTGGCGATATTGTTGTATGCAGATACCCAAAGTTGTATAAATAGTCCAGTCAGAATCCATCAGTATATCAGGGCCTTAAAGGGCTTGATATGATATTAGGGTATTAGTTGTCTGGACAAGGTTCTTAACATGAAAGTGGCTTAGCTGGCGGCTAGTAGCTAATGTTGCTACCTCCATGAACTGTGCTTAACAATGGAACATTGCTGACAGAACTAGCGGTGTCAATCTGGCGGAACTGGAAGAGTGGGCTCTTCACATCCTTGATGCCATCATTCCAATATCAGCGGTAACCAGTGCATGATGAGTTGGCGATGAGTTGGGAGACACACATGTTATAATATGCATTCACGGCCAGACCAGCTTACATCAAACCACAGAGAAGCTCAAAATATAACACACACAGATGTAGCGTGACTTTATTCTTTGCTCAGAACACCTTTACTTCACTATATCTCTACATAGCAAATAGCCGTTTGTTGCGCTATTAATGCTCTAAGTGTTGCATACAGAACCTTTAACACCTGTCCTGAAACTCCACGTCATGCAATGCAGTTGCAGAAAATAGATTTGGCTGACCACATCTTAAATGTGATGCAGATTATAAATACCTCGACTTCTCCACCTTTCTTGCATTCATCCATTAAATCTCGGATCTGTTTTACTTCTATCCGATTACAATCCAATCATCTGTCATGCTAGTTAATCCCAGGTGTGAAGGGGATCCTTTCTTCTTTGTTTCACACTAAAACAAGAATGATATTAACACAACTTGAAAAAAAGAAAAACCCTACAACCCTAACTTCCCTGCATGCAATTCTTTCAAGCCCGCCGCATGCCACTCCAAGCAACAGTGGCCTACTCTGTGCTAAGCCCTCCCAAATCCTCCCACTGCACCAGCAGGCACGTTGGCTGTTAACTAAACCCGCTAACCTGTCAGCCGCTAAACCTGCACATAAAGGCCCCATCATGCCTTAAGAGGACTATGCATGTCATATTATTGTAAAAGCTATTAGCATTTACTGTATTCACATTGTAAGGTTTAAGCACAGACTGAAGGGGTACAAAGGGGAGGAGGGTTTTGTGCTATACAGTAGAAGAGTGAAAGGGAAATTATGGGATGTGTGATTGGAATTAATGGGAATGTTGACAAATGACACAATCCCCCCCTTCGTAGTGCACTTGTTTGTTTGTGAAAGGGATTTGATGTTTTTGCACGACATGTCAATGTGAGGCTTTGTGCGTGTTTGCGCTTCAGCACGTTCCATCGTCTTTGTTTTTCCTCTGCCTCTTACTTATCTTTTGTCCTCTCTTACCATCTCTCCATCAATTTTCCATCCCTCCATCACTTCCTCCCTCCTTTCCCTTGTGTGTGTGTGTGTGTATGTGCATCTCCCCATATGAATGTGTGACAGCTGTAGTCTGTTTGTTTACATTCTCTCTGCTCTGCACATTTACAAGGCTGAGAGATTTACACTGAACCTGACCCTGAATGCCTCACCCAGCTTCCTCATCTTCCCTTCTTCCACTGCTTTTCGCCCTTGTTTTCATTCTTTGATGCACACGTTAAGAAAGACATTAAATATGAGAAAATAAGACTTAGAAAAAAGTCAACAAGAAGACAAATGTACAACTGAAAAAAAGAAACAGAAAACGCTGGCCAGGAAAGAAATTCTTTAAGCTCAGAGAGAGGGGAAGGAACGTATGAGGGAGGACGGGAGGGAGGGGGTGAGATAAAAGAAAGGATAAAAGCAATAAGAAAAAAAAGGTTGTGGGAAGGAAGGAGAGAAGGAAGGAGGGAGGATGGTGAGATGTTTAGCTGAAATGCAGATCCCATCTGCTTGACTGACATAAAAGCAAAGGAATTCTTAAGACAGCTCACCACAGACAGGTAGGTATTACTGAATTTGTTTAGGATCCCACTTATTGTGCTTACTTTAAAATTGTTAGCGTCAATGCACTGACACAATGTGCCTCTTTCGACCTGAGCTGATGACATCTTGTAAAAAAAATAGTCACCATCCAACAAACTAGAAGTCGAAACTTGCCTGGAGACTGCTTTCTATTTACAGTTTTAACATTTAACAGAGTGCATCACACACAGCTGTTAAAACACACAGCGAGAGGCCTCCTCTTCATCTTCCTCTTCGCCTTTATTCTGTTCTTTTTTTGGTGTTGCCTTCTCTCTTTGTTTGTCTTTTTTTCCCTGTTCCTCAAAGCAAATGTCACGTGTGTTGTTTCTTCCTGGGGAAGACGTGGTCCAAATTGTTGCAGCTAAAAAAAAAGTGTAGAAAAATAAACTGGGAGTTCTCACAAGGGGAAGATGGATGATAGTGATACTGATGTTGATGGATGGCAAGCAGATTCTGTTTTGAATTTTGTTTCCATCTTTAGTGCTAAGCAGTCATTACTTTGGGATTTCTGCACCGCACTTCCCACAAACCACCTGTCAATCAAACCGATGTGGGTGGGGTTCTGATGTTTTCAGAAGAGGCAATATTTGACTGTTAATGTCTTTTTTAATGCATTCATTTTCCATCCTCTCCAGTCCTTTCTCTCCCTGTCATGGCATGCAAGGAGTTAAAAAATCAGCCAAGGAGACACAACGCTCATCCTTCTCCTTGTCCTCACAAAAATCTGCCCTCCTCCACCTCTCCCTCCTCCCCTTCCATCTCTGCCTGTCACGGTCTAGTGGCAGGGTTAAGTTAAGTAAGAGTGTTCTAATAATTAGGACTGGGACTCGCCTGCCTGCCCGCCTGTGTGTGTGTGTGTGTGTGTGTGTGTGTGTGTGTCTTCCTGTCAGTGCTTAGCCAGATGTTAAAAGGCTTGTCCCTCTCATGTTGCCTCCCTGTCAGTCTCCACAGAGTGCCACACACACACTCACCCACACACACATCGGGTATACTGTCCTACTTGTGGTGGCTTTGTTTACCCCCAAGTGTGCGCCCTTCTGCCCTTCTGGCAGCTCCCCCAGGGTGAGGAGTGTGTGTCTGTTCCCTGTCAATACCAGCCTTCATGCATCTGATCCATACAGACCACATATACAGGGTCATGATGGCTTTTGGTTTCTATGTATTGTGACTTCATGTTTTCTCTTTTGCTCTTAGAAACGTTTATTTTTTAAAATGAAATAGTCATTGGAAAATTCTCTTTCCATCTTTCTTTCAAGCCAGTCCCCTCCCTTTCTCTCTCACTGGGTGGCAACTGGAAGCAAGCAGCAATTGTGTGTGTATGTGGGTGTGCGCTCCTGCAACTGTGTGTGTGTGTGTGTCACTTGGTGTGAGTTGCAGTCATTGTTGCGACGCTGCGCAGATCAAGGATTAGTCGCTTCCTGTCGAGCCTTTTGTCGGCCCAGCCACTCCATTTGGACACAGATCACTGTGTGTGTGTATGTGTGTGTGTGTGGAGGGGTAGGTTACACAAGTGAGCCGCTGAAGCTGGCGTAAGGCAAATGAAGGAGAGCAAATGAGATGAGAGGATTCCCTCTGTGGCGCCCTGCAAAATATTCTCTAGCCTCAAAAGTCATTTCATTTTTAAAGTGGAACTGAGCAACACCTGCTAATATGGTGTCATAATACTTCACTTGGTCCCGCTGCTGTTTTACTTGATTCAGGAATTTTCTAATAGTGGAAACATGTAAAAATCAGGTAGAGAGCACTCTGAGGACAAGATGTCACTTTGCATTCAGGGAGTTATGGAAAGAGCACGCTTTGTAGTGGAAATGACACAATTCAGACAGTCTCTCTCCCTCTCCCTGTCTCACACACACACGCACACACACACACACACAGACACAGACACACACACTCAAGCCCAGGTCCGTAACATCCCGAGTTCCGGAATTCCACTTTGTTCCCTCGGTGATGTCAGCTTTGGCCAATAAAAACCCTGCGTTAAAACTCCACTGAGCCTCATACAACCACTGCACACCTGGCAACACAACACACATTTAGCTTTTAATATGTGTACACACACACACACACACACACACACACACACACAAGCTCACACAAGGTCATGGCATGCCACAGCCCTGAACTTACATCTTAATATCTTTTACATTTTTTAGAATTTATGCTGGATTTTTTTTTTTTCAGCACAAAAGCTCATTGATTTTTTTGTACAACACATACCAACTGCCATTAAGTTTCTAATAGTGGTGTAAAAAAAATGAGTGGGCTCCAGCATGTTTATCCTCTTCAGTAAAGCTCAAGAGGAAAGCTGTGTTAATCCTCTAAATCATGGTTTAACTTTACTGAAAATCCCAATTAATGTGAAATAATGTGATATACCGTGTTCATGTGTATTCTGCTCTATATAATGCTACATGTTGTACTTACAAGTTTGCAAGTGTTCCTGCAAGTCTGGCAGAAAGCAGAGCTTATTTCTCAAGAGAGCTCAGACACCTCCTAATGCAGATGTGTTAAAAGATTCTCTTCTCCCCAGTCTGCCACTGTCTCACTTTCTCTCCTTATCTCTCCCCCCTCCCTCCTTTTCCTCCATCCTTCTCCTCCCTCCCTCCATTCTGTCCTCACCCCCCCCCCCCCCTCCTCAGTAATCTAATCTGCAGCCAGTTTGTGGATGCAGTCTAGTGTGACAAGCCTCCCCCCCTTGCTTCTCTCACTTTCACACACACGTACACACACACACACACACACACACAAACAGTAGGCCCGTTTCCAAAAAGCCCACTTGCTTGGCAGAGCCCACCCCTCCCTGTCTTGGTCACACCCTCTTTAATATTGAATTATTCATCAAATCTGATTGGTTCCTGCTGATGGCGGCCATGATGCGAACGAACAGTTTGTGTGTGTGTGTGTGTGTGTGTGTGTGTGTGTGTGTGAGAGTGAGAGAGAGAGAGAGAGAGAGAGAGAGAGAGCGAGCGAGAGTGGAGGGGGTGTTGTGGGTTCGAGATCGTTAGCTGTTCTTAACGCACTGTCGCTTCACAAAGCTGGACTGGCCCGGTACTTAGCACACACACCTTTTTTTTTTTTTTTTCCATCATAAGAGCGACTAAACCACTTGCACCTGTAGATTTTTTGGAAGTGAAACACATCTTTAAATATCAAACTATTCTTTCCCTGAGGTTAAAAGTTGCAGTTAGTGATCAGACCTCAGACCGCATCATCACATTTGATTTCCTCCTCCTTGCTACTAAAAGTTGCAGCCATCCCAGAGGAACAAAGCTTAGCATCAGCTGCAAAAAGAGGCCTCTAAAGTCCCTTAGAAAGGTGAAACAAATCAATAATGGGTGTTTTATATGCATGCCAGAGTGTGTGTGAAAGTGTGTGTGCATGCTCATATGATTTGCATTCACCAGAATCTACACTATTCAATATTGGGGGTGCACTCTGGTTGCTGCAAAGGTGTCATTGAAGTCTCTGTATAAACAGGCTGTATTATAACCTTATAATGTGTACCTTTTTATCCACATAGCAAATTCTAGTGAAATGCTAATGCCCACGCTAACGTTATCATGACAGCTATCTGAAGTGCCCCAACCAGAAGATCCTCTGAGAGCGCTGATTTAAACGTGGATGTCTCTTCTGTGAAAAGTTCCCTGTTTGCGAGACGCTACGACTCCAAGCATAATGGTGCATGTCTCTCCTACGGCATGATCAGGTTTATCCGCAATATTCCCCACACCTCTAGTGTGTGTGTTTGGATGTGTGTGAAATTGCATTCACGCGGCAGGCTTTGTTAAAGGCATAAACAGTCGATGATCACGGATTTGCCCGCACTTCAGGAAAAGACGCAGATAAAGAAAGGATGAGTGTGTCGATGTTTGCGCACGTGTGTGTGTGTTCGGTATCTCAAATGCCTCGCGAGGCACTTCACGTTGACCCAGTGGTGCCTCTGCATATCTAAAAGGCATTAGAGGGACGTAGAGTCTGTCTGTCCAAGGTGTTTTTATCCCTTGTGGTTGAGTCTTTAAGCAGAGCTGAGGCACACACACACACACACACACACACACACACACACACACACACTGCGCACAGGATGGAGTTGAGGTAGTGACCTTTTCTTGCAGGTGAATTTTTAAATGAAGAAAGACTAATTTTAATGAAACTGAAGTTACTCAAGAGACACAAGTTGCCTCTTCAGGCTCTCTTCTTCATCCTCTTCCTCTTTATTCACACCCCTATACCCCCCCCCCCCCCCCCTTTTCTTCTCCCCGTCACTGGGTGTGTGTGGAAACCCAGCCCACTGTTCAGCAGATGAATAATTTAGCGGTGTGTGTATCATCTGTTTACCGTGCTAATCCATCTGTCAGCAGGCACCTATCGATTCGCGCCTGCCTGGTAATTGTGCATCCGCGCCACGCGCACACACAAATGCGCACACATAAACACACACACATTACCAGACGTACGCACGCACGCTCGTGCACTTATATGATGTGCAGGTTAGCTCATATTCAGATCCTGTAGTTGTCAGCTGGCCGCCCGGACACTTCATTTTCTCTGAGTGAAACTGATTTTAGGGTCAAGGTCACAAAAAACTCTCACATTGGATGCAACAGCTTCATTTCAGTCCAGGATTTTTTGGATAGACATATGTGTTAGTGTTTTTTTAAACTGTACTATTTTTCTTCAATGTCAGTTAATGTTTGTTGTCCTTCATTCTTTTTATCTGAATGCACCTGCAGGTATATACAGTCCATACAACCAAGTGGGACATAAAAGCCTACTGGAAGTGAAGAAAAAAAGGCTTGATAATATGGCGTCACATAAACATAGAATTTAAGATGTTTCCATTAGTTTTACATATAGAAACGAAAAATGTAAAGAAAATAAAATGACAAAAAGACAACACAAAATAAAAGACAAAAAAGTGACTCAAATGCTTGACAAAAAGAAACCTTCAGCTGTTGTTGAGTGGCGACAGTGGCTGCATCACTTCTGAATACCATCTAAAATCTGCCAGTGAAAGTGGGAAGTGGTCAGGGAAAGAATAACATGTCTCCATGTCTCCTTTACGATTTCACTTCTGAATTTCTTATTTCATTCCTGTCACTGGCTCACTTACTAATTCTATAAGTTTCAGTATTTTCTTAAATCATCTTGCGTTCTATCTCTCCATCTTTTTCTTTTAACTCCCTCTGTCTCCCTTCATTATTTGCTTCTTATATTCAAGCCTTCAGATTGAGAATACTATTATGTAGTAAGAGTTATCAAAGACTTTGCCCCCTCTGGCCTTCTAAACATTTTCTCTTTCTTTATATGCTGGACCATAAAAATCAGTATCTGGGCATTTTATCAGACTGACAAGAGAGTAAATAATTACCTGTATACTTCATAAAATGAGATTCTAAATGAGATGCTAAAACACAATATTAAGGGCAGAGATTGAGTGAAATAGTTTGCATAAATGCAGAGAGACAGTGGGAGAGAGAGACAGAGAGTGCAGTGATATAATGAATCCATGGGTGACCATTGATGGTTTTAATTATCAAATGGCTGGTTTTAAAAGCTCATTGATTGATGTCATTAGCTCCATGAGTGATTACTAATTGCTGCTCTAGTATGTTAACCACACAGGACGCATACACGTGTGTACACACAGACACACACACACACACACACACACACACACACACACACCCACATAAAAAACATTAATCAAATGCAGTTATACTTCTGATTTGATTATCAGTGAAAGGTTGAGGTGTAATTTAGGGACACAGTAAAATAAAATGCAAAAACATAAAGAGGAGAAGAGATGGATGTACACAAGGTTTTTTAAGCATTATCTCTCACCATCACTTTATTCGTATAATCCATGTGATCCATTTCAAACAGCCTCAGGTCCTTTGATCAGCTTAGAAATCACATCCATTAGGTGTCATTTAGAATTATCATGAGTAGGAATAACCCGCATTTAAGACTATCATCTACTTAACCCTGCTGTTTTTTTGTGCTGTCAGACATCTCAGCCCACTTGACACCTGTTTGACAATACAAGCAGTCACAGCAATAATTTACTTTCAAAAATCATCCTGGATTCATGTTTGTTTGATTGTCTGGACCAAAATTACATTTGGTAATTTGTTTGTTTTTGTTAAATCTTTGCTTTTAGAATGAAGACAGTAAAATCACAAACTGTTATACAGTCTGGGAAAATATTAAAGTTTGACTGTTACTTCTGAATATGTTTAAAGATTGTAGATACCTGCTTTTTGAATGTCTGAAATATTAATCACCATTTTAAGCAATTAAATGTGAGATCACTAGTAATATCTCAGGAGTTTCAACCCACTAGACCTAAAAGGACATCTCTGGAAATTAAGGGAAGTGGCTCATGTAGGGAAGCAGAGGGCATTTTGGTCCATTCCTTAGTGCACTTCCACCAACTTTGTTCTTCCTTGGTTTTTGCTTTCTGTAGCCCACCCTGATCTGTGTTGCCTTTTCCTGTTTGTTGAGTCAACCTCTATCTTCTGCTCCTCTGATGTAGTATCCACTTTCAAAAGTTGACATATAGAACTCCCAGCTTAGATTCTAACCATTAAAAATGATCACTTTGTGGCCATAGATCAGTCGCAGACATCACTGCTTTTCAAGGTTTTTGTGCAGGCAGGGTTAAATTGGAGGGAGGTGGGTGAAAACAGTTGCAGTAGTTTGCTTTGATGAGAGGTGAGAGTCATGAGCAGATGAGGACTTGTGCATCAGTTTAGGTTCAGTTCTTTGTGTCTGTTTTTATCCTCATGCATTGTGCTCTTTCTTCTTGTGTCATGTTTGTCTCACCCTGAGTTACGACACTCGCTAAGGCTGTAGGTAGTTTGTGTTCTGCTGTTCAAACCAGGCTTCCACCGCCCTTCTCTCTCTCACTCACACACTCATACAGTTAAGAAGTACACACACTCAGCGGGGTACGCAGCAGGGTTCATTTCGATGTGGAACGTCTAATATCACATCCCCGCGGCAAAATGCTCGGAATTCTGCCCTCCTGGAGAAGCGTCACATCTTTGTGTGTGTGTCTCCTTCCATCTGTTTGAATGTGCATGTGTGTGTCTCTTCATCTATATGTTTTGTGTGTGTCTCCATCTGTATGTGTGTGTGTGTGTGTGTCAGGGGGGTTTAGAAGCAGGCAGGGGCTTAGCAGAGCAAAAGAGAGCAAATCTGTCAGCTCTCCCTGGGCAGACAACCCTTCTGACCCTCATTCAAAGACATATTGATTCTCCTCTACACCCAACAGGGGAGAGTGTGTGTGTGTGTGTGAGTGCTTAACACAGCCCGATCTTTCCTCCTTGCTTCCTTCATAAGCACAGAGCCTTGTTCCTGCAGCCTTGTTAAAAATTATTTGATTGTAAAATCATTTTTTTTAAATACTTAATTTGTGACTCCACATAGACACAAGAATGAAAGATAGAGATTATTTCAACAAGAAAAACCAAAGATCTTAAAACACAGCCTGACCTAGTTTGCTGTTCTTCAGGGCTTTTGTCTGTCTTGCTCTGTTTCCTGTCTGTTACATACTCAGTTTTGGTTCTGGAAGAAGAAGAAAAAAGTCAGTGGGCGAAAAAACACGAACCAAGCCAACCACAGAGACGAGCTTTCAGCTTTTCTCTTATCTTAGCAATAACACCATATTAAACCTTGCTGTTCACTTGTTAGCTCTGCTTTGTTTCTCAGGAAGAAGCCTAATGACCTATGGGATGTCACCAGTCGGGGCTCTGCAGTCTGTTAGGGACCCTGTGTGTACTTACATGTAATTGTCAGAGCAGTGTCGCGCAAAGACTGGGTTAGGAAAGAAAAAGCCAGTGGTTGGAAGATTAAAACCGACCCCCCAAATCACACTGAAGATGGTGTTAACTAAAGCTTACTGCTGTGGCTTGCCAAAGACTGTGAAGTGAGCTGCAGGGTTGGTTCATCATGGTCTCTGTATTGTTAACAACACTATACTACAGAGGAAACAGAAGAAAACACACTTTTCTACACATTTTTTGCCAGACTCTTGTGCTAAAACCGAAAAACTCACTCTGAATTAAACTTTCTGAGTTGCATCCGCATATAATGTAAAAATATATGTAGTTAGCTTCACTACTTATATTGTAGTTCAACAATTGTGGGGAGACCTATTGCTGTTTGGTTGCTCTTAGCCTAGCTTAGCATGATGTAGGCATATGGAAACAGGTGGCTCTGCAGAGTCTAATAAAGCACCTTAACCCTGGCAAAATAATTTGTATCTCGTTTATGTAAAAATTACAGTTTGATGTTTTTTTTTAAGTAGGAGTTACATTAAACCGATATGATTTTCCTTTTGTTTGTTTGTTTTTGACGCTTGGGGGCAGCAAAACTGAAAACACAGCAAAGCTGTAAACACAACACTGACATATTATCACCTTGTAAAGTTATTACGGTAGACATGTTAGCAAACAGCTACACACTCAAAGGAGGTGTAGCAACATTAGCATTTCCTTTGGGTCATGCATCTGTTTACCTTATTTATGTTAGGCCCAATATCCACTCTCCTTTTAGCTCTGTTTTGATCTCCTGAAACAATATTGGGCATGTTAGCGGCTAAAAGGTCCACTCTGCTCCCCAGCTAGTTGCTAAGTTTGTCCCTCTAATGTTTGATGCTAGATAGGTAGTGTACAGTGGCTTTATCATCACTTTCCACTGAGAATAGCAGCTTGCAGTGTTTGAAAGTTATATAGATTAAAGCTATGAGAGTGAACCAAAACAATACATCACAAACCGGAAAACCAAAACAACTAGCTAAATGATGCGAAAAAAAGGTCTGTGGAGCTTAGGGAAACAAAAAAGTTGGGTGATAATTCTTTGCGGGTTCATCACTACAAGCAACATCTGTCATATGACATTGCTCATATAAAAATATCGACCACTGCAGCTTTAAACAATCCAACCATTAAATAACTGTAGAAATAAATGGATTTAACCTGCACTGTAAAAAACAACATTGACTTTGCATCAATGTCAGGAAGGCTCATAGCATGCATGTGTGTGTGTGCTCACTGTTGGGTCACATGTCTTGCGACCTGGCACAGAAACGCAGCGCGGGGTCTCTGGTAATAGCTGGTCGCTTGGGGCAACCGGTCATGGCAGTTTGTGTGTTGGTGTCGGAGGGTAGTATGGGGTGGGAGGTAAAGACTCCTACATGGCGGGGTTGTTGTCTACAGCGTGAAAGGGTCGTGGTATAATGTCGGCAGCCCGCATGCTGACCCTGCTCCTGCCAGCAGACACACACATACACACACACAGTCAGTGGTATAAGCTGAAAAGTGCTGGCTGCGGTAATGAAAGGCAGGTGCACCAGGAGGCCGTCGGAGTAACAGGAAGAGAAAATGAGAGAGGACAAAAAGAACATGTGAAAGTCAAAAAGAATAGCTGATGGACTTCATGTGGATGGTGTTTAATGTGTGTGTGTGAACAGGAGAGAGTGTGTGTTTGGTCAGATTTAAAGCAGGACAGATATAAGACCAGAGGACAGGCAGTGTGTGTGTGTGTGTGTGTGTGTGTGTGTGTGTGTGTGTGTGTGTGTGTGTGTGTGTTCATGTGATCTGTGTAGTTAATGCTTTGTAGCACCTGAGGGCACTTTGACCACCCCTGTCCTGTCGTCACTGCATTCATAATTACCCATCAATACATACACATTGCACACTGTGGTGGCTGATGTGTGATGTCTGGCATCAGGCATCCATCACCTCACAACACACACACACACACACACACACACACACACGCATCAATAAGTGGTCAGAATGCTAATTGTGGCATTTGACCAGAGGGTTGACAAATGAACCAAGGCTGTTTTTAAATATTCAGAATCCTACAGACTGAAAGGTGTATGTCAGCCAAATAATGTTGTTAATTTTTACTACCTAAACAGAGAATCATGATCACTGGAGGCCTCAGTTAAATGGCATACAACTGGCAATGTTGTGCACAATACGTGTGATAATCTGCAATGTAATGTGGCCTATAGAAACCACTACCGGATGGAATCATGAGATGTTGGTCATGTTGATTTGATGAATCAGACTCAGCTATTAAAAGCTAGATGATGGACTGTAATATTAATTTGTTACGTAACATACATAATAATACACTGTATGTGTTTTTAATCAGTCACTAGGAGGATTTTCTTGAGAATTTAGTGGATGGCAGCAAACCAAAATGCACATTTCCTATTTTACGTTGTCTTTTTTCATGTGCGCTTTACTGAATGCCATCACATTATAACTGCAGCATATAGAATAAAAAATACAAGGATACGTCACACTTTCTTCTTTTTCTCTGAGTCAAATGTTGGTAAAACTAGTTCTGCTAAGTCCACACTCTCTTGCAGTTTGTGGCTGACACAATAAAATGAAGAGGCACAGATTTGAATTTGTAGCTGAAGTTGATTCAGATCATAAAAACAAAATATACACACCTTGTCTGTATCTGTATCTGTTCCCCTCTATCTCCTTGTTCCTTTGTCACTGTCTCCTCTGTCTCTCTCTCTCTCTCACACACACACACACACGCACACACACACACACATAAAGACACACACACACACACACGCACACACAGTGCGGGCCACAGATGGCATGGTGGTGTCAGGGTGAGAAGGGTTTGTTAGGATCAAAGAGCTCCAGTGTGTGGCCCCTCCACCCTTCACTTGCTTTCTTCTTTTCTTTCTCTTTCTGTTTGTCATTTTATTCCTCCCCTTCCTCTGCATTCAATCTCGCTTCCTCTCTCTCTCCCCACCCACTCCCCCATCTTCTCCCCCCTTCTCTCTCTCTCACTCCGTCTCTCTTCATTTTTTCCCCTAATCTGTCCATCAGAAGTGTTGATAAATTATTCATGCCTCTGTCTGTCCCCGAAGCCTTGTCACCTCTCCTCTACTCGCCAGCTCCTCTGCTTCCTCTCCTCTGTCGCCTTCGTCCCTTCCTCCCCCTCTTGCCTCCTTCTCTCATCTTCTCTTCCCTCCGCTCCACCTCCTCCTCCATCTTTTCCTCTATAGTCTTGCAGAAAGCTCGACCACACACAATCTACAATCAAAAACCAAAGTGGTGTGAGTTAATAAAAAGATTTGAAATTATTCCAGCAACTTTGAGCTTTAAAGTTGATGTTAATATTCCTTAAGATTCCTCCAAATATTTTTTGGTCTACAAGTTTGATGGGTGAGAAAATGTCTCTTTAAAAATTGAATTTCAGCCCTTTTTTTGGAGGTTAAAATATGTTTCGTCTATGGCAGGATTGTATGAAACTGCTTTTAGTTACATTATCATGGCACTTTCTTTCATTTGTGTAGGAATCTGTAAAGTCGTTATGATGCAGGTTTATATCTAAGTCATCTATTAGAGTTAGGAAGCAAAGGGCAGAGGGACAAATGGATAAAAAAAGAAAGAAAGGCATTGAGAAGCACTAAAGACTTCCTTCAATATCTCCTTCCTTTCTTCCTCTCTTCTCCATCTCCTCCACACCCCCCCTACATTCTATATCCTGCCGGATGGAGTGCAAAATACAAAAGAGTTAAAGAGAAAGAAGCAAAAGAGGTAGAGTGAGGAAAAGAAAGAGAAAGATGCAATTGAAGGAGTAATCTTGTGGCTAATCCAACATTCTCTCCCCAAACAATTAAACACTGGTTTATGTCTGCTTATACTGTAGAGCACTGACTTCCAAACACATGCACGCACACACTCAAACGCAGTTTTCAGAGAGATAAAGTTTGCTGCGGAAAGCTATTAATCATAGGAAATCCAGATGAATACAAAGTTAGGGAGTCTAGTGATTAGTGATAAATTGCCTTGTATTTCCCCATAGGTGGTGTGTGTTTGTGTGTGTGGTGAGGATTGCATCTTAGGTATCAGTATGTGTGAGTGTGTGTGTGTGCTGGCTGATACAAGAGTGTAAAGCACTTGGGCTGAACCCTCGGGATATTAGAATGCGGCTACGTGTGTGTGTGTGTGTGTGTGTGTGTGTGTGTGTGTGTGTGTGTGTCACATATGGTGTCTCTCTCAAAAGATGGGCCTGTCTCAACCACTCTCATCCCCTGTTACCGCGACGATTAATACATTTTAAAAAAATGTCCCCTCCACTTTCCCCCGGTGCCGCTCACACACACACACACACACACACTGCTCACTATTCAGCTGAGGTTACTGCTACATCAGCAGCACACACAGCACTGCCTTTAGAGGCTGATCAATCTGTACTGCTGCTTGCACTGATGAATTACAGAAGTCAAGACAGAAAGAGAGAGGGAGAAATGGAAGGAGGGGAGGGAGGAGGAAGAGGAAGAGGAGTGGGAGGATGAGAAGATGGAGTAAGATGAGAGAAGACAAAGATGTGTGTGAAAGGAAAAGTGGAGGAGTCAGGACAAACATGAGGAGAGCGTGGAAACCCTGAGCAAAAGATGGGATGATGATGGTGATGATTCTTTAAAAGAGAAGGAGCAAGGCGAAAAGAGAACAAGTCATGGACAACACAGCAAGGCTCCCAAAAGCATAGAGGAAGAAGTGAAATAAATAAAAGAAGGAACTGTTCCCTGCATTAAAAATGAGAGGAAACACTTGGAGAAGAAGGTTTAGGAAATTGTGGAGAAAATCAGAGCAGAGGCCCATCACATGGATCTCTCATCTGGTCGCAGTCACTCCAGGTTCAAGGACAGACAGATGGATGATAAACAGGAGCTGAGCGCTTGAAAATCATCCCTAAAAGCAGGGATGCATGGATAATATTGACTTTAGCTGTTACACTGTGACATACTGGAGGACTTTATGACCAAGACACGGCAGGGAGATGTTCAGCTTGAATAGATGTCTTTGTTTGGCAGGGAGGGGAATAGTTTAATGGAATGGAGACTCTCTGACATTGTGTTGTTTTAAAGAGTTGTCATAAGGGTTGGAGATTGATAATGCATGCAGTGTTTTAGGCGATCTTGCCAAGGACTAGGGTCAGTTGAGCAGTATTTTATCACGATATATTGGTCTGATTCTGATTTGGTCATACACCCGCCTCTCTATTTGGTTTTGGTATCTTCACAGGGAACTGCATTAAAGAAGGCCTTTTTTTTTTACTTGACATAGATTGTATGGCAAATTAGAGGCAGAACTAAAATGATTACAAAAAACACAAACACAAGATTGTCAATCTATGAATGGGGTAGCACTTTATATTCCCTAAAGGTCTTGTCAAACCAGCATTTAACAGCAAATCTTTGGCATAAAGTTTTACTTTGACCTGATTTTACACCAATGACCAATCATAATCTGTCTTGAAAGTCCCGACCTTTGAGGAAACGGAGAGCCAGAGGATCCAAAATGGAGGAAGCTATTGCAGCTTATTAGCTTTGTTGTGCCATCAACTTTATTTAAACCCCCACTGTCGGAGTATAAACTGCTCCACAAAAGAGAAATGGTTTTAAGACAGTTACAAGATAGAAGTCAGTAGAAGTACAAATAAGTCTTTTGAACAAACTTATAATGTTAGCGACCAAACAAGCTCGTTATAGATCACAGAGCTTTCTTCCATTCTCAGTAAAACTTTATAGAATGGAATTATGCACAATCATCATATAAAATGAGTAAATGGCCCAGTACAAGGTCAGATAGATACTGTGATTGACTGGTAGCTAATAGCATGTTATCGACTTGCTAACGTGTTAGCAGCTAGCTCTTTAGCTACAGTAGTTGAGTAATTAGCCCTTCAAGTAGTCCCAACAGATGTGCAGATTTATTTCGCTTTGCCCCACAGAAGTTTATATCAATCACGAAATTTGGTTCCGATCCAAATTGAGTAATTTCATGATGAGCTATGGTCCCTGTCGTGTTCTTTCTTTCAATTAATAAATAAATAACAAGATTTATTTTTTGAAGTTTATGGTTCTGACAAATTTGCACCAGATTTATCCCACTGTATTGTGTCAGCTTGACTTTCTTTACATTATTTCTAGAGCATATCAGTTATTCCAATGAATCCCTTTAAAGAGTTATCAATATTCCAATTTCAGAAATGGGAAGGGTTAGGGTTAAACCTAAGTATGCACCGGTGTTATCATCTTTGTCCGCAGCATTCTACTTCACTGATTGTCTGCCTTCCTTGCTTCCTATGCCAGCTTCTATCAAGTATCTCCTTTGTCCACCCATCTTATTTCATTTTCTCACATTTCCCCCTCAATGAAAACATGATTAAACTTAAGAGTAGGTGGATTTACCCTCTGCTATGTCTCACACAATATGTGAAATATATTTTTTTCACCCCTTCCCTCTTTCCTCATCCTTGGCAGTGATAAATCCATAGCTATCTATGACAGCTTTGTTGCTGCTGGGAGGCCCCTCCTGCCTTGTTTGGCCGTGATTCTAGTCGACAGCTTTAGGAGCGTGTCTTTATTTAAGAGCTGCTGTAATTACACAGGCTTTAGCATATGTAGACGGCCAGATATGATTCAAACCACCACGACAGGGAAAGGGGAGAGGGGAGCTCAACGGGTGAATGAGAAGGGAGATAAAACACAATGGCGGGAAGTGCAAGAGAGAGAGAGAAGGAGAGGGCGAGAGAAAGGGAGGAGATGGAGAGAACGAGGGGAGGAATGAGACAGAGAGGGAGAGATATGGTGAGCAGGGCAGACTGATAGAGCAATTGAGAGACGAGGAGAGGGCAGTCAGGAGGGGGGAGAGGAAGAGATATGGTTTGGCAAATAAAAGAGGAGCGCGGCGCTGCTGCAAACTGTTCGCCTTATGATGCCTCATTAGGGCTTAGGGCTGCAGATAGTGCCTGTTAGAGAGATCTATGGCCTCAGCGCTGAGAGAGAGACAGAAGGGGAGAAAGAGAGAGAAGAAGAGCAGAGGAGAGGCAGAGAGATGCACTGAGACATACACAGTAAAAAAGAGAAAATGAAAGCAGAGATTAAAGCTGCTGTGTGCAACGTATCTCTTTAATTCAACATATGATTTTCATATTACGTGACAATTGTATGATTAATACAAACAAATGCTGTAAAGATCAACTTGTGACTTGTGACTGGTTCTTTCTGTTGTATTCAGTTTGGATTTTTTGGTATCCAGTTCTTATCCTTGTGAGGTTTTAACCAATTTTACACATATGTTTAATGTTCCCCCACTGACCCTACTTTCTTAACAAGGGACACTATGATGGATAATGCCAGCTCTAATGTGAGAAAGACTTTTGAATATAGTGAAGAGTCCAGTAAAGTACCTAAAGACCCTGTTTTATATAAATAAAACCCAATTTAAAAAAACTGTGACAAGAGAAAAACTTGTACGGAGTCAAAATGTCATACAATTTTAGGTTTTAATTCTTTATGCCTTGTTTTTTCACGCATGGCTGCCATTTATTAAGCTATTGCAACTGAATGTATTTGCACTCTTTAGTTGCCTCTCTATATAGTTTATATAGTTTGGGATTTGTATGGTATACACATGCACGGGGGAAGTTCCTAATGACTGTTTCCCTGACGTTTTAACAGAAGTTTAAACCTAGACTAGTAGGCCGGTCCAAAAGAAAGAAAACACTCAGAAAACAATCACAATTGAGCACAATTGAATCTCTAAGGTTAATAAACCAGAAAACCAAATATCTGAAACAATATTGTGTATATTGTATTTGAAGTCATTAATCACATTTTTCAGTGACCAAATAAGATTTTAAATGCCGCTGAAATGTCTGGCACTTTGCACCATGCATTATGAACATTGCATATCATCCTACAAAACTCTAAGTATCTAATGTCCAGGCTCATCTCCATTCAGAAACACACATTCATGCGGTAACTCTTTCATGCATGCATGTGCATGCAAATTGACACACACTCACAAACATACGCCCAAGCTTCTCAGGTTCTCCCGTACACCCAAAAATACCTCTCTAGTCCAGCCTAGTGAGAAGACATCCAGCCAGTGTGAGTGTGTGTAGCTTGGACATACTCTCTGTACTGAAAGTCTACGGACAGCTGCATACTTGTGCCTGTCGAGCAAACGTGCACGCAGTTCCATCCGTGAGAGTGCACGTGTGTCATGTCTGTGTGTTTCTGGTGCGGACTAGCGAAGATAGAGACATTTGATCATCTAGTTAATTGCGCACATCCCTAACATACATGCAAGAAACAACACATTAACGTACTGGACAAAATTTTGAATGAGTGTGCGTGTGCTTTTATTTTGTTGACCAGCTTAATACAATGAATCCTCACAGCTCACAGTTCCTGAGTAGGATGTACACCAATACACAACTTAGCTGTGTTCTTCTCTGCCTCCAATGATAGATAAATATGACATTTTGAGCAGAACCAAAAGACTAATTTTTATTATGACGTTCTTAGCATCACCACCTGTAACCATAAATGTCACCAACTCAAACAAAACTTTGTTTTATCATAGAGTGTAAACATGGAAGAAGTGATTTTTTTGTGGTGCAGTACATTGTCGGATGACATTACAAAAGCTGAGCAAGGTAAAAAAAAAAAAGTAGCTGGAAGACCTTTTGTTGTTTGGCATACTCCTCTTCCATCAGATCGCTGCTGTGCCAGTGCAATGGTTTAACCAAAATGAATGAGGAGACTACATTTTTTGGACACAGTGTTAATGTCAGTCTGAACGCGGCCTAATTTGACATAGCAACAGTCAGGCACCAAGAAAAAGAAGTGCTAAATGCAGAACAAAGGACAGCGAGAGAGAGAGAGCAAGGAGCAGAGCAGATAAGGAATCGGACATTGTCCAGGCGACACAGACAAGAAAAGACAAAGACCAAAGACCACTAAAATAAATGTCTCCTTTTCTTCACCATGTGTAAGAAAGATAGCAGATAGTATATCACCAGGCTCCACAAGCACTAATTAGGAGCCGGATTTTAACAAGGAGAGAGAAACAGAGAGGCAGAGAAAGAAGGAGGGAGGGAGAGGAAGAGACGGGAGGAAGGCTGAAGGCGGACCGTTAATCCACCGTCCATTGTCAGTCGTTACAGGAGGAACCGTGTTGGTTGTTTCACCATGGGAGACGACCGTAAATCTGCGACGCAACCTTTACACACCACGTTCACAATACGCACAGATGCAGCCGTACATGATACCGGCTGACACAAGTGTTGGCACACAGTGACAGATTGCTTTCATCAGAGAGACCACACAAATCAACTGCCTACCACTCTCTCTCACACACACACAGTGAGGAAAGTATAATCAGTAGGCATTTTGCTGCAGCTATCCAAAGTAGTAAATCAGAACCTGTTGTTTCTACCATGAAAGGCCAGCGCTTATCTGCTAGCTACAGGTGTAAGTGCGTGTGTGGATATGGTTTGATGCTAATCTTTATCTTATACTTACACAGAGGGGCCCTTTGTGGTCTGTTGCTGATTAGCTGTCTGTACACATGCCCAACCGTAAATCTACCTATGTGAACCAATATTAGCAGTAATGAGGCGTAAGAAAAGGAAGAGTGCATGTGTGTGCTCATATTTGTTTGTGTGTGTGCTAATAATTCCAGTCTAATTTCCATCGGGGGTCGAGTCCATGTTTTCTGGGGAATTTATTAGGTTGATTCGCCAGAGCTGGATACCTGCTGCCTTAAAGGGCCTCAGAGACTACTATGTTACACTGACAGCACAGACGTTCTCGCATACTGACAACTCACACATGAGCATATGCATTACGCACAGCCATAGTCCTCACCCCTACGAGGATCTTGCCCTCCCCTAATCATACCATACATCCAGGAATGTATGGAGTTCCCACTGTCTTGCGCACCTGCATACACAAATCATGCCCTCACCTCCCACTGCCTCTCCCAGGCCTAAACATGCATGTTCTTCATCCTAACCACCGGTCATTTCCCTAACTGCCGCTTACGTCGCCCCGGAGGATCCCCTCTAGCTGCTGATCATAGACATGATGGGCTGTTAGACATGCAGGACGCCACACAGGATGCTCTAGAAGCTGCAGTCCATAGAGACAGTTGCTCAGACTACATTAGACCACCTTGCTGATAAAAAAAAGAGCTTGTGCTCAATGCAGTCAGCAAAATTAATTTCAGTAATCTTTGTTCCTTTGTGCTTTTTGTTTATATGAATGATGGTAGGAGAGGATGCCTTCACTGTTTTGCTGATGTCCAGAGAATTGGAATGTCTCAGGTCCATAGGTACAAAAACTTGACAATTCTTGGTGTCGTTCTTGGTGCCATTAATTATTAAAAAATTATTTTTTGTTGGCACAAAGTGGTTTAACAGAACTTTTTCACTGACAATTGCTGCAGCTGGAAATAAGTGTGATGAGAGCGGTGAGAGTGAACCAAAACAGTAAAACTGTGTAATTTAAAACCAAAACATTTAGCTAAAAATGCCAAAATGCTCTCTGTACCTGAGGTAGCAGAGTCAGGGGATAATTCTCTGTGGGTTTATTACTAGTAGTGGCTTTTATTACGCCTACAAGTTTTTCCCATTGTTAACATTTAAAGAAAACATAAGTGCAGCTTTAGATTTGTTTTTTTTTTTTTTTTACTTCCTGTGTGTAGGAAACTGTACAGATCTGCTGTTGCAATTCCACTTGTGCAAACAGGTTGAATCCCAATTAGTCAAGTGAAGACATTCCTCTCAGTTGCAGTGAAGGTTTCTTTCACTGGACACTTCAAACGCTTGAAAAGTGACTACAATGCATTCCCACTAATAGGGGTTTAACTGGGTGCGAAATGTTTGGTCTCCCTCTCATTGTTCTTCCTAATGGGACCTATCGACTGTTTGTGCAATCAGAGTTTATCACTTTGTATGTACAGTAGATTAGAGACAAGAACAGCAGCCTCACGCTCTTTTTTCTTCTATTTGTCTTTTTCTACATTCCTGTGTTGTTGTCTCTTTTTCAGCTTGTAATTTGCACTCCAGTCGAAAAGGCGCTTCACTGGCGTGACTGTCGAAGAATTAAGCGTGTTGACAAAGTGGTTTACAATACATAATGATCAAAACAATACAAAGAAATGATTAAGGTATAATGCAATCATTTATGCTGCCTTTGTTTCTCTTTGCATATCTTCCTCTGCTCTGTACAACAGCAGGTAAACAGTCTTGTAGCTTGTAGTGGTTATGTGATTCAGTAGCGCGGTGCGTTTCCGAATGGTAATTTGCAGAAATGAAAACTTAATCAAGCATGCTGCAGAAGTGGCCCTGAATAATTTAACAGTGAGGGGAGAATGAGCGAGAGAGTGGGGGAAAGGAAGAGAGAGGGATGGAGGGAGGAGGAGGGGTGTCAGCGGGGAGAGGAGAGGAGGGTGATGGTAGAGGAGGAGAGTTTCTTCCTGCTTCCTCCACTATCTCCACTTTCATTCCTCCCTGATTTCTTTTTACCTTCTTTTCCTTGTTTCTTTCATGTTTTATTTCCTTTCTCTTACTATCTCCCACCATTTCATCTCTCGTCTTCTTTTGTTTCTTCTGGTCTGTCCTGTTTCCTTTAATTTTCCCTTCCTTTTTACATGCCTTTCTTTCTTTATCCTCCATTCCCTATTTGTTTTCCTTCCTTCATTAGTTTTTGTTGCTACTTACCCCATTTCTCCTTTCTTTCTCCTATCCCCACATATTGCCTCTAATGCTCTCATTTTCATCCCTTCTTTTCTAACTCTTCTCCTCCATTCTTACCATTTTTCTCCCATCCTTCTACCCTTTCCTTGTGTCCTATCTTTCATTCTCTCCCTCTCTTCCTTCCCGTTTTTTTCTTCCACATAAGATCCTGCCTTTTGTGATGTACTCGTCTGGACAGTGTATAAGCAGAAAGAAATCTTAATTTGGAAGAGTTTATCTTTGTCAAATGCTTTCTGAGAGGGTAATTAATTACTTAGCCCCAGTTAAACTTTTAATATCTTCCTTCTCCCTCTCTATCTTTGATTAATTTCTCATCCTGGGAAAGAAAGACTTTCATTAATACTAAAGCCATTAGTCTTCCAGCAGGAAGAGAGCCCATATTTGGTCGTTACAGATGAATCCCTAACCCCGTAAATGATTAGAGAGCTACAGAATAAACATTTTTCTTCTTTCTGCCCAGTCTGGGAAACATGTCTGACAAGTGCTAGTACATGCCCCCCTGGATTTTTTAGTTTCCAAATTTTTTTTTTTTTTACTTGTATGAGTAATCAGGAATCATAAAAGGCAGCCACTCATATCACACACAGTTTAACTTTGTGTATGTAATAGAGTGATTGATCTTGGCCTTTGCTGTCACTATGAGCATTTATATTTTATTTAGGTGAATTAGAAATGTAATAATCAGTTAACAGGACCATTATCAACTTCTAACATGCATTTGTAATATAAAAATTAGTGAATGAGGAGAAATTTAAACCTTTATTGTATTAAATTACACATTTATTTATTTGAAGTCCCCCTTCACTCAAAAATGTGTTTTGCATATTGTTACTTCATTTGGATGTTTGAGCTTCATTGTTCAGAATGATTTGTGCTCATGATTCAAGTTGACACTATTAGGCTGTTTACAGAGCCATCTGCTGAAGGGGGACAGTTTATCTGGACTCACCTTAAATCTGAGTTTAACATGGTGGGACCTATCACCAGGATTTGTGACATCACAACTACTCCAGAAGCCAATCAAGATCTATTATGCAACTCTAGTGACTATTGAGAATGAACTGACTTTTTTCACGATGTAGGAAATGCCTTGTGTCCAGATTTGAAAAGAAAAATGTTGCATATTCACTAATACTGACTGAAGGGATGAGGACTAGGTGTAGATGTTGTTTTAGGATTTTGACCTTTTTTTGTGGACAACAACATACACATACATAGAAATGTATTTATTCAGTAGAGGAGATTTTTAGATACTTCTAGCAGCACAAAGAGAAAATGGAACTTTTCTGCAGTTTTCTGTCAAATTTAATGTCCTGAAAAGAAGTGACTTGGTTCTTGTTTTCACCACCAGCTCTGACTGTCCAGGCTTATTTATCTCCACCTGCTATGAAGCATCTCGGTAATAATTTCTCAATGTAAAAAAGCATCAGCAGTTGGGATTTTAGGGTCAGACTAATCTGCTGCATGAAAAATATTAAAATATGTGTTAAAAATGCAAAATATACACATTTTGTCGTCTAGCAGCTCCCTCTCGCTCTCTCTCTCTCTCTCTCTCTCTCTCTCTCTCTCTCTCTCTCTCTCTCTCTCTCTCTCTCTCTCTCTCTCTCTGTCTGTCTGGCCAAACTATATACTTTGGCAGATTGGAGTGAGAATGAACTGCAGCCCCAGACGTGAGTTTGTGAAAGCTCTGCGTTCTTCTTCTCTAATGGAAATTAAGGGCCATGTATGCGCGTGTGTGTGTTTTTGTGTGTGTGTTTGTGTGGTTGTGTGTGGGTGTGTGTGTGTCTGTGGGTGTGTGTGTGTGTGTGCACAAGAGACGTGCCATGCTTTTGTGACAGGGCCTCGCAGGACTCAGATTTTATTAAGTACCCTTTAGAGAAAGAGAGAGAAACAAAACAAGGGAGGAAAAGTCTCTCTCTCTCTCTCTCTCTCTCTCTCTCTCTCTCTCACACACTCACACACACACACACGCACACACACACACACACACACACACACCAAGACCAGACTCAGAATTTTATTAAGTACCCTTTAGAAAGAGTGAGAGTGAGACAAGAGGGGAAAAGTCACCGGCAGCATGGTAATCAGGCCTGCTAACCGAGACACCAAGAAAAGAGGAGAGTTTGTTAAAGGAGAAAAGAAAAGACAGAGAAGGGGGGGGGGTTCCAGAGCTTTTCTTTTTTGTTAAACCAGAAGGAGAAAAAAAGAGAAGTCAGGGAAACTTTATATGCAAGCAAAACAGTTTTATCTTGAAGAGAATGAAAAAAGAAAACAAGAAAAAAGTCAGCATAAGAAGCAGGTGTATTTTTACACTGACACACCGACCTTTTCTCCGTGCTCTTTTATCTCTTTGCACAATGTAAGGTCAGTGTTTAAATGCACTGCACCTGCTACAGAGCTATTTTAGACATCAGGTTTCAATTAGTTATTTCATATAATGGGAGTTTTTGTCTCTGCCACAACTGCATAACAATCTGCAATGACTCTTTTGCACATTTCAGAGGTGCCTCTCTTCAATTTCATCATGAAATGTGCTCAGTGACACAAGTAAGATTTTCATCATATGCAATCTTATGTGTGTATAATTATTTAAAGTATATTGTAAGTGGGTAAAATACTCAGCACAGGCTTTCAAAACAGGGCAAACAGCTTTCCTTACCCCAAAACCTGTATCTATATTCCATAATACATGTCATAAGAGATGTTTTATTTCTCTTTCTACATGTCAAGACAAGTTCAGATTCTAGGCAGTAAGAGTGTATGTTAGCGAAACACTGAGAAATAACAGAGCTGTAATACAGACACAGACACTCAGAGACAAGATGGACATAGAGTGTCGTGGAGAGCAGGAGGAGAAAGGAGGACAGGGAGCGACAGGAGATAGCAGGAGGAGGAGCTGGGTGATACCTTGCATGACTGCGCTTTCCCCAGAGGAGCCCCGCCACACACACACACACACACACCCTCACACACACTGAGCGACGGCTGGTGTGCGGGTGGCTGTCTTGTTGGCAAGGGTTTCTGATTTCACGGCCTACTGGGTGGTGGCATTCAGCTTCCACCAGGCACCCCTCTTTCAGCCTTTCACACACACACACACACACACACACACACTGACCCATCCCCTCTGCTCTGTCCACCCAACACCTCCCAGTTTCCTCTCTCTATCTTTTATTCTTCTTCTGAACTTGAAATTCTGAAATAACTTCAAGACAGTTTAAAATGAAAATTATTTCTTCACAAATTTCATTATTTTAACAACTATATAAATTGATGTGTTGTGCTGGGAAAAAAGCACCTCATTCCTATTTTAAGTTCAGGCAGTTAAGCAAGGCATTAATTCCACTGTATCAGGGGTCCAATTCCCTGTGCACCAGGCACTAAATGACCTCTGGTTTCGAGAGGGAAAGCTGATAATGCTGACAAGCTTTTCTTTTACTAAATGGCCAGGACAGACCCCCTGCTTTCCCAGCACACACACACACACACACACACACACACACACACACACACACACACAAACCAAGTGACAAGTAGCTCATCAAGAAAAATGGTGGAGTGAAAATTTGCATTTTGAGTGAGTGCATCCCCTAAAGTTGAGGCAGATGATGCATGCTCAATCTGGACAAATGATAATTGATAGAGAGAGGGAGGGTGAGAGAGAGAGGGTGGGAGGTCCTGTCAGCTTGTGTCTGAGTAGGTCAGCTTGCACTGAGGGCTCCAGAGGTCAAGAAACGAGAGGTCTCATAGACACACACACACACACACACTGACCCGACACTGCAGTTTCTTTCTCAGCCATTCAGGCTTTGTTATGTGAGAGAATTTAGTGCTCAGCAAGCCAGCTCTATCAGTAGGAGATGCTTTACTACTTATTGGACTTCATGAAGCTCTTTCTCTCTCTCTTTTCCTCTCTCAGAATATCCTAGGAAAGTCAGTGAAAGGCCTGTGATGAATTCAGGTCAAATCAAAATTATTTACAGCTTTTTTTCTTGAGGATTCTTCCTACCTCAGCAGATTGGTCTACTTTATAATTCTGTACAGATGAAATGTTGAAAGTACTGCTATATGCCCTTAAGGATAACAGAAAAGAAAGGAAATCTGGCAATAATCTATATTTTACTTACTGTCAGAAGTCTCACAAATCATCTTACAGCATTGTTGTCTCTGCCTTAAAGTTCCATTGTTGTCCAAAAACTATTGAGAACACATTAGTGAAACGCAGTAGCTGACATATTACTTCATTGCGATAAACATGGTCACTGTAGTTTATTTTGAATCAATCACACAGTCACAATGATGGAGCTGTACATATTCAATAGCCTGAAAAGATGTAGGGTCTGTATTACTATGCAAATGAAAGTAGTCCCCAGCAAATGCATTTTTTATTCCAGTTTAAGTGACTTCTGACAGACTAACAATTTCTGTGCTTTTAATGGGGATTGCTGGTGAAAAAAGAAAAGTATAAAATAACCCGGCTTATCCTGTATCTCAAATTCTCATTTTTAAAAAAATAGCCAACACATGTATATTTTGAATATTTGTTGTCATGTCGCAAATCCACAATTTACATGCATTCAGCGATATCGCTATAGTATTGCTAAATAGTTGGATTGGTGCTCAAAGTGAATGATGGCACAGTATAATTATAACACTCCTATAGCAACTTATTTCTGCAGTATCTATCTTTCTAAAATGTTATTAGTTTCTTCTAGAGATAATTGATTTCTTTAAGAGTAAGTTCCCATTGAGACTACTCCCTCTACTGCGCGCATATGCGTGAGAGAAAATGTATTAGGTGCAGACACCCAATCCATCCTCCTCTTCCTCTCCTCACTTAGTTTTACAGAAACACTAAATGAAGCCCCGTGTCCTTTAGATGATCCTCTCTTGATTTAATGCCGAGGCGCACCAGGAGAACCTGTTGAAAAATCACTCTCCTGGATTTAGTTTTGGACAATAAAACACTGTCCAAACGTAATTAAAAAACCTGCACGGTCCTTTTCTACAAGTCGTTAACCTCTCGTGATACTTTTTAGGAATTACGCCATAAAGCTTCAGAGTTTTTAATGGGCACAAATCAAATATGGTCCCACGTTAATTTAATTAAGGCTTGCCACCAAAATGTCCGGCCTTGGTCCAAATATTTGAGAAGAGCAATACTTTTTTACCCCTCCTCCAAGTTGATTAAAATATGTGATATTTCACATTAGTTTAGTTTTTATGGGCAGTGAGGTAATTCATTGTCAGTAAATGGCTTGTCAGAGTGCTCTGTGAGTGATGTAATGCTATGAAGTCTATCGTTTGAATTGCCCCTATGCCTATTAGAGAAAATCGACTTCTGGGCCCATTATTTGATTATCTTGCAGGAAGTTTGGAGAAGGCCATTGGCATCATGTTATTGGAACGGATCACATTTTTCAGTTTCACCAGTGGGCTCGTATTATACTGCTTCTATGCTTTTAAATCTATAACTAAAAAAAGAATTAACACGTGGACCAAATGTACTGCTATTGATAATGATGTATCAGTACCATTTTTACTACATTTACTAGATGCAGTAATAATAAATAAAATTAGTGTTTGAAAAAGTATATATATTTATATAATTAACCTCCTACTTGTGCCATATGCTTATACAGAATGCAAACAACTCCCTTCCAACTCATTTATACCCTTTAATTAAAAAATGTCAGGTTCCCATTTGCTGTAAAAAGCACTTGAACACGTTTCTCAGGTCCCGTATCAAGGTAGGACCTAATACCTGGGCCTAATTAACACGCATTTAAAAATACTCATGATGCAAATTACCGTTAACATCAGAACAGGGGTGCAGGGGGTGCAGGGTGGGGGTAAACGACAAGACGAGATAATTCGACTAATGCATATTTATCTCATGCTAATTGGCGTGCACGGCTAAAGAAAAGCGTGCACTTAATTAATTGACATGGAGGGGGGTGGAAATGAATTGGAGGCACTCAATCTGGAGAGAGGGAGACAACAACAGAGAGAGGGGCGGGGGGGATAGAGGTGCAGGCGAAAACAAGTTCAGTTAAACCATTTTAAGGGATATCTTTGTCATTTTTTCATAATAAATTGCTCCATTCGGGAAAAAAACCCCTCATTATGTCTATTTTTTACACATCAATAACCTAAAAAGAATTCAGAAGGATGCTAAATAAATATTTTCTTTGGTAGCCACAAAAATAATTGAAATCTAAAAATCTAACACTGCACTAATTATTAAGAACAACTAATATATGATATAGAAAGCATAATATCACTGTAAAGGACCATCAGCACAGTGTAAATCTCTAAAGGAATGTCAGAGAAATATATGGTTATAAAATACCAGAAAGTGCAATAAGAACACTCAACAAAATGAAAACTATACCATAAATATTGCATATAACTCACATATATAAGCCTGTACATCCCAGACTTTATTAAATAAAAAGAGAAATGTTGCAAAGCCATGGCTGAAAGTGATTTTAGGCTAATTTGGTATTAAAAGCATTGACCATGTATTTTTCTAACAAGTGGGACATGGTAGATTTCCTAAACTGGCCCTTAACGTCTATCCCAGTTAGTCACTCTGTGTGTCCCTAATGCCAGATTTCAGAGTGGTTTTGTTAACAAAATAGCTGTGTCTGTCCAGCTCGCCCCGTGTAATTTGGTTTGTGTAGTTGGCCCGGTGTTATAGGGGCCCTCACACACACACACACACACACACACACGCACACACACACAGTCCCTCCCTGTATCTCTCATTCATTTGTTTACGGTCTTCCCTCTTTTTAAGGAGAGTGATAGGACGCAGAAGCAGGACCTTTCACGCCTGCCTCCCTCTCCTCCTCCCTCCCCTCTCTGCTCCGCCCGCTCCGGAGGCACAAGAATTAAAACAGAAATGTTTTTGAACACACACAACACTCATCCATTTCAAGCCACAGATGGTCTTTTGAATGGAGCGGGGGTTCCCTTGTTGTGTATGTGTGTATGAATGTGGGAGTTTACCCTCGCTTTTAGCCTCCTCCTCCTCCTCCTCTGTGCCCAGGCAGCCGTTTTGCTCCTTCGTTTCTTTCTCTCTTTGTGCCTCCCAACTTTCTCTTTTGGAAACGTCCTTTGTGTCAAACCCACGGCCACTGACTAACTCTGCCTTCTGCTCATCTCCCCCCATTTTAACCTCACACATCCTGGGCCGAGTGTGTTTGTGTGTCTGTTTCAGAGATAGAGACCATTACTAATGCAAATATAGACCCAAGCATAATAATCCTGTCATAAATCTTTACAAAGATGCCACACAAAGTTCACTAAAAGCTATAAATCCAGATACGAATATAATATCGACTTCTGATAATACACAATAAGGTAGCTGTTGAGTACCATAGAAACAATATAGGAATATTATAGTAGGATGTTTAAGGGATAAGTGAAGAAGATGACTTTTTCTGTGAAAAACTACATTGGCAACCACGTCAGCAGCTGCGTATCCTTTGTTATGTTGCACACTATACACAACGGCAACATGCACAATATCATATTTGCATTAAGCTTAGATAATATGCATACTTGTTGACATTTTCTGTGATATGTACAGTGTGTTTGCGTGTATGTGTGTGAGGGATTATCATACAGTGGCACAATGTTCTCATTGTATTTTCATCTCAAGGCCCGTGGAGAATCTGGCATTAAGGCAAACACATGCCCACTCAAATTAGTCAGGGTAACACTCAGATAAAGAGGAGGGGGGGGAAAAATCATTGCTACTGTGTGTCAAATTATAAAATTTGACCACCTGTTTCTCACACACACTGGCACACAGACATTCATACGGACACTCCCATAACATGTATGATCTCTCTGCTGATATGAATAGTGGCGGCAGAGCGAGCAGCTGTCCTAGTTGGTGGTCCCAGTTATGTTTTACTCATATGTAAAATGAAACCCAATCATATTTGGTGTATTCCCCGAATAGCGTTGTTTTATAGCATCATTTTAAGTGTCTACATTCTTTTTTGGACATGGAGGGTAAGGTTTCATTCACTCATGCGGCTGCTTCCTTCTTTTTAGCAGTGCATATTTAAAGGGCCACTTTGTAACAGAGCTTAAGGGGAAGAGCACGGACACTGTGGCAGATAGGATGTTATTGCTTTTCTCTGTCCCGCTGACTAATTTATCTCTGCTCTCTGTTCGCTCATCCTCTCCTCTCCCTAGGTGGCTCTGGTAATAAACACACTAGCTGTCTGTCTGTCTTGCCGTCTTGGCAGGTTGAGGCCTACTTAACCAGGCGAAACCGCTGCTCTTTTCTAAGTCCCTTTGAATGCCTCCCTTTGTCGGCGACACGCTACCATGTTAATGTCATGTACCGTAGAAATTGCTCCGGCTATGGCTATTAGCTTCACCGCTAAAGTACAGAGAGTGACGGAGAGAGAAAGAGCGAGAGAGGCTGCCACAAAACCCAGCCGGCTTCAAATGCAGACCATAATTGCATTGCTGTGAAGAGGGTTAGCCCTTTTCTCCCCCCCCCCTTCTCTCTCTTCTCGTCTCTCCGTATCTTTTCCTCGACACCCCCCACCTCTGTCTTTCTCTCCCTTTTTGTGTGTGCGATTTGTCCCTTAAGCCGGCGTAACGTCTCGGCCGAGGCCGCAGAATGTGGAGAGCAAATTGGAGGCAGAGCGTGAACAATGGAACATGCATCGCTGCTGGGGCATTCTTCTTCTTTACTGGGAACTGTGGGAGGGGTAGAGGGAGAGAAAGTAATTTTGTAAGGAAACTCCAGTGCCGTAGACATCCAGAGGTAGATGGTGAGTGTGTGGATACACACACGCTAATAACAAAGCGGAGAAGTTTGATTTATTGCTGACTTACTTTACTTATTTCAGGTATGTTGTTGGATTGAAAATAAAATGTGGTTTTGGGAGAATGAGAGGAAAATACATAATGGTATGGAGGAAATAAATGGTAAACAATAGGATTAAAAAAAGGCTGAGGCAGAACCAGGGGTATGGACTTCAAAGTTAGGACATCATTATTTTTCTTTCATTTTCAGGTTTTATGTAGCCCGTCGTGTTGTTGCCAATTGCCTCTTTCGTCCCCCTGAGGGGTATTCAGTACAAGATAAGTTATAGGCCACGGAACTCAGATCTGTATCTGTGTTTTTTGTATGGACTTTATATGAATGTTTGTATGTAAGTTTCATCCCTCTGAAGTCAGATCACAAGGGGGGAGCACAACTGACAGGAGGAGATGAGAAGAAACAAGATGACAGGATAGAGGATATAAATATGGAATATGTACAATGAGGAAAGCTGACAAGAAGAAATGACAGCAGGGAAGCAGAGCACAGAACAGAGCTGAGGAGAACACAGGAGCACAAAGTCGAAAAATGAGGAGAGTGGTGAAAAAAAGCAGAACCAAATAAAAAAAGACCAGAGCAGAACAGGACAGAAGAACACAGGACAGGAGAGACCAGAAACCATGTAGTATTAGCTTCAGCAGTCAACATTAGCTAGCTTGACTTCAGCCACACCTTAGCGCCAACGCCTTTGAAGCCAAAGACTCAAAAGTGGACAGAAGCAAAAAGCAGCAGATGAGAAAAGAAGTCAAACACGGGACACAGAGGCAAAGAGAAGCAGCTTGTCTTCAGCGGTGAATAGCAGCGTGTATCGTTCACATTGAGTCAACAGATTAGCAGCAGAGGAAGCTTAGCTATTCCTGGCCTCCCTCGTTTGATGTTTTGGGAGGCCTAATTTGATTTTTCACCTCCCATTGTTTCAGCGCTGTGTGCCCCTAATCCACTTTAAAGTGGAGACAGCTTTCATCCTTTCCTCTCTCTCTTTCTCTCACTGTGGCTGCGTCACTTTCTTTTGTTGCTCTCTTCTCTTCCATCAGTGCTCCACAGGCACACCAACATACCGTAACGTTAGTGCAGTAAGTTTTCTGAAGTGTTTAAGGAAACTTTTAATAATTAACAAGCAACATTGCACTTTTTTAAAAAACTTTCTTTGACAGGAGTGAGGTTTGTCACATTACCGTTAATACAATTTAAGTTTGCTTTTTTTTTATTAGATACATTGTAAATCTCCTCAGGGACAAATACAGAAAATCTTGATGTTATCATAAAATTAACTTAAGCTCCAAGTTAACCTACCTGAGCTGTAAGCAGTGCAAGATGATTATTTCAACATATTCACCATAAGTTCACCACTGTATAAAATCTTGAGTGTTTTAACCAGCAAGCTAATGCTAACAAAGTTAGCTAGTGAAGGCTGGAGGTTCACAGGTCATGCTTTGTTCTACATAACATTGTCTTCATCATTGAGTTCATGGTCTTCATCAAGAGCCACGATGGAATTAAGTCTCATATGTTGTATCAACTCCTATTTAGTGTTAACTTTAGCATTAGCTTGTCAGTCGAAATGCTTTAGCTTCTGTTACCAGAGTTAATACAGCGTTGCTGGCAGCAGTACCATACTGTGAAAAGAATAAAAAGTTTTTTGCTTCTTTGTTTTTACCAACTGTTTGGTGGGTAAAGGAAAGATATAATGCATTTACCCTCCATTTTAGTGATTTTCAAATTTTTTTTGAATTATTCAGTTATATATTTGACTTTTCTCTTGACCTTTCAAAACTGTGTCAGTTTTGGGGCTTTGAGAGCAATATCCTTTGTGTCTCCTGCATGGCAAGGCTTCTCCACTTCAGTTTTTCAAATGAACTGGGTTATTACACTGTAGTGGGCACTTTATGAAATTATGCTGCCTTGTTGACAAACAGTGTGTTATATAGCAACAGTAGCTAATTGTCATTCCTTCGTGTTTTCCAGCTTTTGTTTTTGTCCTGTTTATTTTACTTTATTACATCCCACATCTCTCACATCTCATCTCAAACTGTGCTAAGGAAAAGAAAAGAACAAAATTTATCCAGCCCTGTGTTTATCTCAGTCTAACTTCCCCAGAGCTGAAGTGCTCCAACAGTTCTTGATAGTAATAAAAGCCTTCGGGGATGGAGGGGTTTCGTTTTGGCCTTAAAGCGCTCCCCTCCACCAAGCCACCCCATCCCATTCTCCGCTGCAGGCTGTATTAACCCTGAAGAAAAGCCTCTGGAGAAGCACAAGAATGGTTGGAGAAAAGAAGAGGTGGAAATTGTCACCACAGAGAAACCCCCCCACCCCTTCCCCTCCTTTTTCCCCCTCAGTGAAAACAGCGAAATGACCAGCCCCTTGGCTCGGTGACTGCGCTCAGCTTGCTATAAGGGAGCTTAATGCACCCAACCCTCCACCCCATTGTCAGCCCCCCTCCCGACCCCAAGCTACCCCTGAAAAAGGGCTAGCCCCCCCCCCCCATCCCACCAACACACACATACACATTACCAATGCACACACACAAAAACACCAGCCTTGAAAAGAGCCACACACATCAACTCCTTTTGTGTTGGCTTCTTCTCCAAACCATTGACTGACTGACTCACTGCTGCTGCATTTACACCCTCCTCCATCACCACTACACCATCCCCTCAGCCTTTCTCTTCACTCTGCATCTCTCCATCCTTCTCGTCCTCCTCTGTGTGTTCTCTTCCCCTCCTAAAGTGGTTGGGAAGCCCCACTAGAGTGAGGTGGAATAAAAAAACGGGGGTGAATAAAGACAGGCAGACTGTCAGTGCATATGTTGGGTGGGTGACTCCACTTCTCTATATTTAAAGAACCATCTGTGATAGTTTTTATTCAAACAGGCAGCCTGAATAGAAAGTTAAAAGAGCTCCTTTTGTCCCCTCTCCCTTTCTCTTTAAGTTTTTTTTGTGCTTGTAATTTCCATTTCTCTCAGCATTTTTGATTCTCTTTTTGTCCTGCTAATTTGTTAACATATGGGAATGCAATTTCAGAAAGCTCTTGTCAACGGACTGCTTTCTCACACAAAATTTAAGGAAAAAACCTACCTGATTTCAAAATGTAATAAGTTTAGCGTGTAGCTTGAATGTACGCTGTGATATCTGCTTTTGTACTGCATGTGTGTGAATGTGTGTGTGTGCCCGTGTGTGTGATGGATTAGCTCTGTGAGGGGCTCAGCGGTACACTGATATCTTTGCTCAGTGCTCACAGCATGATACACCAGATACTGGCACGTGCTCTCACACACACACACATACACACACACACACACACACACACATATGAGCAGGGATTTGGTGTCCAGCAGCGTGTAGACAACCCAGTGGTGAGCTGTCACTCCGTGTATGTGTGTGTGTGTGTGTGTGTGTGTATGTATCTGAAGCTTTGTTCTTCTAACAGTCCTCTAATCCTTCTAGAGTGGCCCTGATAGGCCTAATGACACACATTGGGACACCACAGGGTGCTGCACCTGTATATGTGCGCATGTGTGTGTGTTGGAGCTATTACCACTTGCTGTGACACTTAAACATGATACTTTTTCATCCCTCTCCTGTTTTTTTTTTCTTACTTTGATGTAAACCGTTTCTACAGCATTAAAAGCTGTATTCAACATGGAATTTTCCTTTTTGAAAATGTTATAACCAAAAAGCAGTTTGCGGCTTCATCTAAAAAAATTCGTTATATAACTAAGAAAGAGCAGTGTTCGTAAATGTCAAATGTGACTTTTTCCGGACACTCCAACACCCTCAGAATGGTTTGGGCACCCAATTAAATCTTGCAGTGACCCTGGTTTGAGTCCTGCTCTGGCTGTTGAAACACTTCAGAGAGCAGAAAAGTGTCGGCTCCTGGCACTACCGCAGCAGCGACATGTTGGTCACTCTGCCAGCACCAGCAACGCTGCCATTCCCAGTCAGAGCAGCAGCAAAGCGGACAAAGAAAGCGGTGTGTGTTAATGTGTGTGTGTGTGTGTGTGAGGGTGACATCACCCCACAGAGAGTTGTGATCCTCTTCCCTCGCTTTTGGTTCAGAAACGAGTGTCTAGGTCAACTTTTCAGTCTTGTTTTAAAAGATATATTGTAATGATTCAGAGTTAAAATCACATTTTGTTTTATGTAATATGTGTTTAGATACCAGCGTTGCCATTACTTGTTTATATGCTATCTGTTTTTCATAATTTAAAACTTTTTCTTTTTCCTTTTTGCAACCAATAGACAGTTAATTGTGTATTTACCATCATGGTCACTAAGCAACAGCAGAAAACATGCTGACACACAGACAGTACTGAAGGAGCTGACACACACTGTCTCTGTCCATAGGAAACAGACTACTTAGACTCATAAACTAAGAACTACCTGTTAACTGAAACAGGTGGTTTAACTACTGTCTAGCCCCTGGCTACCAGGCTAATAGCTTCCTGTACAACACACACACAGTCTGACTCTGTGTAAACACACAGTCCGACCCACAGGAAATGTGTATATCTCCCTCAATGACAGGTCCCAACGTATAGCACAGGCAGAGTGTGTGAAACGCAGTGCACCTCTCCCTCCGCTCTCCATACTTTAATGGCTATTTCCTTTTCAATCCAGTGCGCACAATTCAAACATCACGGAGCTACCTGTGGTGCTGTCACTGGAAGGAGATAGGGGAAAAAAGAGAAAAAAGGGAAAGGGAAAGGGAAGAGGAGGAAAATTGTAGGTAGAAAGGTAGAAAATGAAAGGGGAACTCAACAAGCACTTCTGTCTGTACCAGTCGACCTCACTAATCTTTTTATGTGAAATAAAAACCAGAGAGAAGGGGCGTCGGTGGCTTAGTGGTAGAGCAGGCGCCCCATGTACAAGGCTGTTGCCGCAGCGGCCCGGGTTCAAATCCAGCCCGTGGCCCTTTGCTGCGTGTCATCCCCCCTCTCTCTGTCCCCCCTTCACGCTTACCTGTCCTGTCCAATAAAGGCAATAAATGCCCTAAAAAATATCTTTAAAAAAACAAAAAAACAGAGAGAAACAAGGGATTTGAGTACCTTGCTGTTTCTGGCTTTTTTATCCGGACAGGAAGAAACTTTCTTTTTCTCAAACATCCATTTGCCTCTGTCTAAAAAAAATACATGGGAAGAAAGGAGGAAAAAATAAAACAGTACATGTAACAATCTGTGCGCCTTGTGCATGTGTGTGTGTGTGTGTGTGTGTGCGTGATGGGAGCAAAGTGAGGTTAGATTATAGGGTCTGGTCTCTGAGAGGGAGGTGGAGGGAGGCGCAGGAGGGTGGCAGCACAGGGACAGCTAGTGACATGATGGGACTCCTAATGGTCATAATTGGCGGTGGCTTTGACAGCAACTATATGATAGCTGCACAATATACACAACTCTGACTGTGTGTGTCTGTGTGTGTGTGTGTTTCTTTAAGAAGAAATTTACACAAAATTGCAGCGAGGTTGTTGAACCGCTTGTTTGCAACCGCCGCCTGTTTCTCACTGTTTCTTTGTGTGTACGTGTGTGTGTGTGTGTGTGTGTGTGTGTGTGCCAGATATAAATATTGTATAAACACAGTTGAGTTGGCTCCTGACAGGTGTAAAAGGTAGCAGTTAAGCTTGCTCCCCTCCTACCTGTTTTTGCTGTTTTTAATGTTGCTTAAACACACACACACCAATGACAGTGTTGCTGTTTTCAGAAAGCAGGAGCTGCCTTTTATTGTGACTTCTTCAAAATGGAAATTAAACCTTCAACTGCTCATCCACCCATCTATCCATCCACCCACAGTAGTCTCTATCCATCCTTCACCTATTTCACACACTGACTTTTCGATTTTAAAAATAACTTATTATAGTTGATATTTCGGATGTAAGTGAATGAATGTTTGGTGCTGTGGTTCCTTAAAATCTTTCTTTAAAAACTGAATTTTCTTTATGTTGATTTATTAAATTATGTAGCTGTAATAGTGACTGCAACAGCGCGGTATAACTATAACTATAACTAAATTACTAAATCTTTTCATGCAAAGGAATCCAAATATACACAGTGGGACAGGTTAGTAGTGATGCAAAGAAAAAAGGAAGGAAGCCATTTGATGGTAAATCTGCTGTCGCATGTACACCTGGTAGACAGGTGCAGAAATTGCTACTTAGTTTGGTCATGGATGCACTTTCGCTAGGCCTGATGAAGGTCCATAAATAAAACAAAAATGTTGTCTATCACCTAAAATGAATTTCACGTTCCCAGAAAGGTGACTAAAATGATATCTTGTCTTAAGATACATTGTTTTTTTTTGCAATCTTTTTCATTGAGATTACTTTAATAGTCAACAGCAGGTCAGCAGAACTAGAAAGTATGTGGTAAATCAAACTTTCCATTGTGTGTGTGTGTGTGTGTTTGCAAGACTAAAGAGTGAAAGAGTGCAAGACCTCAATAGATAGACACAGAGAGACAGAGCCTGCAATCAAAACAGCATATGATCTTTTGCACCTGAACGAGCAGCAGAGCTGTGTCTATATATGTGTGTGTGTGTGTGTGTGTGTGAGCCAAAACGCTCCCTCTGATCTTGGTTCAAAGGCAGCAGGGAAGAGGCTCAAAGCATTCTGGGTCCAGGGGAGAGATGGAGCGAAGGAGGTAAAAGAAGGAATGGGGAATGACACAAAGAAAGAAGAAAGTCAAGGAGAGTAGGAGATAGATGCGGCGAAGATTCCCCAGGGCTGGCAAATCATTTAGAGCGCGGAATGATATCTGGGTTCAAAAGCCTCTCCTTGATCAGTATCTCATTTCTCAAATTTTATCATATTTTGGTGCATCTAACCTCTGATATATTTCTGGCAGGTATAGCTGCTGTATTATGGTATGGAGATAATGCTACATTCTTGATTAGATTCATCTGAAATGGCAATTAGAGATTAGATTACAAATATCTCTGAGAAAATCTTGGTTTGATTGCATATTTCAGCCGTCAATCTACATCTCAGATCTAAGACGTTTATAAATGGCAAAGTAAAGGCCGATATGACTTGTGTACACCCCGAAACAAGGACTCCTTCTCCGCTAGATCTTAATTTGAACTCTCAAAAGCCTCACAAAAGAGCATTAGTGGAAGAAGAATTAGTGCCATTGAAAGTCAGTAGGGTTAAGATAAGCTGTGGTACTTGATACTATTAGAGAGACAAACCCCTGAAAGTTAAGGCCTTAAGTTCAGAAACAGTGCTGTTACCCCACTGTGCGCATGTGTGTGTGTGTGTGTGTGTGTGTGTGTGTGTGTTTGTGTATGTGTATGAGAGAGAGAGGAAGAGTCTGATGGTCTTAACAGTAAAACTAATAGTGGATGACTGCCTTAGCTGGAGGCTCACTTCTCTGTGAAGTTTCCAGCTGCTTTCAAAAGACACGCACAGCACACACAGCAACCTTTACACACATACACACAGACATACACACTGATATGGAAACGCACACACTTTTTGGAAAGTCAAACATAAAGCCATAGAGGTTGGATTTAAAAAAGTAAAAGTAGAACAGGAAAAAGACAATTTCATGTGGCTGGATGGCGTGATATAAATCTTATTTTTTTCCTCATTGATGTGAGCCATCTTCGCTTTCAGAGATCTCTGGGGTTCGTTATGATGGATGGAGTAGAGGAGGAGAGACGGGAACGCAAGGGAAAACAATTTGGAGAAATTTACGCCTTAGTTTGCTGCAGTTTGTAGAGTATTGCAATGTTTTATGGCGTGCTGTCTGAGTCCATTTCCTCTCATTTTATTTCATTTAGGCTTATAGTTTTTTTTACTGATGGTTTATTTTGAAAAGACACTCACCATCATATACTGTGTCACTCATGTCTGTTCAGCTCTCTATGTGTTGTTTGTCTTGGTCATAAAGTTTGAGCTGTAAAGGTTAAATGCACAGTTGGCCACTAAAACAGGCAGACAGTTCTTAGGTGTGTGTCCCACCAATAAACAATGATGGTCAAGGTTTTTGTCTGGCTGGGGGTGGGCGGCTGAACCCCAGTCTACTCTTCCTTCCCCCTGCACACACACACACTCAGACACACACACAGACACATGGACAGGTTTGCTCTGTTTTTGTGGGAGGAAGGTGTTACGGGTCAGTGGTTAAAGGGCAGGCCTGCTTTTTCATTGGTCGACCCCTACTTCCTACTTCCTGGATGACCCGGCACCATCTGGGGAAGTGATTGGTTGAGAAGAAGCAGCCTCTTGAGTAGGGCTGAGCGGGGTTGCCGCGGGTTACCCCTCTGAGGCCTGTCACTCCAATGAGTCGTAGAGCCGCTGCTAATGATCAAACCAGCCTAGTCACGAACATTTTCACCTTCCTGCATTTCAAAGGTTTCGATCTATCCACAGGATTCTAAGGAAGGGAAGCTGAATGAAATAGAAAATGTTAAAGAAAATTACATTTAAATAAAAAGTAATTAAAATTGGGAAAATGGGGAGAGGAGGGGAAATAAGGAGAGGGAGGGACAGAAGAGGAGAAAACTGGAAAGTAAAGGCAAAAAGGGCAGAGAGGAGGAGAGGAACAGAGGATAGGAAACGAGAGGGAATGAAAGGAAAAAAGAAAATAGGAGAGGAAAGGAAAAGAAGACAAAAGAGAGGAGAAAAAATGAGTACCGGAAAGAGTAACAAAGACAAGATAAAGACAGGAGAGGAAGGAGGGAAAGAGAGGGAAGGACAGGAGAGAAAAGAAACGAGGACAGTAGATACGAGTGGATATGAAGATTGGAGAGGATGGACAGAAGGAGAGGCGAGGAGAAAACAGGTGAGAGACAGAAATGACGAAGTGAGAGAAAAAAGGATGAAATAAAGATAGGAGAGGAAGGAGGGAATGAGTGGGAAGGAGAGAAGGTAAGAAAAAAGGAGAGGCAAGAAGTACAGGACAGAAGATTGGAGAGGAAATTAGGACAAAAGAGGGGAGAGGAGATGAAAGAAAGATAGATGAGGAAGGAGAGAAATAGAGGGATGCAGAGGAGATGAGAAAACAGAAGAGGAAAAGAAAAGAGGATAGAAGATAGGGGAGGAAGGATGGGAGATTGGGAAAGGAGAAAACAGGAGAGGACTGGAAATAAGGACAGAGGAGACGAGAGAAAATAAGGATAGAAGAAAAGGGAGGGGAAAGGAGGAAAGGAATAAAAAAGATAGGAGAGGAAATGAGAATAGGAGAAAAAAAAGAGGGTAAAAGAAGAGGTAAGAAGATAGGAGAGAAAGGGAAAAGAGGACAGAAGAGAGGAGAGGAAATAAGGACACAAGAGTGGAGAATACATGAAATAAAAACAGGAGAGGAAGAAGGGAACGATGGAAGGAAAGGAGCAAACAGGAGAGGGAAAGGAAAAAATTACAGTAGATTGAAATGATTATGAAGGGGGGAGAGGAAGGACAGAAGGAGAGGAGAAACAGGACAGAAAACAAAATGAGGAGACAAGTAAGAAGAAAGGATGAAATAAAGACAGAGAAAGGAGGGAAAAGAGAGGGAAGGACAGGAGATAAGAAATAGGAGAGGAAAGGAAATGAGGACACAAGAAAGGAGAGAGGGAAGGAGAAGAGACCACAGGAGAGCAAAGGAAATGAGAGAGGAGGAGAGGAGAGCACATATTTTCTTCATCTCTACTTATATTCATTTTACCTTGATGTCATCTATACCAGCCTTCCTTCAGTGTTTTCTCCTTCATCTATGTATCCTGCATTTCCACATGTCTCCTTCCTCCCCTCCTCTCTTTGTCCTCACCTCTTTTCACCCCTCCCTCCCTCCCTCCCTCCCTCCCCTCTCTGTCTTTAGACTCCTCTACCTCCTTCCTCTGCCCTTCTCTCCTGGTCTCTCCTGTTTATGAAGGTAAATTTATAGGTCTACCAGGAGCTGTTAGCTGGAGGTGGCCTCTGCTGCTCAAACCACAACAAGGCTTCACCCTCCACATGGAACAGAAACAGCATAGTGGGCATACTGGGTTATTTCCATCAGCACACATTACACATGACGCTACACTCACACCTCCCATTATCTCCTAATGAGCATCCCTGTTTTCTTCCTGCTTCCCCCTTTGGATCTCGCCTCGCTCCATCATGTTCCTGATGAGTGGTCGGGTGTTTTTTTTCCTTCGCCTTACTTTATATTGCTCCATCTAGCATTTGTTTTTTATTGGTCTACAAGGAGCAGTTAGCCAGTGGTGGGCTCCACATTTTAACCAGCACATGTGTTGTACTGTTTTTCACACACTGCTGTTATAAGTCAGCTCACTCAGTACATAGTTATATCATTTATGTAGTGTGTCCTACCTGCCGTGCATTTGTCTTGTCTGAAACTTTACTGAAACACTCTTACTATGTGCTGTATAAACACAATGTATAGAAATATGTCAGAGTGAAAGACACAAGAACATGAGATGATGAAGAATGATTATTTTTAAATTAAATTGGTCCACTTCTTTTTGTGCTTCTTCATAATGTGGAGAACGGTCTCTCACACACTCACAGACATAAAACCCTCTACTTGACTCACATCAGTGTTGTGTTCCTGTCATAACAAAAGGCTGCTCACTCTTTGGTGGTCTGATCCCTCTTCCCACATTAGACAGTCAATTAGCCACAGAATGGAGCAGGCTTACTGGATAATAGAAGGTAAAACTAGTCATTCACACACAGGGACACAATGGCACAGACTCTGGAATATATATATATATAAACCCTTTATCTGAATATATGTTGAGTATATATTAGAATCAATTAAGTAGTGGCAGTGTGTTTAAATGATGTCATCCGACCTAAGAAAGGACACAACATTTATTCAGTCATTTTTAAGTGACACATTAAACTGTAAACTGGGTTTACAATAGTTAACATACATCAAAAGCCAAAAGTACATGTACATCACATTTAGTCTTTGTTTCAGTGATTTAAAATGAAAAGATGGGGGCAAAAAACATGAGCAATCAGACAGTCTCACAGGTTTCTAACAAACCCCCAGGTTATCCAGACTTTTTTGTCAGAGAAAACAAAGGTGAAGTTTAAAATTGTTAGCCAAACTGTCCATCGTAAACGTTCGTCAAAGTTTACAAAAGCCAGCTTGTGTTTTTTACACCATCCGACTCCATTGTAGCAACATCGTTATGTTCTTAGATTTCAGCAATTTCTTTGGGGATTTCCAACAGTTATTTTATAACTGTTCAAAACAATGGCCAGAATATAAAAATCCGATCCAAGTTGTCCTAAACTAGAATTATTGTTTAATAGAAACATAAGACAAGACAGACATTTTAACTCAGTCCTGAGAATGACTTAACAGTGAAATGATGTGTTCGTAACTTGTGTGGGCTTCTGATGAGTGCCAGCAAAACAAATGAAAAGTAATTAAAGTTGAAATGAACGTCTTGTTTTCTTCTTCTAAGCATTTTGAGCTTGACATGTGTTTTGTTGTCAGCCACAGAGTGTTTCTAATTTTCTTTCCCTTCCTCTCTCTTTCTCTGGTGCCATGTGCCGCCTGTCTTCACCTCCTTCATCTCGTCAACTCAGGTAAGTCTAATTTCTCTTTCTCACACACACATATTTAAACACAGCCTGAAGACATCCAATGGTGAGTTCATAGGAGGGAGAGAGCATAGTGGTGGAAAGGATGGGGGGATGGAGAGGGGGGAGCGGTAGGTTTAGGGGTAAAGTGGGGGTTCAGACTTTTATGAAGTCACGATGAGAAATGGCCTCGACTTGTGTGGCTGGCTGTTAAAACGGTCCCGGGCCATTCAGCAGAGCAGGGTTACAGAGTATCAGTCAGCCACTGCTGAATGGCAAATCAGCTAGCCTCACACTCACCCCTAATGATAATGGCTCTTAGTAGACACACACTGACTGATTTGTGAACACGCACCAAAACACACACACACACGCACACACACACACAAATCTCATTCACAGGTTAAGCTCATGTTGTTATTCAGAGTGACTTAACATTAGCGCCTCAGTAGCTCCAATTAGTGGATCACAAACATCACATGGAAGGAAAAAAATAAGGAGTCTTGCTGCCGGAGTACATTATTGTGACCACTAAAATACAAAACACACACACACACAACCACATACACGCACACTTTTGCAGACATCTAATCTGTGTTTGTCCACACATTTCTCCTCTTTTTGACATTGACTATTTTTGTTTTTTTTATTCATCTAGCTCTCATTTTCCATCTCTCTTTCTCACTATCCCTCTTTCACACACGCACACAAATACTCACACACACACTCACACACGCACACACACACACACACACACACACACACACAGTGGTAATTCCTCAGGGTGGCAGTAGTCATGTCAGAGGTTTTTACTGATCGCTTGTCGTCTGGTGGGACCAAGGTGACATTTCCTCTTACGACCCTAAATGTGAAACACAGTGCTTGTCTATGTGCGAGTGCATGTAGGTGTGTGTGGTGTGTGTACCTCTTTAGATAATGAGGGGTCTATATGCAGGGTTGGCAGGATATTAAATATGTAACAGAAGGTTGGAAATGGTGGACAGAGGTGGCTTGTCGGACACGCAAACAGACGCACACACTCCCAGTTGAGGTGTTGACAAGACTTTCTTTCTTTCTTTCTTTCTTTCTTTCTTTCCTTGTTTCTCAGCCCACTCCCTGCCTCTCTGCCTCAGTTGTTTTGTCTTCCTCCTAGACAGACAGGTGTTTGCCTGGTCCTGCACAGTAATTAGTCTCACACACACACACACACACACACACACACACACACACACACACACACACATACTTGCAGATTTTATGAAGGAGGGAGGAGGAAGTGAGTGCGTCTGTGTGGGGTACAAGGGAAGTAGATAGGCTGGTGGTCACCTTCCCATTCCTCTAGCATGTCCAGAGACACACACACATAAACCAAAGTCATTGCCATCATTGTCTATCTTTCCAACTTAATTGTTGTGCATTTGTTTGCACTTTTTCTGAACTTAAAAACTAGAAATGAACCTCAAATTTACCTTAAATATGCAGTAGCTTTACTGCAGCAATCACAGGAATATCAGCGACATCAGACATTTAGCTGATTCAAAAAATATTTTGAGCTCACAGCATGAATAAAAATGTTCATTCCCAGTGGTTTTTCCAACGTATGCAAACTTAGGTGGACTGTTATTCGGTTGCTAGGATGACTTCACAGCTATTCCCCAGCTGTGGCCATGTGGGACACGCACGCACACACACACACACACACACACACACACACACTACTAGGCATTTTGTACCATTCAATAGGGGTTCCCACCCTCTCTTATCCTCCGAAGATGCCTAGCGTAAAGACCCCAATCTATCTCTCTTTGTTTTTTCTTTCTTTGCTCCTCTTTCTCTCTTCTTCCCTGTCTCTCTTCCCCCTCTCTCTTTCCTTGCCTCCAGCCTTTTATCACCTCTGTCTTTATTCTCTCATTTTCTCTTTACCTCTGCCAAGATTGATTTCCTTTCTTACTATCTCACGCGGACCTCTCCTGTGCTCTCCAATACAGTCAGTGTAGCTTGCTAATATGCGCGCACGCCCACACACACACACACACACACACACACACACACACACACACAGTAATGGGATTAGAAGGGTCTGCTGAAATATTGAAGAGTCCCAATGCAAATAATAAATAGGCTGGCAATGTATCTGGATGAGTGTGCGTGTGTGAGTGTGTGTTAGGAGGTAGTGCAGGTGCTTAGCTGTGAGTGTGTCTGTATGTGTGTGTTATTAGCAGCATGTAATGTATGGTTCACAAGTGTGCGTTCTGGATGCAGTTAGCACGGCCTGGAGGCACAAAGACGTACCGAGCTAAAACACACACACATAAACACACACATGTGCACACATAAGGTTTTAACACTGCTCTTCATCACCCAGCACTCTGTCTGTTCACCCCACAATGACACCCCACTTACATCTGTCTTACCGCAAGAGGAGGGGAGTAACGCCTTTGTGATGTGTGTGTGATGTGTGTGTGTTTGTGTGTTAGTGTGTGTGTGTTTTCATGCATGTGAGGAAAGTATGTGTGCAAATGTGACTATGTATGCTGCATGTGTGAGTGTGTGTTTGTGTGTATCCTACCAGTGTCTAAGGTTGCTGGCTGAATGGAGGAGAAAATTAGACCTGATATGATAGTCACGCTTCACACTGTCAGTGTGTGTGTATCTGTGTGTGAGTGTGTGATGACGGTCACTGGAGCCAGTAGTACACAAAGACAGCAGAATATCAACAAGGTTTTGATAGCAGGCAGAATGACAAGGCCCAGATGTAAGAAAGCACTTGAGATAGCGAGAATTGTGGAGTTTTATTGTTTGCTGATATGAGTTTCTAAATCACCATTTCTTCTTACTGAGATTAAAAAATATGCTGGGAGATGCAGAAGTGGAACAAAACGCACTTACATGATCCACTGTTATCAAATCTTTTGTTATCCTGCAATACAGAATCTTAAGTTGACGTTGTGCTGTGTTAAATGTTTCAGATAAGGGTGCCATCTTGTGATCAAGGTGCTATCTGTGCATGCTAGGTGGCCATGCAACAGTACTTGGACAAACTTATCATGATAAATAACATATATCCATGTGACTTGGAGGCCAGGACTGGATTACAGACCCCAATGCACTACCTCCATTTAGACATTAGCCCCTTTTACACTGCCAGATTTTCCATGAATGTTGGGCCGTTTTGCCGGCAAGCTGCGAGCGTTTAGACACAGAGCCGCATTGGCGAGATGATCCAAGGTGCCCAATTTTCCGCCTCGTAGGGTAGTCATATTGGCGGAACCCTTTAAGTTTAAACAGACCGCGGTGGCCTTCGGCAGCGGGAGGGGCTGTTGAAGACTTGTGGGAGGAGCTGTTGATGACGCTGCGCGTGTGACCCACTGGCGGTGGATAAACAGGAAACAGCTGATAGCAGGAATTAGCGGGCAGCTATTAGCAAGAGGGAAACACAAACCCTCCTTGTCTTTGCAAATGAAGAGGCCATTAACTGTCAGATGACAGGAACGGTGAAGAACAGGCCAACTTACGAGAGAATCGCCGAAGGACTGACTACCCTCAGCTTCCATCCCACATCACTGTTTACGTCACATGCTGAGCTACACGCCTCCCATTTCCCCGAGAAAGGCACATTCTGTATTAAAAAAAAAGTAGATAGGCAGCATTTTGCCACACTCCCTGATTTTGTTTTGTTTTTTTGTTTACTGCCAATGCAGAAAGAAGACTGATTGGGCTTTCCTGCAAATTTGCACAATTCGTATCTAAAAAGGGCTGTTGTAAACTATTGCGTTTTTGTACTCAATCTGCAATCAGTCCGTACACTTTGGTAATAGAAGAAACAGAGCATGTACCTCAGAGATGGTGCCTGCGCCTCACATGGCGTGACATATCTTCACATTCTCTATACCTTGTTCAGCTACACGTCGATCCAATAAGTTCTAGTAGACATTCAGACTGAAAATCGCTGTGCATTTGTACTGGTCTGGCTCAACATTTTAAAAATAATGCTGTCTTGTTGCAAATTAAATGAGAAGGTCAATACCAGTCTCATATTAGTAAGCAAATATGTAGCTGGAACTAGCAGGCAGTTAGCATAGCTTAGCATAAAGACTGGAAGCAGGGGGAAACAGCTAGCCTGGTTATGATGACAAAACCCAACTTTCAGCACATCTGAAGCTCATTAATTAAAAAACGGAAGAGTAAAAACAAAAGGTTCTGGTTCTAAACGTGCTGGTGCTATTTTTGTCTGGGGACAGTAACTTCCTGGAGTTTTGCCATCACAATGACATTGCTATGGGCAACCAGTGGAAACTTCAAGAAGTCACTGTGGCATATTTTTGTAACATTTGGACACGTTAGAGGTTTCCCACTTTATTTCGGCTAATCTAAGATAGCCTATTGCCTCCTACTTCATATTCAGCCTTTATATTGAGCATTGTATCAGTCATCTCATCTAAGGGCCTGTGTCCACAGAGCGTTTCTTTCTCAGTGCCTGCATCTTTTTTTAGTTGTCTCCACTAAGGAGAGAGCATATGCAGAAAGCGAGTGTATATCACAAAATTTTTCTTTAAAAACACCCAAGGAGCTTGTTGCTATAGTTATAGGTGAGAAGATAAAAATACAACCCAGGTAGTCAGTTTTAAGTAATGAATGTTAACACTACAAACTTTAGTCAGTTAAAAAAATAATTCATTCAGAATGTGCACTTGCACTGAACTGTCTTTGCACTGAAGAAAAATTATTAAACAAACAAAAAACAAGTATTCTTTCAATAGTTATACTATGTGCTGTTGTATCCTTTATCTTACCCTTAAGGTCTTATCTTTTACAGCACTGGTGTGCTTTAATGAGTCTCTGTCCCGGGGTGACACTAAATTTACTCACTTTCAGTACCAGGATGAAGAAGCTGCAGAAGCTTTGGTCAAGTCCATTGCCATTTCTCTCTGTCTACTTATATTAGACTGCTGGGAGTAGCTAGAGACACAATTCAGAGCTGGCATAATGACCCTGTAGCTGTTATCAACTCAGTCTTATGTTAAATGAGACAGGAGAATGGACCTGAGCAGTCAGTGGTTAGCCAAATGGCCACAGTGTCTAAGCAGCACAGACAACACTGTGTTTGGTTCTCCAGTTAGAGGCTGGAGAGGCAGAGAGTGGGGGATAAAGATAGAGGGAGATGGGACACAGGTAAACAAAAGCTGGGGAAGTGTCTGAAACCTCATTCTATAAAATGACATAGTATACTGATGGACAGAGATCATCAACACAATAAACAAAAGAAAGTCAAAGTGTTGTTTGTGAGTGGAATTCTGTGATCTATGCTTGCAATGTGTTTCAGTAGTAGTTGGTAGTGACGCATCATTTATTGTGAATGTGTGTCTTCAGTTCCCTCCACCATCACTCAGGTTTTTCCTCATGATGAGCAGTTTGTAGATAACCACTGATCAGTAAGTGTTGTCCCAATGACTAATTCATTCAAATTCAGCTGTAATCTCCCCCAACTGGATGAGAGGTCATGACTGACAGGTGTTTGAGCCAATAGCGTGCAGGTGTAAATCCCTCCCTCAGGAATAGAGCAGTCCTAATCAAGCCCTTGTAATACACTAGTTCCCGTTAGCTCCCAGGGGCTAATTAGCATTCTAATTACTGATTGCAAATGAGAGCTGCGTTGATTGTGTTCCGCCTGTGAGTGGAGAGCCTCGAGAGAGAAAGAGAGAGAGAGACCCACACACACACACATAAACATACCCACATATGCATCTCGCACACGTACACACCGTCATACTCACACACACTGAGTGATCATCGTTAAGAAGCTTATCATGCTCTTGTTCCTCTGCGCATTTCCAGTCCCCTCTCATCTACGGTGTCTCATTAGGATCATAATGCAGTACATATACACACTGGTGGGAACACGCACGCACACGTGCACGCACACCTACGCACACATGCGGGCGATGAGCATTAAAGATGGTAATAAAGACACAAACATAAAACATTATATACTGCCAAAGTGTTGCTGTTGTTCCTACCAATTAACACAGCACTGATTTACTGCTCGGGGGAGAACAAACACACACGTACAAACCACAAACACATCACACACACACACACACACGCACACGCACACACACACAGATACACACTAATGTATGTATATATGTGTGTGTGAAAATCAAGTCTGGCAGGACAAAAGGGTGGACTGAGGGGGCAAGAATAATGAAGGAATAATTCCTTATTACAGTACGACTAAAATGTGTCCATGCATGCTTGTTATAATTGTGTGTGTGTGTGTGTTTGTGAGTTAGAGGGCGAGAGATGTATGTGTTGGGGGGAGTGGATAAGAGCGAACTCACCAACAGCCAATCATCATGTTATGCTGCTCAGTTAGGTGCTTTAACAAGGCTCCTCTAAGCTGCACTTCAGTCCAGTGTCTGTGTGTGTGAGTGTGTGTGCATGAAACAAACACCTCTGCACTGTGTTTTGATTGCTACAGACAATTGCAGCTACTTGTTTTTCTCCCACTTGTTCTGCTTTCCCTGTGTCACCCTCATGCTGACTGGGTTTTCCCTAAAGGAACATCACGCTTGTATTCAAATGTTGCCTCCATGTGCTTTTGGAGGTGAGTAGTGATGGGTTGGGGGGCACTGTTCTTTCCTCTTCACCCATAACGCTTCAAACTACCTAGTTCTCCAGCTGTTAAATGTACATAATAGGATATGTTAAAACTCAAACACACATTAAAACTCCTGACTTTTTCTTTGTAAAATGCAAGGATTGATCAACCAGATACCAGAGTAATAGTAAACAGTAATGAATTGCTCACTAGTATCAAAACTTTGTCGGCTTTATTTGACAGGGCAGATCTAGCATGAAATGGAGAGATAGAGGGGATATCATGCAGCAGGGGGCTGCAGGCTGGAATCAAACCCATGGCTGCTGCAGCAAGTACATTGCCTTTGTACATGGGATGCCCGCTCTTCCCACTGGGATACTGGGCACCCCATTCATTTCAAAACTAATCATAACAGCAGCAATGTGAATTTGAAATAGTTGCAACAGGTTCACCAATGTCATAATGTTGTGACATGACGTCTGTTCAGCACAACGTGATGGGTTGATGCCTTTATTTATGGTGCGAAAGCTCAGAAAAATAGATTTCAGAAAAAATATATTGATGTGCAAATTACTCGCAAGAAAAGAAACACCCCTGGTGTGTAAAGGCCTTTAGTCGTTGAAGATTTGCAAATTTGTATGATGTTTAAAAAAAACACAAATAAAAAGATATGTTCTCATGTTATTGTCATGCTATATTCTAGCTTGATGTTTGTAAATGTTTAATTTTTTTTTTTTAATTTTTGCACCGTATATATGCTGAATTTCAAACGTATCACCTTACAAATGTTTTAGATGAATATAAGATAATAATTTTCTCAATTACTACGACTGTTTTTTTCCATCCTGTTATTATGTGCTGCTGCAAAGACACCATTTCATAGAAATCATTTAAGAGCTAGTCAATTTGTAACCACATACACCCACACACACACACACACACACACACACACACAAACCCAGGGTATTATCTCGTCGTAGATTGCTCCAACCATATTCTGTGTAAAATTGGTGGAGAAAAAAAAGCAACAGTGAAATTGGAGACTCTCTCTCACTCTCTCTGCCAGTGTGTGTGATGTGATTGATGCTCGGCAACCGGTGTTTACTCTTGTTGGTCAATTGAAAACCCAGCGTGGCAGGCTGGGAAAGCACAATGGGGAGAGGAGCTAAAGTGGCGGTGTGAGGTGCTGAACACTGACACGGAGACAAATAGATAGAAAGCTGTTAGAGAGGAGAGGACACAGTGGGAGGGAGGGATGGAGGACGAGCCAGACACAGACTACACTGAAAGGGAGCATTAGATTTGATTTCAGTAACAGAGAGGAGTAAAGAAAGGAAAGAATGGGGAGAAAAAGGAAGGGACTCTAAAAGGAAGGGAAGAAGGGAAAAGAAAGACAGAGTAATGGAAGATAGTAAACAAAAGCTAATAAGGACTCACAACACATCCAAAGACATAATTTGAGTGATGGATGGAAAAAGGCAGATGGTCTAAGTAACAGACAGAAAGAGCTTTAACGAGTTGTGAGAAAGGGAGAGACAGACGGAGAGAGAGAAAGAATGAGAAAGAGAGGAGAGTGGGAGGGCTGGAGGAGTGGAGATGCTGGTCATCCCTGTCAGCAGGCCTTTAAATGAAAGGCGACAGTGTGTGTTGGGGAGAAGATTGGAAGGCATTAAAGCCTGGCATGTCCTGTGACACCCTGAGAGGCAGAGAGACCTAGAGAGGTGGGGGGGGGGAAGAGAGGCCAATTGAATTCTTCTACCAAGTGCCCACTTGTCCATGTTAAATCTCTCAGTGCATGTGTGTGTGTGTATGCATTCCTACAGTATATGTGTGTGCCTTGATCCCTGTGTGTAGACATGTGTGTGTGTCTATGTGTGTGTGTGATCCTGAAAGGTGAAGTGATTTAGTGAGAACAGAGGAGAGGGAGGATCTATAACGGCCATTCTGCCCTCGCCTTTGTTCACCAGCAAAGCCCGAGCTTATCGGCTGCACAGATTACTGCTGTATCGATGGCACCTCCTGTGTGTTTCTGTGTGGATATCTGTGTGTGTTGCTAAATAAATGAGAAGGACTAGAAAGAAAAGAAAAATATAAACAGATAGACATGTTGTGCCCATGTATATTCTGTGCTTCAGACTGAAAATATAATTTTTAAAGCAAAAATCACATCAGTCATCTTGTAGTTTAGAAGAGTTAACAAGTCAACTTCCTTTCCTTTCTCCAGTGCTAGGACCCTCAGTTTTGGTCATAGACTGTGAAAATAATAGACATAGCTACCATAAAGTCACCAAGTTTGGATGAGAGGGTGGCGCTGTGGACAAGCAAGGGATGGATCTGACTGAGAAGCCTGGGACTCTAACAGCAGACAGGCTGACGGCGTAACTTTAAGCCTTAATAAAATGTGACAGGTTAGTTATTTAAAAAATCACCTCCTGCACAGTTGTCTTGAAGGGGGAAATTAGCAATGGATACCAAAATCGTTTTTTGTACCAGGTTGTGAACATGTCTATTTCTGCTGTAAGGTTGGGTATTTAACATGGGGATTGACTAGCCTCCGGAGCTAGTCTCAAGTGGACGTTCAAAGAAGTGCAGTTTTTGACACTTATGTGTTGGCTTCATTTTTCAGTCCCAGAGGTTGCGGCTTGGTTTTGAGTCAAGCCAAAAATGTCAGCCTGACCAGGACCAACATCTCTTTTTCAACCTAATCCGTGTTTGCCAGAATCTTTCTTTGCCTAAATCTCTCTGAACGTAATCCTTCTTCGCCTGAATCTTTCTGAACCCGATTCTTCTTTGATCTGAATTTCTCTGACCCCTGTTCCATCTTTACCCAAATCTTTCTGAACCCTAATCTTCCTTGCCGGAATCTGTCTTTGCCTGAATCTTTCTGAACCCTCCTCACTCTGGTCCTTCTTCTCTCCACTCTTTCTGAACTTGATCCAAGCCTGAACAGCAGCAACATTTATGATCCTGAACCTGTTTAAAACCCTTTTTTTAAACTATGACATGCACTGCTGCGCTGTGCCGTCAACATTAAAAGGTACAGACAGAAATCTTCTCTGATAATAATGTCAAGGTTTGACCTGAATATATTTGATTCTGTGCAACCCAGTGTATCAGAAGGTGCTAAGAAGGGCTAAGGGGCGGATACAGTACACAAAATTAACGCAACATATATATATATATATATATATATATATATATATATATATATATATATATATATATACATATATATACATTTATTCTTCCAATATTGCTTATTTGATTTTCATGATTTGGAGTAAAATGGCATGATGAAATGAAACCAGACCCCAATAAAATCAGAGAAAATTATAGCCCTATGCGTCCTGCACTGATTTGGTTATTCCCAATTGTAATCAGAGTACAAATCAAAGCTGTATCTGTTATTATGGTAAAGTACCTTCACTTCCTACTACTTAACTGAAGTGTTATAGTCTTGCATTTTGTACTGACTATTTCTTTCTGCACTGTTAGTCTTGGGTACTGTCCTTTGGCATTGATTTAAGAGCACAACTCTGAAAACTCTTTCACCCCTATGGTCTATAATGTGTACTGGGGTCAAAACAACTGATGAAAAACTTAAGTGAATGGGATGGCAGCCAAAAGGACCAGAATCTGTACAATGCTGCTTCTTCCTATCTCGTCTCTACTTACGTTTTTTGTGTAAAAGGTTGCTTTTCTCCTTTTTCTTTGCAGGCCGACCTGTCCATTGAAAATTATGGACAGATATTTGAGACATATAATCAAGACATCAACATGTACACATTAGCCAGACTGGCCTCCCTCAAAGCACTCAGCTTTGATGGGCTCGGAGATGCTCATTTCCTTGTTTGACCACAATGAATCCACCTTTGTGTGTGTGTGTGTGTGTGTGTGTGTGTGTGTGAAGGCGAGGGCTGTGTGTGAGTGTGTGTTTCTTAATAGAAGGTGGTTAGAGGTGTCACCCTGCACCCATTTTAATGTGCTCCACAATTACAGCTGTCATGGCTTGAAGATAATGTCTCAGGCTGTTTTTTTTTCTGTTTTGCTACATGTTCACACACACATACACACACACACACACACACACACACACAAACACACACACACTAAAGAGGTGAAATATGGTAGACAAGGAACAGGCCCTTGCTCATAAAAAACGCCTCAACGACCTCCATCACCCTTGTGTGTGTGTGTGTGTGTGTGTGTGTGTGTGTGCATGCACATGCACTAAAGATGCAAGAGGACTATGTGGGCTCTGCCTCTGCGCATGAATTATTATAGTGTGTGTTTGTGTAGACGTGTGCTTACAAAGGTGTGTTTGTGCGCACATTTGTGTGTGTGTGTGTGACAATATTTGCTTTGTTGAACGAGCCCCTTGGTGAGAGTCAGGGTGGCTGTAGCATTCCTCATGCAGCAGTAGAGCTGCTCCAGTGATGTTAAAACACTGTAACAGCCGCACACTTTAAGACCTGCTCCAAGACCTGTGTTCTGTAAACAGCAGGTAAATATGTCATGCATAGATGTGACACGCTTGCATGCAACATAATTGACTACTAAATACAGTTCTCTCTGCCTCTTTTTTACTCTCAAGCAGGGGATATTCATTCTTTTTTGTCTCCAATAGCAGTTGAAAAAGAAAACCTCAGGTGATCACACATTTACCATAACAACCCATAAAGATGGAAAACATATGATCTTTTATCTTGCAAGAAGATGATGGAAATGTTTTACTAAAGACCTTTCACAACCACACAGGTGATTTTACTCTTTCTGACCAATCAGAGTTTGGCTTAGGTGATGGGTGGAGCTATGCTGGGAAATATTTTTGGTCACTGTGCTCCATGAACTAATAAAAATGGCAATGGTGTAAGCTTTTCAACCCTAACAGGTGCAACAAAACATGGAGAGTGAGGGAACTGTTTGTACCTGTTGCCCACTCAGTCCAACAGTGGGCATAAAAGACCCAACATGGTAAAATCCTTCAAAAATGCGACATGGAAGTATACACTAATTTTATATGCTAAGGTGCCATGGTTAAGGTAAATGAATATTCCACTAATATCCCCCTTTGCATTCAGTCGTGTATTAGTGCTGCACGATTAATCTAATCACAATCGCAATCGCATTCGCGATGTCAGGCTGTGCAATTACATAACTGCGTAAAAGGCTGCGATTTGCGTTTTAATGTAAGCTAAATAAATGTTAACGTGTGTGCCTGTGAATGTGACTGCCTCTCCTGTAGTTTGTTGACATCACGCCCACAAGCTATCCTGGTGCGTGCAGCTGGCGTGCAGCAGTGACCAACACAGACGCTGAAGAAGAGCATGAGCTCGACCATGAACAGGCTGAGTTGGTGGCAAAAAAAACGTCTGTTACATGGCGATACTTTGGATTCAGGTACGGCGACGTTGAACAGAAAGACGTGCTGTGTAAGTGTAAAAGTTAAAGTCGCCACGTCCCGCGGCAACACGACCAATCTATATCAGCACTTGAGACGGGACGTGGCGACTTTAACTTTTAAACTTAACAGCACGTCTTTCTGTCCAACGTCGCCGTACCTGAAAGACGTGCTGTGTAAAAGTTTAAAAGTTAAAGTCGCCACGTCCCGCGGCAACACGACCAATCTATATCAACACTTGAGACAGCACAGCACAGGGAAAAGTAGGAAGAGTGCATGCGAGAGAAAGCCAAGCCGTGTAACGTTAAAGACAATGACACAACTGAAAGCCGCCAGCGCCTCATAAAACAACACCCAAGCACAGTTAAGCAAACATTTGTAAGTGTCACAGGGAAATCATGGACTCCATAACAAATGAAAAATTGAGCAATTTTGCTCGGTTTCGGCGTACTTGACATGCTGCTGTGTTGTGCTATGGCGTGCTGGAATTTGTCATTTACGTGACAACGCCTGAACACAACACAGGCTCGCTCCGCTGTGTGTACAGTTCCGTGCTGCGCTGCTGTGTGAACAGCGTGTTTGACTGTGCTCAGTCTGTTGATGGTCATTGACACACTGTCTGTCCATAACAATAACTATGTCAGGTCAGTGCCCCCCTAATATAATGTAGGGGAAACACTGAATCAAGCAAAAAGACTCATGATACCATTTATTTATTATATATTATTGTAATTATATTGTAATCACAATCGCAAATCGTGATATTGTCCACCATAATCGCAATCGCACATTTTTATCAAATCATGCAGCTCTATCGTGTATACTCCGATTAATTATCACATCAACATACACAAATGTGGAACAGCTGGAGTTGCTTATGCCATTTTTCTTGCCTGCATCCAAATAAGATTTTTTCAAAGTTTACCACTGGTGGCAGACCTGTTAAACAATGCAAACACAACCTCCCTCTTTTATTCCATCAGCCACCTTCTAGAAAAGGTCAGTGTTGTGATATTTGTGCATATCTAAAAACATGTAACATCCAAGTCTTGGATATCAACAAGATAGGAGTTGTGTTTCTCATTCTGACCAGAAATGTGAGCTTGCAAACTGTTAGCTCGTTGGTTTGTGTACAGTGCATCCATGACAACACAGTGCAGACCCTAAACAGGTCAAGTGTCGCAAACTGCTGTAAAAACCCAGATTGAGAGGCATTTTCAAAATGTGTTATATACATGTCCAAAGAATGCTCCTAAACCCGAATAGTACCAGCATGTCCCATGTCTTCATCAGAAAATGGCCTTATTTGGATATCCAAAACAGAATATGCTGTTTACATGACCTGTACCAAATTTAAAATATTGTCATATTTGTGATAATAGTGGAATATTAGTGATGAACCTATGGAGGTTCAAAGTCCATCCTTTACCTTGGAACAGCACTTGAAAAAAACAGGCTTATCAGGAGGTCCATTCAGTAGCTGTTCTGGAGCCTTTGATCATTTCGCATGATCTTCATCAGCAGATGGAGTTTAGCCAGTAGTCATAGCATTGTAGATGTTCAGATTCCCTTTTTTTCTGAGCACTTGAGGGACCTCTAACTTTAAACACTACCCAAACCTTAAGATTGAATGAAACCTTACGAAATGTTATGCTCTCTGTAACTGTGCAGCAGTGAGATATACATTTTATCTTACCGTTATTCTGTATGTGTTTTCCACAAGTGGGCCAGATCAAACATAGGTTCTTCCTTTCTTTTTCTTTCTTCTTTTCTTTCATATAAGCTATGAATATGGCTGCTAAATGGTGTGTAGTATTGACTTCACCTCTTCAATATCTGACCTCGCTGTCATAAGCGAGGTAACCCCAGGCTTTCAGTGCTCTTTGTATACCCCTCTCTCTCTCTGTCTGACTCTATCTCCATCTACCTCTCTCTACCCTGTCTTTGAGTGCTCCATAGATTGGTAACATGACCTCTAATTCTCCCGAGACGAATATGTGCACATGGATAAAAATGAGACATACGACAAGAAGGAGAGGAAGAGGAAAAAAAAAACCCAAATGTCTGAAGAAGAATCGACTCGGTGGTGTTTTAATGTCACGCATTTAAGGCGATGATGGGAGATTACACCACATGGTGCACGCACACACACAGACACACATAGACACACTCATCACACACATTTGGCTTTTGGGTGTGTAAAATCAAATCTCTCCAAATCTCTATTCTGGCGTCACGGAGCTGAAGACACAAACACAGATGATCACTACTCGCACATACACCCGCGCACATTACATGCATGCACGCTTACACATATGCAAACACGTGCATTTCACACACACACACACACACACACACACACACACACACACACACACACACACACATCCATGCAGATGCACACACATGGAGGGGTAACCCTGGTAGATTTATCAGTGGAGGTCTGCAGCACAGTGGCTGCCTTTCTCATTTCATAGGCCACCGGGGCAGAACAGGCATGGGCTTGTTCAAATCCAACCCAGCAAGACCAACACATACATACACACTCTCACGCACACACACATGCATGCATACGCACTTTCTGTTTAGCGGCTTAACAGATGCCAGCCAGAGTCGGTGGAGAGGAAAGGGAGGGGAGGGATAGAAGGGGGGAGACAGAGACAAGCTGGTGGAAGGAAGAAGGTGAAAAAAGGGAAAAAAAAAAGATATCGAGTACTTCCGAAGAGACAGACAAAGAGAGGGAAAGGATGATCGACACAGACCAACAGGTGCAGAAAGAGAGGGAGAGAGAGTCATACAGGTTCTTCACTACAAATACAGAGATATCATGTACATGGACAGCTGGTTGAGTGGTTTATTCTTGTTGAAACACACACACACACACACACACAAAATGTAAGCAAGCTAAGAGAGGGAAACCGAGGGAAAGGCAATTGCACTGTGTCCGAGACATTTTGTGTGTGTGTAGTGTGTGTGTTTGCACATTCTCAATGAAGAAAATCTGTGTTTTCAGAGTGCAGCACCGTAAGACCGAAATTTAATTGGATTCTTTGGAAATGATGCAGGCTTATTGGTGTAATGGCTTGCTCATGGTGCGGTTGGAGTGAGTCCCTGTAACAATACCTAGTGCCTCGTTAGCTTGGCAGCCACACACACACACACACACACACATACACATGCTAAAGAGAGTGTGTAACAAGCATGCAGACCATGGGTGGGTTTGAAGCTTTGATGAAGGGCCCTATAAGCTGAAAATGGCTACTGTCTGCGACGAGAGCTCAGTGGGAGGACAAATGAGGACACACGTGCGCACACAAACACACAATGTATAATTTAAGACACCTTTATTCTTCTCAGATAGGATATTTCTGTGCAGATTGTACTTTTAATAAATATAGTTAATGCTTTGTGAAATGAAGTACAGCCAAGCCCTTCAGCAAACACTGAAGTTCCACAAAGAATGTAGCCTTTGGATGGTTATCGGTCTTCGTTCCCATGGTATCACAACTGACTGAGCTCCTGGAAATGACGGCAAGCCTGACCTGTTTTTCCTCTCTCTCCGTTCTCTTGTCCACTCCTTCTCTTTCCATCTTTTTCCTTGTCTCCCCTGCGGTAATAAAACTCAAAGCCCTCAGAGGTACAGCCGGTTGTTTCAGATGAGTAGACAAACACTTTACACCTTCCCCGGCATCCATTCTTCTTTTCTCAACCTTGGTGGCTGTAAAAAAAAAAAAAAAAAAAAAAAGCAGGTCTGGATGAAGGGATGGGTGGACAGAAGGTTAAGGCACTCTTTGATCTGACTGGTTTCAGCCGAGGGAAAATAAAGAGGCGGCCAGGGAAAAATATACAAGGCCCCGGGTGGAGCCTGGGCTTCACCCGGGGGAGGCGACCCAGCGGAAGAGCCCTGCGTTAGGCTTGAGCGCTGCCCGGCGGGGCCAGCACTGCTCGTGTTATTCTAACATGGTTAGCACATGGGCTAAACTCCCCAGTCATTTATTTAACACACAGACTCCCCACAGCGCTCCCAGATGCCACGAGGCTAAAGGGAGCTACAAACACCTCATGTGAGGCCGACTCTACAGGCAGAGTGTTGCTTTTTTATTTTTTTTATTCTTGTGTGTTTTGTATCCAGTTATTTCCAGTAAATGTCTGCAGGTTGCTCCAGACAGCACAGTGAAGGTGCATGGCTTCACTGCTGACATGATGTTCTGAGCTTTTATGCTATTTTAGCCTTCACTTTTTTTCTATTTTCTAACTGTGCAACCATGGGTGGATTATTCTGTTAGGGGGCCCTGCAGCAAAAGTTTGTTGTTGGGCCCCTGTTGCCCCCCCCCACAGTACAGAGCAAACATGAGCAGTCTACACATGGCGGCTTCATTATTTGCCCAGAAACAACTAGTACTCATATCTGGGAATAATTTTATCTGGCACCAGGCTGCCAGTTTGAGGCAATTTGGTTAAACACAACTTTATTTAGCCGTATGCACCGTATGAGCATCATATAAACTAAGATATCAAGAGTCCTAGAACTCAATTTTGGAACAGGGCCACAGGAGACAGGGACAGACAAGCCAGTATCTCTGGGAATTACCTCCATATTGGACAATCCCGCATCCCATGATTTATGTCCACAGCCAACATTTAGTGCCAATGCAGGAAACAGTTTGACTTTTATGTAACGATGCAGAAAATAAATTTCTAGAGGTCGGGGAGATGCTCAAGCATGTAGCATCTCAGAATTTCGTGCGGAAGACTGGGGTTTGTGTTCCATCACAAACCTGCAATTAATGTTTTCTGTTATACTAACTGTAACCACAATCTTTCCCTAACCCTAACCATGGCATAGTTAACATGCAAAGACATTGAAGAAAGTGAGAATTTTAAACCATTCCTATTTAACCTAATCCATGGTTTTGCAGAATCATCCAGTATCTAATGTCTTGTCTTGCATAGTGGATGTACCATGTCACTTCCAAGTCCGCAGATTATACATGGCAGTTTTTTTCATTTGTCACAAGCCCTTTAAACTGATCATCACTTTTGATAAGCTGGAACTGGGAAATGTTTGTAATTCATATTTGAAACCTGATCAAAATTGTTGCTGATACATTTTTGGTTGAGCAGTTAAACCACTGATCATTTCAACACTACATAAAAGCCAATGTGAAACACAGAAAATACATGCTTTATCACAGGGTTGGTTCTTGCTTTCCATTCTGCACATGCACTCATTCTCACACACAGACACAGACACACACACATACCCATACACACATGAACAAAAACAGCAATTGGATGCCAGTTGGACGTTCACTGTTTTAGCCTTGTGATATTTGGCAACCTTGTTCCACAAACAGACAGTACACACAATCCCTGTGGGCAGCTTGCTATACCACCGTGTGTGTGTGTGTGTGTGTGTGTGTGTGTGTGTGTGTTTACCCAGCGAGCAGCAGCAGCTGTGTCAGTAATAGCTCTCTAAGCTGCAGGCTAATGACAGAACTCAGAGAACGGGACTCTAACATGGATAGATGTTTAACCCCGTTTAGCCCCGATCTGGAGACCACTGGGCAAACACACCACAAACACACACACACACACACACACACACACATAGGCATTATCCCTGCCCCTATTTCTTTACTGGTGGCTTTAGTTGTGTGTATAAAGGGGAGAGAGAGAGAGCGAGAGAGACAGAGAGAGAGAGAGAGACAGAGGGAGAGAAAGAGAGAGAGACATATAGGAGTAAAGAGAGGGGGGACAACATCCTTCACCCTATATATCAGTCCTGCCTCTTTCCCCCTGTTCCCGTGGCAACAAGACCCCACACACAACAACCAGACCCCAAATCATTAACCCTCCCACCACATACATACACACACACACACACACACGCACACACACACTCACACACATACACACACACACACACACACACACACACACAAGGGCGAACGCACACCACGTCCTTTGGAGAGCAAGAGGGGTCAGGTGGTCACATTGGTAGAGTGTGTATGGGGGGTTGTTAGCTTTTAGGGTTAGTGTGTGTGTGTGTGTGTGTGTGTGTGTGTGTGTGTGTGTGTGCGTGCATCACAGCTTGCTCATCGCTCAGCCAGCAGTCTATTGTCCAGTCCCATGAAGTGACTGTGAGGTCTAATTAGCAAGTTAACAAGTTAAGAGGTGGAGTCTGTCAAACGCTTAGCTCTTTCACCCCAAGGGTCAGCCCACCACCACTGGGTATATATATGCATTTGTGTGTGTGTGTGTGGGGGGGGGGGGGGGGGGGGTGAATGTGGGTGTGTGTGAGTGTGTTCAGTATAAGGGGTCCATCCCCAGCCCCATTTTAGTGCTTCTGAACACCTTTGTTTAGCCGTGAGAATTTTGATTGACCAATAATTAAGATAAACGATTTAGTCAATTAATCACTATGTTAGTAATTCACCCCATTTTTATTTCATTTTATTTATTTCATAGAAACATGTCTATTTGAATTTGATAATACCAAACAGTATTACTAACAAAACAGATGCTGTTTGTGAAAGTGCAGTCAAATTAAAAGACTAATTTAACATTTTTGGGAAATATTACCCTTTTCATATTCTTCCCAAAGGTCAGAGGAGATTGATACTGCTCTCATGTCTGTATGCTAAATATGAAGCTGCATCCAGCAGTCAGTTAGCTTATCTTAGCATAAAGACTGGAAACAGAAGCCTCTTTTACACAGCCTTCTCAAAGTAGGAATTTCATGCCGTTGTGGCGCCACAAGGTACAATCATGAAATGGAGGGACAGAGTTGTTTTGCCTTTTAGTCGGCATTTGAGCTAGTAACAGCGCCAAACTTAAATAACAATGAAGTCTGTGAGCTCCTACGCTACGAGCAGAAGATGAGATCAGCAGCCATATAACAGAGATGACAAATGATAATTATTGCCTTGTTAATGCCATTGTTATTGTTGAGAAACCACTACCTATCAGTACCTATCAAGTCACAATAAAGGCCAGTGCTATTGTGTTACATGTCACGCCTGTGATGTCTCTCTTGCTTCCGTGGTACCAGTATGCTATCTAAAATTTGTGCTGTGTAAAAATGCAAAGGAAGCATAAAAAAGGGACTTTGTAGTAGCTCTATAGCGTGATCTCTGTGTAAAAAAGGCTAGAGAAAGAGCTAGCCTGGCTCTGTCTCATTGAGTTAAACAAATCTGCTAAGCAGCAGTTTAATCTGTGCAGAGAACAAATTTTAAAATGATAAGTTGTGCCTCAGTAATGTGGTGGAAGTATTTCTTGGTCAAGTGCAATGATTCCCTGATAACACTTGCCAGGCTAACAGTTTCCCCTTTCTTCCAGTCTTCCAGTCTCCTGGCCACAGCTTCATATTTAGCAGACAGCTATGAGTGTGGTGTCAAATTTTTCATTTACACTGAGAATAAAGTGTAAAGTAGTGATTTTTTCATACTGAAGAAAAATAAATAAATAAATAGAAATGTAGTGCATAGCTCGGCATTCCTCCGAAGCTTATATGGATTTTTGTGAATGGAAATCTAATAAACAGAACCTTATTAGCAGCCATAATAGTAACATTGGCAGTAAACGTCAGAAAAGCTGTGAAAGTACCAATAATATCAGTGGCATTTGTAGTAGTACTCTGTTGATGGTGTGTGTCCATGTTTTGCTGAGCAGCCAGCGGGTGTAATAATCCATGCGGTGAGACATTGGGTCTATTCTGGGCGTCTTTACGAGGTTTGTCGAGACTCATTTGTAACTGAGCCTGCCACAGAAACAGAAAAAAATGAGTCAAGTTAAAATTCCTGTCTCTGCCAACATCTTAACCCCCTTCCCCGCATCTATTTAATTCACTTACTCGAGGCCTGGGTGACAACAGTTTAATGGACTGAATGTATGTTCAGCAAAAAAAGTTTGATTAAAGGTAATTATGACAGGATTTTGAGCTACATATTACTTGTTTCATCATTGTTCTTGTTGCCACATTCTCTTCAAACTACTTTCTGTCCTATACTTGATCTATTTCTTTTGTTCTTTACTATCATTTCCATCCCTTCCACATGAGTGGCTGATCCATCTTTCCCTCCTCTCTTCCTCTCACTCTCTGTGAGACTGTTATGCACTCTCTGTCTTTCTCCCTGTTAATCTGTCTGTCTCTATATCACTCCCTCAATGAACTGAGCCTCTCTACCTCCCACAAAGGCAGCACCATATTTCTCCTCTTAAACATCGGGGGCAACGTGCATTGTCTGGTATGCAATGGAACTCGCCCTACAATAGAGGTGGACGGCTCAATGTGTGTGCGCAGTTGTATGTGCATGTGTGTGTGTGCAAAGTAGGGGTTCCCCCACCCCCCTTTAAGCAGACAAAGACCCCAATTTGTCACCTCATGTACAGCTGTTGACCGGGTGGGTTCAGTTTGTATGTGTGCATATGTTCGGATCCATGTGTGTGTGTGTGTGTGGTTGTGTGAAATTGGGGGGAGGAGGCAAAGAGGGAGAAAGTGAGGCGGGATACCCTTTTCTGCCCCAATACAACCTCTGAGGGGGCAGGAAGGGGGTGGGAGGATAGTAAGTAAAAGGGGGTAAATGGTTTTCTGCCTCTTTTCTGTGGGAATGTTTGTGTAAGAGGACAAAGCAGCAGCCACTCTGTTGCTGTGTGTGGGAGAGTGAAAGTGTAGGGGGTAACTCGGGTGGTTGGGGGGAGTGAAAGCGGCACGGAGGGGAAGGAGGAGTTTGGGCAGAGAGACACCCCCTCCATCCTCCATTTATCCAACCTCTACATCCACTAAAAGTGTCTATCACTGCCAACTTGTATACATGTGGCTTCAAATGGATACCTGTCAATCATATCTTGTGTAGTTTCTTTGAAGATTTCTGAAAAAATCAGCCATGTCAAAGCCTCGTCACATTATTGGATAGCTCCAGTGGATGTGTGCACACCTCACATTAAAGTCCTTTTATTAACCTGAAGCTTAACCACAATTTATTATTATTTCTCAGTAAAAAAAACAGTTAGGTAAAGAAAAGAAAATGAAAAAAGAGGAACTATTACACTCCTATCAGTCTGTACAGCCATATTTTCTCTTATGATGTGTTAACACTTCCTTAAACAAACTGCCAAGAGTAACTTTCAGAGAGTTCCTACTACCAGTGCATTGGACATGATAATGGTAGCAATCAAAGTCGATTCCTCTTTAGCATCTTTAGCATCCAGTCCCATATGATATCATAAGGCGTGTTCCAACTTAGTAACCAGGCTTCATGGATCCATCACATTGCTCATACAGGTGCACATCAGGTCAGCAACAAGCTGATCCATGCTATATTTACCTAGTGTGAAGCATTACTGCAGAAGCTATACTGCAGCCCCCAAACCAGAAAAAACAGTTCAGTCTTACAACTTCGATATCTGTGCTTATTTCCATTAGATTTTCAGCAGAAAATCACGTGTGAAATGGGTGTATCGTACAACAATCGTTTGTGTTTCTTAGAACACTGTATTATATGACAAAGGACACAAACTATTAAGACAGTGAACTCAAAGTAAACGTGCTGAGTGGCATAGCTGAACAACAACACACATACTCCGTATTTCAAACCAAGGTGTCAAACTTTATTACTACTTTCAAACTTGACAAAGGCAGCGCAAACCAGATTCACTTCTTCCATTCCTACCTACCTTTCACAATTTTCACAACTACAGGAGTTGCAACTATTGCAAATTTACATTGCTGCCAAGATGAAATGTTTGGAGGCAAAATATTTGTAGGCAAGTAATTTGCATTTTTGAGTCATTTATTTTTCATGCCCCCAGTGTGTCAAGGCTGATCCCTCCATTACTTTTAAGATATTGTCACAAAATGCGTTACAAAAGTTGATTTTTGTTGAAAAGAAGAACAGCCATTCCACCAAATTCACCATTTTAAGAGACTTAAGACCTCAGGACATCCTAATAGTAGATTGAATTATACACCAATCCCTTTCTCTCCCATTCACATCCCATCATGCCCCAGGCCTTCCTCATATTCAGCCATCAGCTCAGCGCCATCCTGCCTGCAGCCCTTTCCGTCCCCTGGCTGGCCCCTCATGTTGTGACTCCTGACAACTTCTCCAATTTGCTCTGCTGTGTGAAGAGGCAGGGAGCACATTGATATCTTCCCACCTACACACACACACACACACACACACACACACACACACACTCAGGCACAGTCTCTCCCCTGCACATGCACGCTCACACACGCACACACACACACTGAAGTCATCAATATCCTCCCATTTATAAATGATCTGGCCCCGGGATAGAGTTTCAAACCTGCTGGGCCCTTCTGCCCCCTGCATGTCACACACACACACACGCACACACACACACACACACACACACACACACACACAGTCACACTCCTCATTGGTCATTGATTACCTTCTCAGATTTAACACAGCTCCATCCGTTGTTTGAGCAGCAGTGGGGACCTCTGTCTCTGTCCATGTTCATCCCTCTGAGCGCTCTGTGTGTGTGTGCACATGTGTTTATTTGTGCAGTCAGGCAAATTTAAACACACAGTGAATGAAGGTCAAAGGAGCAGAGCAAGATCACACCCTCCTGTTGGCAATTTTGTTGTCAAATTAGCAACAAGAAAGGAAGGAAACGAGAGAGAGGGAGAGAGACTGACAGGGAAAGAGAGACTGACAGAAAGAGAGAGAGAGAGATACTGTATGATGTATCAGTGTGGATTATCTATTCATCGATTAATGTCAAACTGCTATTCATAGTTTCAGAACATGTGGACATGTGGGGCCCTGCAGTCAATACATGGCCAGAAATATCACACTGTAATCCCAATTCTTTGCCTTTTTGTCTTTATTATGATGGAGTGTTTAGACAAAGTACTCAGAAGCACAGGTAGCGATACCTCAAAGTAAGAATACCAGGAAAAAAAAAATCTACATTTACAATTTTCATAGTAAAAGTGCAAAGGTATTATGAGCAAATGTGCCTGAAATATAAAAAATGAAAGTTGTCTGGTTAGACAACTGCCTTATACTTAATGAATGATTACATGTTTTGTATGTTTAAGTAACTATCATTATCAGATAAATGTAGTGGAGTAAAAATATTTCTCCCTGAAAATCGACTGTAAGTATGAAGAAATATGAAAAATATTAAAAAAAAAAAAAAAAAAAAAAAAAAATCAAATATTGTGCCTCAAATGTATTTCCACTACTGATATCCAAACAATACATAGAAATTAATGCACAGTTGCAGTTGAAGCCAAACCCACAAAAAAAAAATGGGCGTAGTACACTGAAATTAGAGGCATGCCATGACTTTGACTAATTGGCAGTCAAAAGTCTAGTTTTGTCATAAGCGTTGTGTATCATATACATCATTTAACATCAATAACTAACTTCAAAGCTGTTTAAGGAGGAAGTAAAGGGAGAAACTGGATGTTAAGGGTTTAACATAGTATATATGAAAATACTAGTACAGTCAGTGTCTGTGGTCATACTGATGGTTGTTTATCTCATTGTGATCACAAATAGCAGGTCATACTTTACCACAACATCACTGCAAACGTGCATCTTTAACATGAAGCCAAGTATTGTTTCCTGAATAGCAAACCACCTACACACACACACACACACACACGCACACACACACTCTCTCTCTCTCTCTCCTCACACTCCGGTGGTCTGTGTCTCGCTGTAGATTCCTTAAAACCTGATCCTGTCTAAATTTGCAGGCCTTTCCTCATTGATTTCCCCGGGTGAAAATAAGAGGATAGGAAAGCATGTTAGACGTCTCCGGAATCAGAGCCAATCCATTAGCAACGATCAATACACTGGCAGAGGAGAGAGAGAGAGAGAGAGAGAGAGGGAGAGAGGGGGAGAAAGAAAGAGAGAGAGGGAGACGTGAGTGTTGACAAAACCAAATAAATATAGACGCGCAAAGAGAGGAGAAATCAGATTAGTGCTGAGAGAATCTAAGCACAACACTTTTAACCCCTAACCTAACAATCTGTGTTTACACCACAGTAAGGAGGGAGGGGGGTGTGGACGTAGAGGGAGGGAGGTGCGGAGGGAGGGAGGTTGCGGTCGCATGGAGTACGTCTGTTCCCGACTTGAATTTAACAAGGTTTTTCTGTATTGCTGGATGGCATTAAAAAACTGTACACCCTCACACACATACGCACACTCAAACAGGACATGCATATAACTGTTGACATGCATGCTATTCACATAATTACTGCGGTGGAGGATAATGTGACTTTGGATTTACGGTCATCTTGCGGTGCTGTGAAATAAGTCCTTTTTCATATAAAGATCATTACATGGTTTCAGAGAGGCTGAATGTGGAAATACAGGCCATATGTTGCTTAGTAATGTTTCTAATATTGTCTCTTTCTCTGTTTTCCATGTGCCTTGTTCTCCTTCTGTTTGGCTTCTTCTCCCAGGTAAGTCCTTCGTTTTTGTCTCTTATTTGTCCTAAAATCGAAGAAACATTACACTCCTGCCATAAATTGAAAATGCTCAGAGTCAAAGATGAAAAAAATCTTGATTTGTAATATGCACATACTCAAAGCGGAGCATGCCAGAATGACCCTGACACCCTCTAAATGAACACATATTTCCCATATAATCCCCGTTCAAATAAAATGGAACACATGGACATTACACACAGCAGCAAAATGTGGAGAAACTGATTTTTGCTGTGCACCTATACACCCTATATGCTACACAATGACTCATGCAGTGAACCCCACCCTCTACGTTACCCTCTCATACACACATCATCATCGCTGTAATCATTATCAATGATATCTTGGCGTTCACCAAAATGAACATATGGTCTTTGCATACAGCAGCGTTGTAGTAATGATGCCAGTATAAGTGTGTGTGAGTGAGAAACACAGAGAGGAATGCAGACAGTCCTTTCTTCTAATCCTTCATTTTGAGGTCACAGAAACACACACACACCCACGCTCGGCTGCTACCCAGATGGAGGCATAACCTGGCAGAAAATGACTGGCGCTGATTAAATATTTAGTCGTCACTCAAGTGTCACGTTTTGGATGTTTGCTCTACTGCCGCAGCAGTGATGCTTCTCACCAAAGAGGAATTATTTGGAAAAATGTGCACACATAATAATAGTAATGCATGCAGGTAAGATATTACTAATCCCCATAAATAGATATCTGCATGTGAATACAGAACCTGAAGGTCACGGGACAAGATTTTGGTATCGGAAGCACTCTGGTTTTGGTTTGTAGTGCATTTGTAGTCCGAGTAGTGTCAACCAATCACAGTTGAGTGGACCTTGGTTGCATGCAGGTAAACACCGTGCATGGAGAGCAAAAGACGCAGAAGGCATTGGCCAAAATACATTCATGGAATCCATCCTCTATCATATGATGACCATTTAGCTTTTTATTAGCTTTACTATGTTAGCTGGCTACCTGTGAAACAATCTGGTCAACTCCATTCTCGCGCCCAAAGTTGCAAAGCAGACTGTAAACAATGACGGGGGCATGTAAGGGGAAGTCTTAGCCTGGATATCTGTCATCCAGATATCCACTGGCTACACCAGAACACCTGACATATTGGCTGTTGCTCTCAGAAGCTAAGTCATTGTCAGACCGATAGCTGATGTATTCCACGATTGAGATAATATTTAAAAGAAATGGTTTATCACAACTTATTTTGTCAGTGTTGGCCATCACTCCTATCGGTAATAACTTGAATTTACTTCCTAAGTTAATTTCTGCTCCATACTTGCTGTTGCTGTGTGAACACACACTGACATTGCAGGGGTGTTTACAGTTTCATGACCAAAAAAATCAGTTTATGTTATCACATCAAATGAAAACAGTGGCTAACATTTCAAAAAGAGACAAGTTGTAAAATGGAATTTTTCTTTAAAGCTTCCGTAACTTTTATAAAAATAACTCATATTTGCTAAATCTGTCACTGTATTCTGAAAGAGTTACATGAAACACATTGACCACGGCCCACCAGAAACAACCAGAGCCGAGGACTCTCAAAAGTATCTGTCAAACTGTTAGCACTGATCGATTATGAATTTGGATTATGTAACTGCGTTAACTATTTATTTCCTCAAATGTCTTTAGAAGCATATTTTAGTGTACTGTTTAGCTGTAAAATGAGAAAGTTTGAGAACTGGCCGCAATGTTGGAAATAGTTGACCAAAGTGCCAAGCACCGCCCACCAGCCTGACCAACTTTCTAATTTTACAGCTAAACAGTACACTAAACTATGTTTCTGGAAAAAAATTGAGGCAATAATCAGGCAATGCAGTATCATAATCTTGATTCATATTTTATCAGCGCTGCCTAGTTTGACAGTTAAACAGTAGTTCAGGAACATTGACGTGATTGACAGCTGTATTGGAGACTCATCAGCCCTGATTGGTTGTTTTCCTTCATGGCAAGGACATTAGAAATGCTACAAAGCAATAGAGAAGGCAGAGAAGTGATTTCTTTCACAGATTATTTGTCTCATTTAGTGTTGTATGAATATGACAGTTTCGGCAAATATGGTCTTTTTTATAGAAGTTATGAAGTACAGGTTTAAAGAAATAGTTGTTTTAGGCGATAATGTTAAATTTCTTTTCCTCCCAAGACAACTGATACCAATCTCATGTCATTCAGTGTGGAGTTAGAACCATTAGGCGATTGGTTGAGCTCAGCTTAAACACTGTAAACAGGGGGAAACAGCTACTTTGGCTTGGATTCCAGATCAAAAATACAACCACCAACACATATATAGCTCTCAGATTAACGCATTGTATCTTGATTGCTCCTGGACTCCTGTCAGGAAGTCACTGCACCCGGTTGTTGTTCACCACAAAGTAGTAACAGTGCGTAACTTTCCACCTGTTATTTAGTCAGCTTTATCAATGTTGTTAGCTGTATTATTTAACTTTGGAAAGAGCAGGATAGCTGCTCCATATCTGTTAGATTTTTTCTGCTATATTAGTTTAGGTTTTACCTGCCAGTGTAAGCTAATCATGTCCTGACTCTAGCTCCATACTTGACAGTACAGCACATGCTTGCAACATACACTCAAACCCCTAAATGCACATGTACACAAGCACATATGTACACACACATACATCAACACAACTGAATGACCACAGTAGCTAACTGATTGACTGTCTGGTGAATAGCTTCTGTAACAATCAGCTACTGTGTGTGTGTGTGCTTATGTAGAGCATAAAATACCCTTTCTGGAACAGAAGAGGTTTGTACAAGTGTCTGGGTTGACTTTGTTACACACACTCAAACACTCTCAAACACTCTGAAAATAGATGGCCATTTTTCTCTCTCTGGAAGATAATCGCATTCAAGCGATCGTTATGCATTACCATGTAGTTCCCGTCAAAGAGTTATATTGAAGAGTGAAGAGGCGTTCTCCTCAGCCCTGACTTTGATAGATGGTTCCCGTTTTCAGCGCGAAATACTGATGTCATTACCTATAGATTTGTATTCAATCAGCGTCGTGTATTCAATCTGTGTCTCCTGTTTTGTTTTTTTTTTTAACCCGAAAGTTGGTTTGTATACAGAATATTCTTTTAAGTTGAATTAGATGCCTCATTGCACTTGGGCTTCAATTCAAACACAAGCTGGCAGTTTGTGTTTGTGACTCGCTTACTGGCAAAGCTCTGTGGAGAAAACACAGGGAGGAAGAAGAGTATCATTTCTTTTTCTGTCTAGATTTTCTCAACCCTCTTCACAACCTCCCCTCCTCCTCACCGTAACTGGCTAACAAAGACATAATGTGATTTCATCTGAAGCTCAACTCAAAGTAAACTACATATATGGCCTTAACAGTGTCTACTCTCTAAATCCCCTCCTTTCCTTTATGGTGTATTGAGTGAAAGATAATAGCCGGTTTGGCTATGAAGACACTTTGCTTTGTTGTCTTTCTCCATGTATCCTAATGGCGGATGATTACCCCGCAATGACAGTGTCTGTGTCTGTGTGTCAAACAGAGGAGGGTATACGTCTGTCTATCTGAATGTGTCTGTGCATTAGTGTGTGTGTGTGTGTGTGTGTGTGTGTGTGTGTGTGTGTGTGTGTGTGTGTGTGTGTGTGTTGCGTGCATTACGCTGGGCATGGGAAGGAAGTGTCATTGGTAGAAACATGCTATTGGCAGCTGTGGAGTGTCAGGCTTTTATTTTTTCTCTTTATCGGCTAATTGTCACATGAGCTGGCTGGCCAGAGAGACTTTGATAAATTATATAAACAGACAGATGTATAGACAATACATTAACTCTGCATTCTAAAAAACTATTATATCTCATATATCATAGTGCTGAAAATGTAGAAAAATATATATTACGGAAAAAAGGCCAAAAGTTTAAAATGACCAGACACCATAGGGAAATTGCTCAAAATTCCAACAAGTTGGGGCGTCTGTGGCTTAGTGGTAGAGCAGGCGCCCCATGTACAAGGCTGTTGCCGCAGCAGCCCAGGTTCAACTCCAGCCTGTGCCCCTTTGCTGCATGTCACTCCCTCTCTCTTTCCCCCTTCACGCTTGTCTGTCCTATCAATTAAAGGCTAAAAAAAAATGCCCCCAAAAATATCTTTAAAAAAAATAAATAAAAATAAATGAACATTGCGTTCCGACTCATGAGCATTTTCAGGTATGGGTGAGAATGTGATTAGGGTTATATTCAAGGAAACCAGTGATGACTGTTGGTAGGAAACATGCAAACTGTGAGTATTGAAGTGTTTCTGATCAGAAGTAAATGACCAATGATGTGCACTTGCCGAAACGACTGACCGTCATTCTTCCTGGGACGATCAGTCCCAGAGACAGCAACCGAAGCAAAAAAGAGACAGACATAGAGGAGGAGAGGAGAGGAGAGGAGATCAGAGAAGAGGAGGAAAAAGCTATTAATGTTGGCTAATGATTGGGCTCAGTAATAGTTATCAGTGTTTTAGGGCGAATATTATGGCCATGTAACGAAGGCCTTGATTACTTTATTAGCCTCTTCAAGTCGTTCGGCTAACGCTTACCAATGTGACCCCCTCCTGAGATCCCCTTACCTCTTTCCCTCCAAACCGTCCACCGCCATCACCTCCACCTTCTCCCCCCTCTCCCTTCTTGTCTCCCCCTCTCCTCTCCCACAACATAACCCTCCTCCCCCCTATTTCTCGCTGCGCCCCGTGATGATGAAATCAAATTAGGTGGACTGGATGGGCCTAAATCACGGCTCGCGTTGCGGGCCGTGACATAAAGAATGGCCGAGACGAGGTTACCCAGAGTTCACGGCAGATAATGAAAGAGACAGGGAGGTAATAGCATGACGGAGTGGTGGGGTTCAGTATACTGGGGGTGGAGGGGATGGGGGTTAATACGAGGGGAGGGGTGGAGGTTCATTTGGAGGGTACCTGCCTATATGACCACTCCATCTGGCAAGGGACACTCATTCACCTCTTCCATCGTCTTCTCCTTTCTCCACCTTTTCTTTCCTCTTCTTACGCCTCTCTCCTGTCCTCTCCTTCATCCTCTACCACCATCTCTTCCTCTCTTCTCTCTTTTTCATCCATCCATCCCTCTCTTCCCTCTCTGTCTTGATAGTGATAAAGGTTTCACACTCAATTAAGTAAAGTATCACCTAAAAGGGAGTCTAGCTGGCGTTATCAGGAGACATTCACTAAGTACTTCAGTGATGGTTAGCCACTTCCATAATGGCATATCTCTTCCAAGTCTATTTGTTAGAGAAAACCTGCCATGTCAACTTTTGTCACTTGGCTTTTGTCCCTCCTCTTTCCACTTATAAAAGTATGTGAACACCAACACATAAAACCTATGTGATTGCTGAAAATCCCAACACAACACTCTCTACTTTTCTGGGAAGTCTTTACACAAGATTTTGTGACATGGCTGCAGGGATTCGCCCCCATTCAGTTTAAAAAAACATTTGTGAGATCAGGCTCCGATTATTGCGCCACAAAGTCTGGCTTGCAGTCACTATTCCACTTCATCCCAAAGGTGTTGCCCTGTAGGTCAGTCAACTTCTACCACACTAAATTGGAAAAAGCCATTGTTAGGCATTAATTAGACAATGTTCCTTCACTTTGGGGGTCATTGTCATGTTGGAATAGGAAAAGCACCTTCCATGAACTGTTGCCACAGAGTTGGAAGCACATTATTGTCTAAAATATCATTGTATGCTGTAACTTTGAGACTGACACTCAGGAGCCCAGTCCAAACCATGAAAAACAGCGCCAAACCAAAAACTACACAAAAGTATTCAGACAGAGGTGTCCACATAGTTTTGGCCATATTCTGTAGGATATTTCCTTGAACCTTGGATGAAGTAAATCTATTGAAATATGAGCAAAAGTGCCAAGCCCAAACTACAAAAACAGCCCAGGCCAAAGTACACAAAAGTATCTGAATGGTGGTGTCTGCACACTTTTGGCCATTTTCCTATGTTGTTTATTTGGAATTTAGTAAATACATTGAAATATATTGTAAATGCCCATTTTTCTCTGTTGTTACTTTCTTTTTTTGTTTTTGTCACTTTTTCCTCAGGTTTGTAGCCTATTGTTCGGGAGTTCAGTTCACTGATGACTCAACTCCACGGACATATTGGTACAAACCTAGAAATGAACTGCCTGACTTTCCTAGTTCTAGTTTGTCTTTCATATGATATCAGCAACAATTTTTATTTCATAATTAGACCTGCTTAAACATTAAATGTGGACACAGTGAGATATTAATAACCCCTGATATCACTGATAAAAATACCCCTTAAATAAAATATCCTTTATGGTGTCAACATGTCACCAATATCTGCTGCTGTCTCAGGTTATAATAAGCTTTGCTTTAGTCAGTTCCACCAGTGGAATTTAAATGATTTATCTAATTGATGGCTAATACTTTACTGAAGACATTTGGAATCCAACCATGTTGAATAATCTTGTCAGTTACAAAAACAAAACGCTCAAATGTTTCTCTAGAGTATTACCAGATGGTGGGTTGCAGGTGTGTAAGTGTGTGTGTGTGCGCCCTGGTAATTCTCACCCAACAAGACACCTGTCGCTGTTTACAGTCTGTCCCTCTGTTGTTTTTTCCTCTCATTACCGAATACCACCACATGGAGTATCCTGTTCTCACACACACAACATGCCTTTGACACACGCCACCAGTCAGTCTGCTCCAACACAACACCATGGACTGACCCTTGACCTTCTCAGCAGAGATCATTGCTTCCTGTTGCTCCCTAAACGGGGCAGGTAGGCTAAATGAGATCACCGGGGGTCAAAGTGGATTTGTTGGGCTGCTGCCAAACTACACTCCTCATTAGTGAAGCTGCTAACCTGTAGCTTCATTCAAGCTTTTCACCAGAAATAGTGCCAGCAATAACAAGCTTTTGTATCTTCTGATTGCTATGCTACATATTCACTGTTTGCCAGTTGTCTAGGGAGACTTTGCCCTCACTGTCACATAAAATCCCTGTACGTGAGGATGGCTGCAGAGTAAGACGTTTCCATTTTTAGATGTCACCACCTACAACAGTGTTAACGCAACATTCCAGTGTCACATGTCTGACAAATTAGCATAAAATCTGGACACGTTTAAGTGTATTTAAAGTAACACCTTATTGTGAATAGGCTACTGTATTTTCTCTTTATCCATAGTGTTTTGAAGATGATAATGCAAAAAGGACTCCATGGACTCTCATTTGGACTCCCATCTCATCATCTTAGTTTTTTGAAGACCATGACCATGTTTGAGCGAGAGGCTAGTATTTTGGAGGAGCAAGGGGGGGGATATGACTGTGAAACCAAGGACACTATCAGCAGACAGCCTGTCACCTCAAAGCAGTCCACCCTTATTATTACCTTAAAGCGTTAATAAAATGTAAATGAGTGAGTTATATAAGAATTCACCCCTCAAGTGGCCGTTCAAAGAACTGCAGTTCTTGGCACTTTCGTGTTGACTTCAGTTTTCAGCCTCGGAAGTTGCCGCATGGAAATAATAAATAAAAATGATGGACCAACTGTCTGTGTTGGGCCACTTCTTGTTTATTGCTGGGGTTTGTAGTTTACATGACAACGCATGAATGCAACACAAAGGCCATTTCAGGCTGTAAATATTCAGTGCTTCAGCTAATATTAACTGCATCATGCTCTGGTTGGGTTTGGACATAAGAAAACCAGAATGTCTGTTGGGTCTGGGTTGGACTTGGTTACTGCTGTGTTGGGCTGCAGGTCAGGTTCTGACAGAAATAGGCAGCCACACTAATGTCGTTACCTCGAAATGTGACCTGTAGCTAATTTCCACCACCATCTTTGTAAATTCACCTGAATATATTATGGACAGGAAGCCTAAATTTAAATTTATGCGTTTTTAAATTCATGTTCCATTACATTACCTTCAGAGGACTGAGATCTGTGATTTTTTTTTTTTTTAAAGCTTGTCTGAAACCTAAAGGTGTCCTCCTCACCCTCCAGCTCTCCCAGTGACCTTGAGGCCACCTTGTCCTCCATTCACCAAACTGGGCTTTAATTCAGTAGGCTGGGGCGACCAAACGGAAATAAAAAGCCCATTATATGTTGCCCGCGGCGGGGGCTTGTTGACTGGGTTTTATTACAGCGGGGGATGAGAGCGCTTGATGCCTTCATTTAGGGCCCTGAGCACCCAACACTGACAGCACCGTGACAGTACTGGCCCCTGTGGCACCGCTAAAAGAGACCGTAACAGAAAGAGACACTCTGTCTATGTGTGTGTGTCCATCTTTGTGTGTGTGTTTGTGTGTGTCCATCAGTGTGTGTGTGTGTGTGTGTGTGTGTGTACAACAGCGTCTGTGTCCTGGCTGTCTCTAGTCCAGGCTGGCATGGTGAGGCTTGCTCGTAAAGCTGACAGCTAGACATATGTATGGATCCCCCATTAAAATTTTACTACTAATCACTATGGATGGCGTGCCTGGCTACTAGCTGGCTGACGACTCAAACACCCCCACACACACTTGCATACTGTATGCACACACAAAAATATGCATGCATGCACAAGAGCTGAAAGATGTGCACAAGGATATACACACACACACATTAATATGCACTTGCACACACTTCCCAGCCATGCAGTTAGCATTACCTTTGTTTGTCAGTTATTCAGCAACATCTGACTGACCAATATATATACTGACAAATTTTCCCATTGGAGTTGAGGAACTGAACAGAGCTAGAATGAATGTGACTACTGTACTTAAAGTGTTTCGACTAGGAGCTGGTGTCGCTCCTTAGTTTGGACTTTGCTGTCCTCTCTGTCATTATAGTATTGTATATGGCATCATAAAATGATTTAAAGTGATTAGTGGTATGATTTGTCTACCACACCAAAATTATTACTGATATATGGACATTAACAGAGTCTGCAGTGTCAACATCATGTTGCAGCTCCAGTAAAATAATTTAGCCTTTATCTATGGTAAAACATGTTAAGAGGAGTGCACATGGGCTCTACTGTATCTCTTTCCTTATAACAGCATTATGCAGCATTGTCTTTCTCGCAGGGTGGATCTAGGTAAAGTTCATCAAGGGGTTGGCAGACTCATAAAAGTCTATGTTGCGTATCTTAAGACCCTTCCACGTTGTGTTGTAATGTTATCAGCTGAAGTGTCAGAAGCAAGAGATGAGGGGGAGAGGGTAGTGTAGGAAACATTGTGTGAAAAAAGTGAGGAGGTGGAAGGATACGTGTGGAATGTCAGGTTCCCTCTGCTGATAAACTTGATCCTCCAGTGACCTGGTGACAGAGGACACCTGAGGGAGGCAGAATAGGTAGTCTCCTACAGATAAGACCAACCATTGTGTGATTCTGATGGTGAAGTTCTTTAGTAGTTCTAAATAAACTAGAAATGTAAAATGTGTCTTTTAGTGAGCCACAGATTAAATATGTCCTCGTAAAAGCTTTGATGGGCTGGTGATGGGGTGACATTTATTTATATCAAGATGTTACAGATTATTAGACTGTAGTGAAATATCATTAGATTGCAGTCTTTCCTTCATCTTCCTCCATGTTCATCCCATCCTTCTCTGTGCTCTCTCCCTCCTTCAAATAATTCCTGTCTCCTTCATCTCAGGTGAAGCTGTATGACTTTAGGAAGGCCAAAGAGTTACTCTCAGTGTGCCCTGTGTTGCTAGGGTCATCTAAACTAATGTTGCAGGGTCTCTTCTATCCCTCCCTAATGCCCCTGTTGGTTACTTGTGTGTGTGACAGGAAGTGTGTGTCAAACGTGTGTGTTTGTGTGTGTGGCGATGGAGTAAATAAACACATCGTTGGGGAGGTCATAGAGGCAAAGGTGAAACGGCGGTTGCAATCGATACCCCCGGGGTGTGTGTGTGTGTGTGTGTGTGTGGGCAGGTGTAAGCACCCCTCCTCCCTCAGCCTCTCTCTTGCTAACTCCGTTACCCCACTTGTTAGCCAGTGAAGGGTGACCCCACACACTCCCTCAAACACACACTCACACACAGCTGATAGAAGCACCTGACTAATGGGCTGTAATGAGAGGCGACCAGAGAGGGGAGCTTCTTTAACGGCTCGCCCAGGGGACCCGGGACTTTGTGTGCGTGTGTGTGTATGCCTGTTCATAGTCCATGTGGTGTGTGTGCATGTTTGCATGTGTGTGTATAGGTGCACCATGGGTGACCCTGTTACAACACCAACGTGTCTGTCCTAATGTCATTAGCTGAGGGCAGTGTGAGGTCAGGCTGCTGTACGTAGAGCATCCTTACTTACTGTAGAACCCAGAGGGCTTATGAAAGGGGTGGCCAACTCGGTGAGACATTTTCCTCGTTATCACAAATTATTACCTGCATTTCCTTGAGTTAACAATAGATTTTAAAGTGCAACTATAGCTTTCCCCCATCTCTCTGGGTCAAGAGGGGATTTGAGAGAAGGAAATGGATCACTTTGGGATGTGGTAAAAGGATAATAGTCGAAAGATTTGGGGCTTCTTTCATTTTTAATCAGTTAGCCCTTAAATGTGATGAAATAGTAGAAAATATCCCAGTTCCTATAACCCAGTATGCTGAAATTGTAGGTTTTGTCTGAGCAACCATTTCAGATATTCATTTAAAATGACTTTTTAGGGAAAAAAAATCACATTTGAGAGGCTAAAGCTAACAAATTATGTTTAAAAAAATGACTTAGAAGAAGATTAATCGAATATTTAAATAGCTGTTTTTGAAGGGTTTAATTGACTTGTCATTTCAGCAGGATTTGAGAGGAGGGAATGGATCACTTTGGGGAGCAGGAGACAGGAAAGACCCGAAAGAATTAGGGCTGCATGGATTTTTATAATCATCTGGACTTGCCAATTACAATTTCCTGTAGCCCAAATTGACATCTTCAAATTCCTCGTTTTGTTTGAGAAACTGTTCCAAACCCAAAGATATTAATTTTAAACAGAAAAAAACAGTCAGCCAAACCTCACAGAGAAGAGGCTGGTGCCAACAAATATTTTAGGTTTGCAAAATTAATGCAGGAGCAAGTTCTGCATGTATCCCTGGGAACCATTATTATGAAAACAGTACAGATGCAATTGTTTAACTTCCATATATCCATTCCCTCAAATAGCTACAAACAGCTAGCTGCCTGTCTGTCAGTGTAATGCCTCCAGATTAGATCACCTACAGTATGTGTTGGCTAGACATGACCACCAATCCCGGCTCTCTCTTTCCCTCCCTGTTTCTCTCCCTGTCCGTCACCCTCTCTGAGTCGATAAGCCTCTATTCTCCTCTTTTCGCTGATATGATCGGTGTCTTCAGAAGCACTCAGGCCACTTTTACAGCAACCACTAACTAGTGTTCCAGGCAGCTCGTGGCTATCAGGGAAACATCACGCGAGCCTGTCTGCCTACGCAAGTCTGCGGCCGCCTTCATGTGTGTGCGCTCTTGTGCACAACTCTGCTCGTCCATCTAGCTGTCGGCGTCTATCGACCAGGGGCCATCATGTGTGTTTTGGCCTGAGCGAGGCCACAGATGCTGCAGGGCTATTAGGTGCCCATTGTTTGTTTTGAATGGCAACGGAAACAAAATTGGTCTCTTTCTGATCTTATTGTGGGTAACCCTACCTCCCTCTGTGGCCAGGGGAGGCAAAAACCAATCCTAATTCACTTACCCCACCCCAACATTGGCTTTTCTAATGCTTTTTGAGGGATGAAAATATGGCGACATGCAATAAGTGTCAACAGTGCAGAGGTCTTAAAAGCAAGTGGGGGAAACAAATAGATGGACAGATAGATAGACAAGTGGATGGATAAAAAAAAAATCTCACTTCCTTTGTTCCTTTTTTTCTTGTCTTGCACTCTCTCCATCACGTCTTCTCTGCTTCTCTCCAGCCTTTTTCCAACTGTCTCTCTTTCCTTTCCTCTCCTCCTTCTTTACCTCCTTGCTCCCTGCCTCCCATGCACCATGGCTCCAGCCGGAGCATTAGTGAGGCATTGTGATTGGCTTGTAATTTATGGAGTCCATAAGTGGGCCAGATTGATAGGGCTGTTTAAGGGGAGCACACCGAGACGCCACTTTATTTAATACATAGAGACAGACCATGAAGATATAGGTTTAACCTCAGTCAGCCTGAACACACACACACACACATATATGGACATGTATGTTAAAAAATAAATTATAAAAGTTAAGTCAGTTAAGTGAGAAAGTATATTTTGTTCAGAAAAGGATGAACTGGCCCTTTAACTTAACTAATAATGTGCATATGCTGCGCAAAAATACACATATATAGGAAATATAATTCATAGTTGAGGAGAGAAGCCAGAGTGTGGATGCACAGTTTCCCCTTTGGAGTAAGGTAGACATAGTGCATTGCGGGAAATGTAGGTTAGGTCAATTGTCAGAGTTGTTAGAAAGCAACATTACTGTCCGCCTCATGATCTCTAAAAAATCATAATTGATAGCACAACCATATCTACTGACTACTCAAAAACTCCTAAACATGCACATCTAGTGTATTTGCCATTGACACACACTCAGACAATCAATCAGTCATTTTATTTGTCCCATGAAATCATAGAATATAAACTAAGACATTTTAATAATCTATTTCTCCCAAACAGTCGTCCCGTTTGCTCGTTGTGGTGTTTAAAACACAAATCAGGTCTTGTGTGCCCCATCTCATCCTCCCTGTCAGAATAAGCCCTCCACTCTCAACCCAGCAGCACGCAGCCAATCCTCACAGGCCAAAGCTCTGGAGGGAAAGACGATCTGCCCACAGCGGCCAGCCCTGCCCTCTCATCTGCCCTTCACACAAACACACGCACACACACATACGCAGACTTGCCCTCTCCTGTGCCCCCTGCACACCCGCTGTAATGATGTCTGTTGACCTCTGACACAAGGGCTGCCCTGGCAGATTAGTTTACAAGTGGCCTAGGGACTCTGGGTTTCAAATCCTAACCCCTACAATTTTCTGCATTGATTACAAATACTTTTTTTCCCCTGTGTGGTCATGCCACCATTGTCAGGACAGCCTCTGGGTGATGTATCCACATGGCAACATATTATTTATTTTTTATCGTGAGCAGTCCAAGTTAAGGAAAACTTTAAACCACATACAGATTGTGCTGGTACAGTCATAAAATACACCAAATTCGGATTAATTAAGTACAAACTAATTTCAAAAATGCAAGTGCACGTCTTTCATGCATATTTCGTCGTGACAAATATTATGAAAACCTTTATTAGACAGAACGGTAATGTTTCCCATACATTCATCTGTACAAGAAAAAACAAAAACCTTGACTCAAGGTATCTTACAAACAGCATCTTGTGGTCTTCATCAACAGGCTGAGTCTGCTCGTTGTCATAGAGACAGCTCTCAGTTGTGATATGACATGACCATGACAACTGAGCAAACTTCACCCGCTGATGAAGACCAATGGATGTGGTTGAAAGTTGAAAAGTTTTTTTTGTTGCTACTTATTCTGGCATCCTCCCTTCCCCTACATGTTAACGGATCTAATACTCACTTACATAACATGAATAAGCTTAAACACACACACATGCATACACACACTCTTTCTCAACAAACATAAGTACCACTAATCCCTAAATGCATACTCTGTCACCTTTAATATATGAACACATTCAAACACAGACACACACAGACACGCACACACACACATACACACACACACACACACACACACACACACACTCAGACGTCAGCGATGATAAGTGGCAAGGGAGTAATAGCCTAGCTGTCTGGCAGCCAGCTGCTGGGCCTACTGTTTACATGCCAACTGATTACCCTAATTTCAAATGCATGCATGGCAGCTACGCTGATAAATAGTCCCCCACCACCACCACTTTCTATTTCCCTATTGTCAGCCACTGCAGGCTAGTCAGCCAGCGGGACCCGTAATACCTTTTTGATTATTCAATAAATAACCCATAATTCGACATTGATTGGGCCCGCGAATGGGCTTTGTGGGGAGGAGGAGGAAGGGGAAGTGGGGAGGAAGGATTGGTAAGGTGGTTGAAATGGTGGAGTGGGTGGGAGGGTATCGACCAGTGGTGGTCAGTGCTTCGATGACCACTGGTCGTTGGGGTCATTGCTTTACGCAAATACACACACACACACACAGAGGAGCACGCACTTCTGGCTCTCCTCTGATGTGATTAGGGTAAGGGTCATTAGTTCAGCCTCATTGCTTATTGTCCAAACAAAGATGTCCAAGACTAATGGAAGCTACTTAATAATTTGGGTGAAAGATGAGCAACAATGAGGCTTTGCAGATGGACATTTTGTAGCTGTTTCCCCCGCCTGATGTCTCCTTTTTATTAGATTAACCCATCATAGGTCACATCTGCAAACATTGCTGGAATGTCTTGAATAAGTACATGTCATTACTTAAAGCAGGAGCACTGATGAGAAAGCAACTGGTCAAAGTACTGTACCTTTACAGCTCACCAGAAACAAACACAAGCACACCAATGATTGTAACCACCAGTATTTGGTCACATTTGTTGGCCTGGGGCTCATTATGTTAACCACCTTGATGAACATTGATTGCTAATTCTTATCTCTGCTTCCGGCGATATGACCTCACTTCATTGCTTCAAAAATTTGCCAATGTATCTCCGCCCCAAATTATCCCCATTGCTTTTGGTGAGCGCTTCCCCGTGACATGGTTAGTATGGACCGTATTGAAACCTGTCCCCAAATGGATTATTCCTTTCTCCTAAGTAGGATGGATTTTATGGTGCTTGCCTGATCACTATCTGAAACCCACTAATCGTTTGCGTGTGTGTATGTGTGTGCGTGCATGTGTAAACCCTGCTGCCTTGATGTTGCCATTGAAGTGTCCCTGGCGTTGTACTTATTGGAGTTCCCTGATGTTAGATATTGGAATATTGATCTCGGAGAATGTTTAGCTTTCACTCTTCTCTGGTTTCATTTATATGCTCACACAGCTGATGCCCGCTTCACACAGCAGTACAAGCTGCAGATGTGGCAGTACATGAGGGACCGAGATCAAATCAAACTCTCAATCAATGCTGGAGAAAAAAAAAATCTGAGTAAAAGATTTGGGTTTCAGAGGGATTTCACACACAAGATCTTGCATATCTGATGGGAGGTTGGAGCTACATCGAGTCAACAACAATCAGTAAAAAAAAGTGTAAAAAAAACAGCAAATCAGATGATATCAGATTGTCTTGATTTGTGTTTTATAATCAAGGCAGGATGGGGTAAGCTTTTGAAACAATGGAGCCAAGTCAGACTGTCAAGTGGACCTTGGAGAGGAAGGCAAGGACATTTTGTTGCTTGATAATGTCGTTACATCGTAGTATTTTACCTAAGAACTTACAACCTGAAATGCAGTTTGGTTGCATTCTGCAAGACAGTTATCCTGTGTTCTATTGGAATTCTGATTACTGTGCAAGTTGGCATCACAGCTCAGGACACACACACACTCAAGTGTCTCCAGAACAGACTCATGCAGTCATCACCACTTAAAAGGCAGTTGATGACTTCAAAAGGAAAATAGCGAACAGCGGCCCTCCACGTTTCAGAGACACCGGCTCAGTGAGTCTCCCTTTAACAACAGTTGCATTACAGCGCAATGTTGGTTTCCTATTAAATACCTTCTCCCAATTGCCCATTATTCCCCGCTATAAAACCACTGCAGACTGCATCGGAGGGCTGTTTTATCCCCCCCCCCATCACCCCACGTCCTTTTGTTTCGGAAAACATGTTTCAACTAAATGCAACTAAGAGAGCTATGAGAGAAAGAGAGAGAGTAGGGAGGGAGGGAGGGTAAAGAAAAGGTAATTTAATGAAGTGAAATGTTTGATGTTGTAAATAAAAAGCAGACTGGTCGTGGGTGAGAGGCTGGGGCTAATGGACTTTGTTGGATGGTAGGTGTGGAGCTGCTGATCTTTAAAAAGCCTAAATAAAAAAGTGAACTTCTCAGAAACGATGCCAAGAAAACCCCCAGCCCCCCTCGCCTGGGGCATTCACATCACTGGTGGGGCTTATTATGCAATTACAGCAAGGTAAAAAGCACCGCCAACCCCCTCATCTGAGTGTGTGGGTGTATAATTATGTGTGTTTGCATCCATGTATGTGTGTGTCTTACATACCTTTATACTCTTACAGTTTTAATTTCAGCAGACCACAATGGTCTGCCGATTTAGGACTATAAAACAGAAGTCTGAAAAAAATTAAGAAAGGAAAGAAAAGGAAAGGGTTGTAGGAGATGAGTGGTAGAGAGAATGGGGAGTGACAGGAAAGGAAGGATTAAAAAGGAGGGAATAAAAGGAGGAATAAAAGAAAAGACAAGGGTAGTTAAGAAGCTAACGGGAAAAAAAGAGTAAGTAAAGAGATAAAAGAGAGTAAAGTGCAAATGAGGAGTGGGGAGAATGGGGAGTGACAGGAATGGAAAATAGAAGACACGAATAAAAGAAAAGATGAGAGTAGTTAAGAAGTTAAAAGGAAAAGGGAAAGGAAAGCAAAGAAATGAGAACACACGATTATGAAGGTTAAACAATGGCAGTGGTCATTATGCTTCACTTTCAATGAGAGGGAGGAGAGAAATCACCCCCCCATTTATAATTCATATCCTCAATTACCACTAATAAAGTGGCATGAATGGGGCCAGCCCAGGGAATGGTGCAGGCACAATTACATGTAGTATAGCCTGGCATTAACATTTTCTATTTGAACATTTTTCAGCCTCAATTTCTCTTGGAGTTAATAAGAGCGATGATCCCTCCTTGACTTTTTCATGAAATTATTGTATGGTTATAATATTCCAATCTATTAGCCCCCCCCCCCCTTCTCTATAATGTATTCTACCATTTAATAGCCTGACCTGGCTGGATAGAGAGGTGGAAAGAGAAAGGGAGAGAGAGGAAGAGAGAGAACATGACATTGATGAGAGGAGTAGGTCTTGTCGTTTTGACCCCAGAGGGGGTGAGACAAAGGTCTGATATATCCCATGCAGCGTTTGAATTGAGGTCTCTCATGAGGCCGTGCCTATCATCTGAAAAGCTTTCTGTGGCAGTGCTGCTTTTTTCACCGTCCTGTTGGGGAACCACTGCAGGGCTGATTTTAAATCTTGACATGTAGTCATTGGCTGGCTCTGTCTGAGAGATATAACTGTGCTTATGGTGACTTTGAGCTGCTTGCAGTGTGAAAGCATTGTAAAGGTGTAGGGAAATTACCTATTATACCCTTAATTGTGATACAGCAAGTGCTAAATGGGATATGGGATATAAATAACAACAGCAGCCAGACGATGCAGACATGAAAATGCACTGTAAAGCCATTTTCTCATATGGAAAATGAGCCTCATATACTAATGTATACATAGAAATTACTCAACTTACCTTAGGCACAAAATAAGCAATCGATCGATCCATGACATATGTACACAGTGTAGCCAATTTTGTTCTTACCACTGTGTATATGTTAATGTAAATTAATCAGAATCATTCTAAACTGACAGGCTCATGTCCGCTATTTACAATAGCACATTCCCACACCCCCGTTATGGAAATATATTTGCCTGGAACTGTATTGTGGAGAAAGCAGTCAAGCTATATCAACACATGTATTAAGGCCCTGACACACAGGTGTCGGGCCGTCAGTGAGCATCTGTGAATGTCATGGCCAGTGCTGGACCTAGCACATTCAACACCCCAGGCAAGCTTCCCCTGGCGTAACCCTCCACCTGTGTACGTGTCGGACGCCATGGTCACATACAAGGTTCATAATGTGGTCATAAACAACATCCATCGAATTGGTATGACGATTTCAGCATCAGTTCTTAATGACAGACACTCCTGAATCATTTTCGGTGATTCTGTTTCTTCAGCCATGGATGTTTGATTTCTTGCAAGCCCCATGATACAAATATCATCCACATGCCCACTTGCTTGTGGTGAATTCTTCAGACAGGTACCTGCTCTTTTCACATATGGGCTCAATCTGATTTTACATGGATTTGGTACTATGGAGCTGGCAGGGTAAAGTCCATTAAATGTCGATCCAACTGATTCGGACATTTGTGTTCTCACATACAGCTCCTCCAGGTAATGCCTAGATAATGTCAGGGGTTTTTCATGTAACTTTCTGAAACCATGTCCCATGCGTCAAGGAAGAACCCATTAAATTCTGGACTAGGCGGTAATCATGGGGCGGACACACAAAAATATTTTTCACTTACATTAACATTTAGAGATCAGGCGTTTGACCTTTGCCGAGATGAATCAACCAACATCAGTGAGTGACAGATGCGGCAGTAATGCAAGCTTTTTCATGGTGTAAGAAATGTTAGAAATGCATGGGTATAAATGGTAAAATAGATAATAAAATGCCATTGCCATAGATAATGTGATGTTCCTGCAGGACGCAAGTCATGGTAACTGTGTAAATTCCAGTGTTAGCAGAATCAAAAGGAGCTTGCAGTATAATCTAACCCAGAGACACATAAAAGCATCAAAGGTCCAGGGCCATGCTCCAGCATTGCGTCGCATTATTATGCTGGTGGTTGCTGCTAGTTGCAGTATGGAGCCACGTGCCCGACCCGCGGGCTGGTCGTCTAATAGGCCTGTTTACTCCACCTTTCCTCTCTTGCTTTTTGACTGCCTCCCTTCATCCCTCCTTCATCCTCCCACATAAAATGGCAAAAGTATTCAGCAAACCTGCCTGGCTGCTTTTTATATAAAATAACAAAGTGTTCAGAGCTTGTAAAACACTGCGGGACTGACAGTTTAGCAGACTTCCCACAGTGTAGAAAGTTCTATTGTGGAGGTGGCAACAAGGATCCAAAGAATATAGAATGGCATGGAACAGAATAAAATTCAAAAGGCTATAACCTATCCCAAGTACAGACACAAGCCATTAGGGTAGAACTAGTACATCTATCCTCAAGCCATTGTGGTGAGGCAACTCATTTAAGTGCTGCACCTCTGGTACAGGGATTTCTGTGGCACACACACTCTGTCTATCACACACACAGATGGAGAGAGGGGAGGGAACAGACTGAAAAACACCCTCTCTCGCTTACTATCTCTTTTCTTACGCACATTCACACACAAAAATCACACACACACACACACACACCATGTGGCTAGCTGAGAGCCAGCTGTTCCTTTCCACTTCACATCACTATGGGCTAACGACTGCTAATCCCCCATAGCTTTTCCCTCAAAGGAACTAAGGCAGCAGCCATGATCTAACTCCTATTGAATTCCAATTACCCTCCACCGGGATTTCACAATAAGAGTTCCCCCCTTTCACCACCACCACCTCCACTAACACCACCCTTACTTCCCACATGGATTGTACTGTCACAATAAGAGCCACCCACACACATATAGCCTCAAGATACAGCAACATCAGGAACACATGTTCATTGTTATATACTAGTTATTTATTTTTATGATTTAAATTAAATTATTTTTAGATGCTTTGGCAGTACTCAGCACTTACTTGACTTGAACCAAACTGAACTGAAGGAGACCAAAGCACACTACTGTATTTTCCCCCACATAGCAACAGTTGCATCCTTGACTGGACTTGCCCACCCCTTTCTTTTTACCCTGGCAGGTTTGCCCCTCTCTGCCAGGCAGGGTCCCTTGTAAAAAAAAAAAACAGCTTCAGTGAATGGAGGCCCAGCAGGGAGCGAGGCAGGCTCACACTCCTAAACCCTCCCCTCCCTTCAAGCACACAGACCCACACACACATACTCTCCCTCGCCTCCTGCCTCTATCCCCTTCTTCCCTCCTGCACTCTTGCTCTTTCACTTCTTGTTACTTTACGGGCATGTACAAGGAACAATTTTGCAGTGTACAGAGTCACTAACAAACAAATCCTTTATGCATTCAAATAATCACAGGATGATAAATTTCATGGTTTTGAGAACAATACAGTGGTCTGTAACCATCAGTATCTTTAATAAAGTGTAACAGTTCCAAAACCAAAGGTCTTGTAGTACAAATCTTTCCCCCTCCTTCTCTCCCCCTTTCACCCCACATATCTGGTTTGATTTTACCCCATGAAGCGGTGAATTCCAGTCTTTCAGAGAACAACAGTGGGCAATAAAACAATGGGTGGCTCTGGGGTGTACTGTAGGGATGGAGGGTGATGAGATTCCTGGTAAAGTCTGAGACAAAATGCTGCTATGGTTACAGTGGGTGGGACTGGGGTGAAGAGGGCTAGACATGCTGGGAAAGTCAGTATAGTGTAAGGAGGAATGCCAGGAATCAGGAGCCCTTTTACACAGAAATCGCGCCAGAGGGCCGCTGCAAAGTCCCTCCGTTGTGCTGCCTTTGCATTTTCACACAGAACCAAACAACGACGGCATCATGCCACCCCAGTGTATGATTTTAGACTGCATGCCATCATCAGGCATGACAGGTGCGACATGTAACACAACAACATTGGCCTCTAATGTGACATATAACGTCTGTGTCAGCAGTGCTTCATAAACTTTAACAATACTTAATCGTCAATAGTTAAATAATTTACCATCTCTGTTAAATAGCAGCTGATCTTGTCCTCTGCTGGGAGGGTAAGGAGCTCTCAGACCTAATTTTTTACCAATTTGCAGACATTTTCAGCTGCTGTTCTTCCTCTTTGAGTTAGCTGCTAACTGCTATTAGCTAAGAAAATAAAGACTGGTATGATAATATTGCTGTTATGAATATTTTTCCCTTTTTTTAAAGAGTAAAAAAGGTTTTTTGAATATATTTGTGGAAACAGCATCTAAACCTGTAAGGTGTCATTTCTAACATGGATGTTTATAAAGAACTGGATATGGTGTTGGAGGCGGGGCCAAAAAAAGTTAAGTTGCTGAATAAAATTACCCAGCACTGCTTCCACACTATGTTGCCCATAGAGCAGGCAAACTAGAGAGAAAGAACATGTGCTGTCTAATTTTGTGGTGTGCTTCTGGCTGAAACTTGTCATAGCACTGTTTAACACTAAAAAGATTTTAGCATTTGTACTGTCACTGATTTAAGATGTCTGTCCCTTTGTTACATTTTGGAGGATCCTTAATGCTGTTAAATTTATCTTTGACTCAGGAAGTGGAAAACAATCATTGGCTAACTGACCTCCACTCAAAAAATGGAAATTAGTTAACCAAGCTTATCAACATTAATACTTATTCTCACCAGATATTAGTCTTTGTTCATCCGCTGAGTCTTCAGCAGGGTCAAGCTAGCGTTACGTTGGTTTGGTTAGCCGGCTTTCTACCATGCTTCCAGTTGTGGTGATGGCTAATGACCAGGCTGTGAAGACCAACAGCAACAGGTAGTCCCGTAACCTCAAAGTCACAATATAGAGTAACTAACATGAGGAGTTACCTATAAGGAGAGTGCTCAAAACATAAACTTGCTAACAATGTCAGTGTCAGTCCCAAAGCTGGTTGACTGCTTGTGTGGCCGTTGGAATTGAAATGACAAACTTTTCTTAGTGCCCCCCTGACAAATATTGCACCAAAAAATTATTGGACAATGTCCTTCCAAAGCAAAAATGCATGCCTCTTGTGGTGTATATAGCCTATACATACTGATTTATTAGAAAAATGTATTTCAATTTAAGTTTGACCTTTAACAATTCTAATTACAGCATTAATTAAATGTTCCCCAAAAGCGTGTCATTTGATTTATATTAGTGATTATTTGCCATAATCATCATCGCCTGGATGATTTTTACCATGACACCACTGCTGGTAATGACTTTAAGGCAGGTGAACGAAATAACAGAAAACTAGTAAAGTGATTACATCTACAGCGCCCAGTGTGTCTGGTGTAACAGAGATGGAGGCTAAAGGTGAAAGTGAGTTTGTGTGGCACTCTGACTGTGGTATTGGCACTAATGTTTTTTCCCTTCTTAAAATGTCCTCATTCCCACTTTAATGTCTCTCTCTACTTTTAGATGATTACAGTATGATGGAGAGATGGAGTCATGGCATGGTTTATTACCCCACACACACACATACACACACATGCATGTTCACATCCAAATAGCCCCAAGGACACGTGGAGACTTAGCAACAGGAGTAGTCCAAATAAGAAGATTAAATTTGAGTTTTCCATGCTTAGACAGCTTGGTATGTTTTGACCTTTTGAATCTGAACATGACTCAAATGCTGTTTGCAGCAGAGCTAAATGTAGACTGAGCTTCTGTTGAAATGAATAGTCTTAACTTGAATGGACATTTAATAGGGATTTCAAAGACACTATGAAATGGCAATCAGACCAGGTTAAAAGTTGTATATCTATCATTTTCTTTCCTTTCCTCTCCTTCCCCTTTCCCTCTCAGCTCTATTGCAATTACATCTATAGTATCTCAGTTTTCTGGGGTTAGGTCTAATATTCAGCCAGAGTACTCTACCAGAACTGAGATTAATACAAAGAAAGCTGCCATCAAACAAGAATGTAAAGGAGAGAAAAAGTATTCCACACTATGTTAATCACTTTTTTCTCTGTTGTTATATTCTTGCTCAAACGTTGAAGCGTTTGAAGTTAAAGGTTGTACAGTATGTAAAGCTACATACTCTTCAAGGGAAAATTGAAGTCGTATAATAATACGACTTCAATTTTCCTTTGTTACACTAAAGCAACACGTCATTTTAATATCACAAAGGTGCAAAGTCTGGAAAATAAGCGACAACTGTTTCTCACTGAGAGATCAGTCATTTTCACCAAGGAAACAGGCGAATAAAGACTTTGGGCTCTTCAGCCAGAAGAGTTTTGTTGTTGATGTTTTTCCCCCTCTCGATATTTGTGGTAATATATCACAGGTTTTACAAGCCTCACTGCGCAGTCCAACTGTTAAATGAGACTAAAAGACAAGCAGAAGTGGGAGGCGATCTCAGAACAATCACAGTTATACAGGAAAGCGAGGAGATTCGCTGCCAGCTCCGCGCTCCAATCAGAGAGACCTTAAATGTCGCGGCAAATTGGATGTGAGGGTGCTCTGATTGTTACGAATTGAACGGAAAAACATGAGCAAGGCATTGTTTGGTTAATTTCCTTTTCTTCTGCGAGCGAGTACAGTGTGCCGTGGCCATCTATCCTCTCAGACATGTTTAATAGGGCTTTGGCTGCGTTGACCGAGGGTGTAAATGTGTCATACTTTATTAGAAATCCCAAAGAAGAGGGCTAACATTAATCACTGGCTCTTGTTTATGAAAGTCATAAATGTTTCACTGAGTGCTTTATTGTTGGCTGCCAGATTTGGAGAAGCGTAGAAGGGTCCTTAATGTGTGTGTGAGTGCGTGTATGTGTGTGTTCAGTCCACCACTGTGTCATGGTAGCACCCCAAACCCATGAGAAAATCTCTCTCCCTCTCTTGCTCTGCCTCTCTCTTAGGCTTTTTGTCATGTTGTCAGAAAGTATGACATCACCCTGCCCTTTGACCCACATAGTCAGGAGAGCGCTGATTGGATGATTGGCTTATAGAGGACATCCACATTGACTCCAAACTCAATTCTGCTGATGTCAGGCACTATTAGAACTGACGACATGCACACACTGATAGGACAGGACAGTGTGTGTGTGCTTTTGTGTGTCTACAGTGTGTGTGTGTGTGTGTGTGTGTGTGTGTGTGTGTGTGTGTTGGTGTGTGCAGTCATGTTCAGGGTTATATAGGTCAAATGTCTGAAGCTAGAACATCTCCCAGCTGAAATACCAGGCAAAATGTCAAAGTCTGCCACTGTGCAATCCCTCAGATCAATAGTTCAATTGGACATAAAGGCATCATTCTATTCAGTGGGCTAACATGCTATATCATGTGCCAGCCTCTGTCTGAACCGCTTCAACCATAACCAGCTTGAGCCAGTACTGTAGTATCCCTTTACTTCTCTTCTTCCATGGAGCAGAGATGTTTTTAAAGGGGACCTATTCTTCTCATTTTCAGATTCATACTTGTATTTTAGTTTTCTGCTAGAGCACATTAACATGCTTTATGTAATTATTTTGTAGGGCTCCTGAAAAAGTCCAGTCTGCTCTGATTGGTCTTCCGCATCTCGACGTCTCTACACCTGTTGCCACCTTGGCGATTGTCTCATTAGATTTAACAACTTTTCCGACCCTCTTCGCAACTTTTTTTTCTAACAAGCAACTAGCAACATATTTAGCAACTTGTGCAGACCGTCAGGGTAAAAAGCAAAAAATTATATTTTGATTCATTCCCACACATGATGCTCAGACTAATTGTAGTCCAAGGCTCTTACGCCATCAATGCGGGATCCACCCCTCTTCTCTTGTGGCATGCAGTAGGTGTGAGACAGGCAGCAATAAAGGAGACACAGCTCACCGCAGTTCAGCTGAAGTGAGTTTCTATGGTTAATGTGAAGCTGATGCTATCTGGATTGGAAGTGCGAGAAAGTGGTGCGTGGCTCTCATGCCATTCAAATGTTTTGTTGAGGATTTTCCCCATTGAATCAAATTCAGTGACGTTTTAATGCTTCCATTAATGCAGGATGATGTCACCAATAGGCTATGAAAATCAGCCTATGTTGTCATGTGGCTACTTTTAGTGACTTTTGGAGTTAGTGCTAATTATTTTAGTTGAAATCGAGTTGGCAACACTGGCACCATCATCTTTAACTGAGTATAATGACAATTTTTATCGTGAAAAATCACCAATAAAAGTTTCTAAACCAAAACCTAAAGAACTGGACATGATTCAGCAGGATTCTGATCCGATGTCAGGGAGAAATGAAAAACGTCGGCAACCACCGGCATTAAATCCTAATTTTCTATGCAATAAAAACACTTAAATCAAAGCCCCTCATGCTCTCCTAGAAGATCACTGGCTCCAATGCTTCATAATAATGAAAGTCCTTAGCATACTTCATTTTTCACACATTTGTCACATGACCCATCTTACACCCTCGCATAGAACAGATGCCACACAGTTGCATTTAGAATGAGAAACCTTTGTGACATGCTCCATCTATTTTAATAATCTCTGGTGGGTGTTGAACTTTTATTTTCCATCCAGAATCCTTGTTTAAATAAAAACGACATCCTACAGACATATTATGGAGCTGTAAGATGACTATTACATGGCTCAGTTCTCAGGTAGGGATTCTTATTAGAGGTCCCATCTCGCCTCTTAGGATTTCTGTTGAGTCAATGTTCCTCAGAGGCCTTTCTCAGCTTCAGATGCTCACTTTAAACAGATTATAATATACAGTAGATTCATAAGATCACTGCTGCACAGCTCCATTGTGAGACGCTATATCTCCTCTCATGATCTCTGTGCAATCATGGCTGCTCTTTTACCTTTTCCCCAAAGTCCCGCGTCAAAGCATAAAAGTCATAACGATACATCTAAAAAGACAATGGTTCACGGCGGCTGCGTTACTCATGAAATCACGACAAATCATAAATTCAAAGGGCCTCCCCTCCTTCCATCCTCGTCCTCCTCCTAGTTAAGTGTGGAATAATGTCATCTTAATGATTATTTTTTTGCGGTATGCCATAACAGCATAATTCAGAGAGGGCGTAATGATTTTTTATGCCCCTGACATATTGTTTTGCGGGGAGTGACATAAAAGCACGGTGACATGTGGCATTTTGGGAAAGGTCAGGCGCTCCATCTCGGCCGCCCGTCCATCTTCATAACGTCGCCACTTGTCATATGGAAACTGGCATCACCAATCTTTGTCTCTCTCTTGTCGCTCGCTGACCCTGCTATCCTCTCCTATATCCTACTTCTCTTCCTTTCCTCCATCTCCTTCTTTTTTCCACTGCCTTTTTTTTCCTCCCCTTTCATTTTTTGTTGCTTTTTTTCCTGTCATGTTACGGCACATGTTTTGTTGAGAGGAGCTTTTTTTGTTAACACAGAGAAAATTATCACAGTAGGGAATAGGAAAAAAAAAGATTTCACACACTCATACAGAAACACACACACACACATGCACAAGGCCTCGGGGGTGCTGCGGGGGACCGCATGTCAACACCAGCTGTGAGGATTGTGGTGACAGAGAGAAGGGCTAATACTAATGTGATAAATACGTCAGCACTCACTCCAGGCACATTGTGTGTGTCGGTTTGTGTTTGATGGTTTTAGAAATCTGCTTAGAGCCAGCCACTTCAGCCAAACAGATATTTAGACAGCATTTTGTCACATTTCCTCCCCAAAAAAAATTCTAGTTTGTTGATGCCACAAGTCCTTGTTCATAAAGAAGATTAATTTATGTACTTAAAACACATCAATGGTATAAACATCACAGTCAACATTGATTAAAATTGCCATGCTTTAAAAGATCTGTTAATCAAGAGCAATTTGTAATTCATTGATTAAGGACAGTAAGAAGAGTCAGTCTAACCAAATCCTCTTAATAACTAACTGCATAACAACAGTGTCAGTGAGGAGACAGTGGAAGTTTTATAGAACACAATACAAACACAATAACACCAGTATCAGTGCTGTAACACACAATATGAGAATTATGTTTATGAATCCATAGGTATAGATTTTGGGGGAGGACACAGGGGACATGTCTCCCTCTACATTTAGAACATGTGTATTTGCAAAAACATTTAAGTAGCACAGGACTTCAATTCACTAGAATGCAGGAAACTGGATATGTTTGATGAAATGAAACCCACACCCATGCATGAATCTGATGCCCCGATATATTCATGGAGGTATCCCTTCATGCTTATCTTGGGATGCTACGAGATAAATTCATAAGAAATATTGATTTAAGGTTTAAAAATGAAAAAAACTCAGACTAAAAGAATAAATAAATGATTTAAAACCACACATGAGATGAGCAGCATTGTCACAAAAGCAACAGTCATGCTTAAAACAGGAAGCTACTGCGCTATATATCAATCTTGACAGACACTGACACCTCTGTGATTAAACAGAGATTACCAATTTTTTTTTCTGACCATTGTTATTTTTTTATATGATGCCAAGTTATGGCATTTCTTTGCACTTTTATGATATATTGATGTTGAAAATTGCAAAACACAGCAGCTTTTACAAGATGCAACATCAGAGAATCTTGCAGTCTTTTTGCAAGATTCTTCCCTCTGCCTCTGTCCCTGTCTCCTCTGTCCTCCCTCAGTCTCCTGACTTTGTCAAACCCTCCTCTCTTATTTCAACAGCTGGCGGTGGGCGTGGCAGCGCTGCCATCCTCCGTGCTTTCCACTTCAAATTACCGTTTTTCTGACAACTGTGTCTTAAGGTCCACAAACAGGCCCACCTCCTGCCTCAATTTTTCAGCCCGTATTCCTAAAGTGTGAGTGCGAGCCTGCAGCATCCTTTGCAAAATGCAATATGCGTGTGTGTGTGTGTGTGTCAAACAGGGGTGGTCTGTGGACTCCTAGTTGAAAATTACACAGTCCCCCCGATGCATGGTGGGGATAATTCACCCAGTTGCAAGGATGGGTACGGACAGGGAAACGCACATGCAGATACCGTCAACATTAAAGGCACATAGAGTCATGGGTATTGGGGGACAGATGGAGAGCGCGTGTGTGTTTGCAGGTCGCGCGGTGTCACACAGGGTGAGTGAGGTGTAATTTCTCGGCAGTAATACTCAACACTCCGGCCCTGACAGCTTTAATGGTGATGGCCTTATTATAGAGAAGACGCCTCATGTGTGTCTGTGTGTGTGCGCACGTGTGTGTGTGTGCATTCTAATGGTGATGGCCATATTATAGTGAGTGGAAGATGGCTAAAAGGCTTGGATTTATACCGGGCCATGTTTACTGACATAAGAATAATAGGGCAGATGATGCGCTATGCCATGTATATTTGTGTGTGAGTGTGTGTTGCTGTGTGTTGGTGTGTGTGTGCTAATGAATGCCATCTGGTGACTGTCGAAGTAGTATGAGCGTAATGAGAGCTGTTTTGTGCTGATGAGGAGAACAGAGTTGTTCACACATCTGGCAGTGTAGAATAGAATCAAACAGAAAATACAACCATATCTCTGCATCACAATACCATTTTATCAATTTCCAGTATTTTTAACCATAGAAGTTATACTAATAATACATTGAGGGGAATGTACCCTAACTTTGAGTGTGTGTGTGTGCTTGCGGTGTGTTCTTCCTGTAGGAACAGGGAAACAGGACTCTGTGGGCCTGCGGTTCATGTTATGATGGTCTGATTTACAGTCACACACCACACACGCAACTTCACACCTCCGAACACTTTTCTGTCTCTTCTACCACCCAGTCTCCTTTTCTTTCCTTTCCTTCCTCCCTCCCTCCTGCCACCACAATGTTAGCTAATCCCCTCGTCTGTCTGTGTTGTACTCACTTCCTGTAACTACACACTGTTACAGGACCAGCACCTGCTGAGCCGTTGCAATAAAGAGAAAGGGCTGTGTGGTGTGTGTGTGTGGTTTCGGGAGAGTTAACGGACACACTGTAGCTACACTGCAGCATGAATTGTCAGGCAATGTGGGTTAACCTCTTCCTTCTATTGCAAAACTAAGGCTACACCAGAGGTTTTTTTTTCCCAGAAGAATAAATCACTCATGACACACCGATCTCAAGACAGTTTTTTCTGTATTAGTTTTCAAAATAAGCCTCCAAATTATCACAGTAACATGACAGAAGTGTGTTTTAATAAGCTGCATCCACACGCCTCATTTGAGTGCAAGAGTGAAAACAGTTTAACAACACAAAATAGATGCTTTGCCGTCTGCACCTATGTGTCTGTGTGTCGGATTGAGAGCTTAAAGGTAGTTTATGCTGAGGACGTCCTTCCTCCAAACAGCGAGAGCACTTGATCCGGAAAGATCCGCCTCTCATTTTAGTCTGTAAATAAGCCTGCTGTTGTGTGTTTACCCTGGATCACTACTCTGGGCCTAAATACGGCTCCCTTGCTCCCTAAATACATGATAAGTTTCCTTAATAGTTCCCCTGAATAGGCATTTCTGAGTAATAACTCCCCCAAATTATTCTGTATGACTTAACAGGTATATTTTGGTGCACTGGTTCACAGAGCAGGCTGTGGATAACAAGCATCCTTAATATGACCCTAAGTTATTTTTATGAGTATTAAATTATGTTTTTGTTTGTTTGTTCTGCATCACCATGTAAGCCTCGATATGACTACCATACTTCCTTATTAGTAGGGATAATAAGGTCCATTAAATTACTGTTTAAGTACATGCACATGACAGCTATTAGTAAACATAAAACGTGGGTTTCACTGTTAACAACCAAAAGTTTTTAATACTAACTGAGACTATAATACAAACATATACAATATCCTATACTTGTAATTCTGCCATTATTTGTTTGATTATGCATTCATGCTACTCATCTACAGTTTACCTTTTGAATAGGAGATAAATTCTGCTCAGTGTCACATGTCACTTTTCTACCCAGAGCCAGCATGGCTGATAACGCTGCATGTTGAGACTGTGTTTGCAGAGTAAGAGGCCTTCCAGTGTGCTTAAGGCTACATTTTCATACCTAGTGATCTCTCCAATATGCTCTCATTTGTGTATAAACGCACACAACCAATCAGCTTGTTACCCTCTCTGTCTGCCTGTCACTGTAATGGAAATGAGACACAGTTGAAAGTCCCAACGCTGTGGCAGTACAAAGTGCTGTGCCTGAGGTGTGTGTCAGTGGGTGGGTATATATAATACACACATATTTACATCTTTTTATGTGTGTGTGAGGCTGACTGTGTGCATATTTCTGCTTAAAGTGACTACATGCTTGTGTGGGTGCATGTTTTGTGCATGTGTATCCATGTGTATTCGTGTGTGTGTATGTGTGTGCACTTAGCAGCAGCAGACGCCCACAGAGACACAGGCCTGTCACATCCTGCGTGTACGATAAGCCCTAATGACGACACCTTGTGATTGATTGAATTTTTGATTTGCCTGCTGACGTCTAGCTGGCATCCTTTTCATCTGACACATAAAAAAAAAAATGGTGTGTCAAGTGTGTGTGTGTGTGTGGAGCCTGTCTGCCTCTGTACACAGCAGGTGATATTTGCCAATTTAACTCAACAAGAAGAGGCGAGTACAGCTGTATTAGGGTTAGCAGTGTGTATTTAAAGAAAATTGTGTGTGCGTAAGGGTTATTACACTTAAATGAAATTATCAGACTTGTCCACTTCTCTTTTTTTCCCCTCAACAAATATAGTTGAACCTCACCCTGACTCAACTCGTATGGTACTGGCTCAAAGTTAAATGCTGAGTCCAGACTGGTGCACATTTAATTGTAGGGGTTACCTTTGAAAAACATATTTACGACAACAGTCTGCAACAGTTGACTGACGTTGAAGCTGTAATGCCTTATTTAATGTTCTGCAAAACTTCTCAACATCTGTAAACACTGATTACACAATACGCATATAACATTTAACTGTCTAGCCGTAACTGTGCCCAAATATGTTTTTTACCAAAGTGCTTAAACCACATACAGTTAACAGTTTTTTCACATCTGGTGGCTGGCTGCTGTTAGCAGTAAGTTTGGTTACAACTATTTTTTAGTTAAAAAAAGGGGGGATTGAGGTCATTATTAATAGCTGTGTGTACAAATCGTTGCTCGCGATTGGTCAGTCATATGGGTGGGATCACTACTGTGCAAATGGCGTCACCAGAGCAAGATGGCAGCGGCCACATCCAAGATATTTTGGTTTCATTTTTGTACAATGGGGGGAAGTAAAAACGTGTAATCCATCATCATATACAGTCTATTATTCTAACAATATTATCAATTTTTACATGCTCTAAATACACAAAACACTATTTTTAAACTGAAAAGCTTAAACTGCTGGGGTTGGTCTGCTTCAATTAAATTTTTTACTGCTCTTCAGTGACACTGGACGTGTCAACCTGGCTCGACTACACTCAGCTCACTTTTGGTACCAGGCCCTTTACCTATTTTGTTTTCTACTTTTGATGGTACCTCCTCAATGTAGGTGGGATTCTCAGCTGATTGCCATCGCAACATGCAACACTCACTGAATCCTTTCATTGGCAACCAGAGAAATATCTGCACTTTGTCAGTTGTACTTTGTAGTGTATGTAATGTACAATGTGGTTTTGCAGGTTGCCATTTTTTAAAATCTGGGTCGAGTTGTGTTTGCTATTGATGGTAGCTCGGCTGTTTAAAAATGGTGGGTTTGTATGGGATGTCCCATGTCATGCTAGTGACCAGTCCCTCAAACAATCAGTGGTCTGCAGTACATGAAGTCCGCCTTCATATATCAGCTCAACTTGCTTCGAACCCTGATAAAAAAAAAAGTGTCAGGTACCAGGTGCTATTCACAACTTTTGCTCATGGAAAACTAAAAAAGAGTGAGTTGAGTTATGTAGAGCTATGCCGTACCATGCAGAGGAAATGCAGCATGAATGACCTTTAATGCTAACTGTTAACATGTTAACAATTTTGTGAGTGCTATTCACTAATGCTAATTGCTAGTATTTAGCTCAAATTGCTAATGGTAAACGCAAAACGCCAACACCAATCGCTAACATTCCAAGCACACACACATATCCCAGCCCTCTAAGCCCATGTGCAAAACATATGTATGACAAAAGTCAGCAACATTGTTCACATCATTGTGTGGTGCTAACTCAATGTACATTAGCTGTTATCAGAATGAACTCACCCCCCTACCCCACCATTTATAGCACTCCTGAAGAGACCGTTTCCTCTGTAACAGTAGCAGTGTCTTCCTGCATGTCTACATCCATGGCCTATGATCTCACAGCTCTCTGTCCAGATCCACCCCTCTTGCCCCCTCTGTCCTCTAATCTTGTTTGTCAGAACCAAATGAGCTGCCCCAGCGAGGTGTGTTAGCCACTAATGAATTTATTGCTTGATAAGAACAGGGCCCATGCAGTTCCAACAAACTGCAGTCATAAATCGGTGGAAAAATCTACGTAATTAACCTTTACTAGCTGTGTGCATAGGTGGTGCTGCTTGATGTGGTGCGTGCGTGTCAGTGGGGGAGATGTGTGTATGCACTTTAATTTGTGCTTGTTTGCGTGTTTGCACCAGTACGTGTGCACGTCTACCTGCCGTGTGTAGATGTGTTGTGCATTAATTCGGGAGGAGGCAATGGCTATTGATAACAGTACAGCTATCAATTAATCGTTAATCGCGTTCTGACATATTAGCGCGTCATCCGATAGACTCCAGACTGACTGGAGACAATAAATACATATAGTCAATAAAACGGCAAAGCATCATGGGAGAACAGGGAGATACACGAGTGTCAACATCGCAAGCTCAACCATAAACCTGATGTTGGTTATGGTTTTACACTCTCTTGTCTTATCTGGATGTACTCAATTAAAAGAGAGGAAAAACAAGAGAAGAGAAGAGAAGAGACCATTAAGAGTGATGTCCACACTTTCCCACACTATTCATTCACTAACAGGAAACTGCTTGTCGTCCAGCAAGACATATAAGACCTGCTATTCTTCTTCTTCTTCTCCTTCTTCTTCTACTACCGAGCCATTTCCTCTATTGTCAAAGACACATACACACTCTAATGGGTAATAGATAAAGGACTAATGCCTGGGCTGTGGGATAAAGATAGATGGATAGGGAGGGAGGGAGGAGAAGGAAAGAGGAAAGAAAGAGAGGAGTGAGTTATGAAGCAGTACCCAGGGGGTTAATTTCTCACAGGCAGTTTTCATACGCCATGCACACACACACACATACACAGACACAAACACACACACAGTAAAGGTGATGTCTGGCCGTGCCAAGCCGGTAGCATGCTAGTTAAAAGTGAATAAGTTTATGGCCGGTGTAGGCCCTCATACATCAAGGAGCAGTTTGTTTAGCCAGCAGTGTGACAGGGTACAGTAACATGGGCAGGGCTGGAGAGTGGCTACAGCTGTGATAAATGGGAGATTGCAGGAGGAATGGTGTCCCTGCATGTGTGTGTGTATGTATGTGTGTGTGAGAGAGAGAAAGAGACATCAAAGCATGTTTTTAGCTCTCAGATTAATGGCAATTCCAGTATTTGATCTAGATGTTTTTTTTCCTGTTTGAAGAATCTCTTTTTGAAGCTGTAAATATTGCAAAACGCCCTTCTCCAGCATCTCAAACTACCTGGTGTGAAAGGATATTTCTCTGCAGTATTGACAAAAGCTTATGGGTTGCAGTATAATGTTTTAAATTGCAGTAGTTTTTTTTTTAACTGCTACGAGTTAGATAGCTCGATAAAAAGATACAAAGTGAGCTCGCTGTGCGTAACTGTTAAGTTATTGTATTTTATAGATGTTAAGTTGCATCATGGTCTTTCTCTTTTATTCCAAGATTGGAAAATGAGCAATTCCAAAGATAGATCTGTGTTCCGCTATTATTAGTTTATAATTTAATGTATCATATTTGGCACACAATCCCTCCATCTAAATCCAAGTGCTACAGTAAGAAGCTCAACAGTATCAGCAGCCATTATATAACAGAAGCAGTTACATGTTACAAAACAGTGTGAGTGACAGCAGGTTGTAAAATAAGAAAAGTTGAGAGTCTAGAAAAAATGTATCATGTCACTGTCATCAGTGACTCTTCTACTTTTCAGACACAAGTGTATACATTTTACTCCACTGAATTTACTTAATAATTACTTTGCAAATAAAGAGTTTACATTCCATACTTCGTCTCCTCTAGCTCCTTATCTCCACCTCATTCTCACCCCATCCTTGTCCCAGTCTCTGCCCTGCACCGATCCAGCTGTGGTTCTGACTGTACCACGGTGCTGAAAAACAATAGTCCAGTCAGTCTGCGTACTTGTGTGAGTGTGTCTGTAAGGCTCCAAACAATAGGCTCATTATCACTTATCCACAATGAAAACAACAACTTATACTGTTCTCCTGTGACTTCGTTCAGCGTGGCATGGACTGTGCGTTCTCACTATACAGCCAGTTAGTTAGTGAGACAGTCAGACAGACAGATGGAGAGGAAGACGGGGCAGATACAGAGACAGTCAACCCGCCACCCAGCCACCCAGCCAGCCGCCATTTCTCCCCCAGTAACTCACTTTTCTCCCCCTTGGAGAGGGAAAACAATAAGATATAACAATTGGCAAATGGCTGAGGCAGGCGGAGCATTACAAATGAAATGTAATGTTGTTACAGTTTGGAAATAATGAATTATGAGGATAAGCTGGGATCTGTAAAATCGCTGTAGCGATTTACCGGGGTTTCATTTTTCAACTGTATTGAATTATGGGGAATTGGCCTCAGTCAACTGCAAAATACAAAATGGGGAAAAGGAGGATGATTCACCGGTTCACTCTGTGTGTGTGTGTGTGTGTGTGTGTGTGTGTGTGTGTGTGTGTGTGTGTGTGTGTGTGTGAGAGTTTATGCCATTGTGTGCTAGCATATGCAGCCTCTTACTGTTTACTTATCCGTCTGTGTTTATGTGCATGGGTGCTTGCACATTTGCGTGCATGCAGTGTGCGTACATTTCTGTATGTCTCAATGCAGAACGTGTGTGTGTCTGGACATTTGTGTGTGTGCGTGTGTGTGTGTTCCTCCCCGTAGACCTGTTGAGGGCTTTCTCTCGCTTACCCCGCCGCACATGTGATAAATGTCCCTTATCGCCTCTGTCATTGTAATAGCCCCACAACAGGCCCAGAGAGAGAGAGAGAGAGAGAGAGAGAGACAGAGACAGAGAGAGACAGAGAGGGGGAAAGAAGGATGGAACGAGGGATGAGAGAGGGGAGAGGGAGGGGGTCTGGGCATGGGGCTGTTGAGAGAGTCACAGTGGCAAAAAAAAAAAAAAAAGATGGTGTGAGTGGGAGAAAAGAGAGGGAGGGATGGTGGCGTGGAATGGGATAGCTGGAGTTATCAGCCAGTCTTGTAGGGGAAGAATACGCATCAAGCTGCCAATCACCCGGCCTGAAAATTGCTCTGAGATTTGAGTCCCCAGACGGTGTGTGTGTGTATATATGTGTGTGTGTGTGTCCAGAGAGAGAGCATCCAAAGCCCCTGTCGCCTCTGTGCTATTACTGCCCCCATCCTTGCACCCGTCCCTTCATCCGACCATCTCACCCTCTCTTCTCTCGACGTTTTTTAAAGCTCAAACTCAAAAAAACACATCTCTTCTCTCTCTGTCACTAAAACCTATACTCAAGTTGTTCGAAACACTGTTGTCGTCAGTGGCACCAGCTATTAGGGGAGGGCGAGAGACACAGAGAGAAAGAGGGAGGGAGGGCATGATGGGAGAGATGGAAAAGAGAAGAGAAGGAAGGGAAAAAGAGAAGAAGGGTTAATGTGTGAGCAGAAACCATTTCAGTCTCTTTAATTTTCTATTGATCTGAGCTGCAGACCCGTCCCTTCAACCCTGTGTGTGTGTGTGTGTGTGTGTGTGTGTGTGTGTGTGTGTGAGTTAGTTGAAAGCCTCCAAGCTGTCTCTGTACAATATCTGAGAGTACCTGAGAGTAAGAGAGCTGTCCAGTGAAAACCATGTATCTCCAAAGCAACTTTTCATGAGCTAAGAAAAACAGCTTCGTCTTCAGTTTTTTAAGTGTTCGTTTGTGTGTTTGTTTGTTTTCCCAGCCAACCCAAGACATAATCTTTCATGTTGTTTAAAAAATTCCAAAGGTGGAAATACATAGTTTTCACTGGAGAGCAACAAAATGAAGAGAGAGAGAGACAGAGACAGAAAGTAAATAACTAGCTGAATAAATAAATAAGAAAAAGTTAAGTTTATATAATTTAGGAATGAAAAACAGCATTTGCTTTCTGCTAAGTTACATTAGATTTTTTAAATTTAATTACCAGTATGTGTTATTTTCTTGACATTACTGGATCAAAAATGTAAAAGTAATCCTCAAACAAGTGAAAATGTTTAAGGGAAAAAATATTAATTTAAGTCATATATTCGACTCAACTTTGCACTTTTTTTAAGAATTTAAAGAGAATAGAATTTTAAAAGCTGTGGGCTAAATGATGGACATGTAGAGCAAAGTGTAGAGAAACATCCCCCTCTATTGGACAATGTGATATCACCAGGCAGAGCTGAGAGGGAGAGACAGAAAGTGGAAGTGAAGGAAAGAAACTGAGAAGGGAGGGATAGAGGAAGAGATGGTCGGCCTGTAGAGGAGAGAGATAGCAGATTCATAAACATCACAATGATATCAACTTGCAACTGTGTGATGCAGTCCCACTGCTGTATCTGATTGTTGCAGATGCACAAACCCACACACACATTCATATACACAATAGCCTCAGGTGTGACCTGTGCAATACCCCACTCCAACAGATAGTCATCTTCGATCTGCTGTTAAGTCTTAGCACCTAGATCTATTTTTTCCACATTTTTTTCCCATTTCTGGCTTGTGTTACTATACAGAGGAATGAGAGACAGACAGACAGGCAGGCAGACAGACGAGTAGAGGGAGAGGCATTACAAAGAATGTCATGTGGCTATAGAGTATTCATGTATTTTAGGCTAAACCAAAAATAATAAAGACAACATGATTTTTCCATCTGGAATGGGTCTGTTCTCAAGTGGTACAATTCAGTGTGGGTAACAATTTGTCCTAATGTTTTCATCTCATTTTATTTTTATTTTTACTGGTCTCTTAAATCTCATTTTAGAACAAAAGTGCTCATATAAATTATATTATGTGAGTGGTGTATAAACGACTCTCTGTGACATTATGAAATGTTGTGAAAGTCGTGTTTTCACAAGCACACCCTTGTAGTCTGCTCCAGCGTTGTGCCAGGGAACACTCCGATTCTTGGAACTCAGGGTGACCCGCAGCACCCACTGTCATGAGGACGTGGCAAGAGCCCAAACCACAACACAGCACCCCAAGGCGTAGGCCTGACCAGGAACTTGGGAAAGTTTTAATTATCTGGGTTGCAGTGATTTTCCAAAGAGACCTGTGGTCCTTTTTTAAGGACAACTGACACCCAAAGAAAACACACAATTCCCCTCAATAAACTCTCAACTTAAATGTTTATTGTCACTGCAAATAATGACACACTTGAACAAACTTTGTTACAATCACAAACTTTGTACATCAGACGAAACTCTAAAAAAAAAAAAAAAAGGTCCGCATCAAACTTACTATTTAAGTCGTGCCAGAAGAGATGACCAAGATGCAGGAAGTTTGCTTTGTGTCCGTTTGATTTCTATTCTGGTGACACTCCTGTGAGAAGGGTAATATAGCAGACAGCTAGACAGACAGCTAGATGGATGGAAGGCCAGACTGCTCCCCTTGTATGAGGGATTATCCCCTATCCTCTGTTTGTGACAAGAGCTGATAAGGGCCTGAGAGGAGAGGCAGCAAGAGGCTGAGAGGGCGAGTGACACACACACACGCACACACACACACACACACACACACACACACACACACACATATTCGCATATAATCCACAGCGAGAGAGATATCAATCCATCATTTAGAGCCGGGGATTCAGCGAGAGGAAATAGGTTCTTCTCAATCGCTGACAAGCCAACACACACTCACGCAAACACACACTCACCTACAATAGCATCTGCTGTACGAAGGGCTCATGGGGCTTCAGAGTTGAATGGGGCTGTTTGAATGACTGTTCAATTTCATCTATTTATCTGATTTACATTTGGCTATTGTTGTCACCAAGGCTGTATATCTGTGTGTTTATTGTGTCTGAATGACATCAGTGGCACTAATAGAAACCATAAATCCAAATGTTCTAATGTGCAGTAATTTTTTTCATATGCATTTTTAAAATGAAAAAAAAAGAAAATGCTAAGCATATATTTCTGTAAAGGATGAAGTAGAAAACATACAATTCTATCCTTGTTAAGTAGCTTTTATAAGCGAAGAATTTTTTTAATTTGTGATGTCAGAAAGTTATTTAATTGAAAAATGTGCAGTTACACATAGAATTAATTTCTTTTCAAATTCTTACATTTTCACTACTACTTTGTCACTTGTATTGCAATGATTCTTAGGCTGAAATATGATGTTCAGATCGGGCATTTCTGTAGTGTGCAATATAATTCCGATGTAGGGAGGCCTGTTCTTGCTATTTTAAAGAGATAGGAAAATTCTAAAAAGGTGGGATGAACAGCAGGAGAACTGCAGAAGGTCACAGACAGTTTCTCAATCAGTCCATTCATCCTTTGGTTAGAGAGAAAAGTTAGCGCATGGAGAGGGAAAACAGAAAACGTGTGAAAGGTTGTGCATGTTTGACAGGAACATGAAAATCCCGCTCCTCTCCTCAACATGACCACATCTCTTGAGGGATATATGTGTGTGTAAGTGTGTGTATCTAAGGGTGTTAACATGGATTTGATTTGTGTGTTAACCTCATGAGGGAACCTCAGCCCTGAAGCTTGGAGCATGTGACCGGCAGAGAAAAAGACAGTAAAATGATATGAAACCACAGTAATAGTTTCATTCATTTATCCCATCTTTTTGCATCTTTGTCCTTTATTTGCTCCGTCTATCTAACCTTGAACATATGCACTGATATCTGAGTGTGTAAGAGAAACAGGGAGTTGTGCTATTGATTACAGTTTGCAACAACAGGTCAAAGGGTTAACATGTGTAAGAGGAACCTTATTGCAAGGTGTGGGGGGGTGCTGCAGGGGGAAGTGGTTAAGGAGGTGCCCAAGGGTCTACAAGGGGCTTTAAGATGATATAATACACTCGCTCACAATCTTGCAATGGCTGTAAAGAGCTCAGCTTGATTTCTTGTGATATTGAGCGCAATGCAAGTGTTGGATTCATGGAGGGAAAGATCGTTCTGTCAGTGGATTTCGATACATTTGATTACTTGGATTAACCATTTTGAACCAATTTAGCAGCTATGATGTGTTTCACTGCAAATCTGAAAGTAAAGGAAAAGAGTTTTGAGATATCGCTGTGTTGTTGTTTTTTAATCAGAAAATGAATATCAAGGGACTGTCACTAAATACCCCTTTAGATTATCGATTAGTCTCCGGTGTTTCTGTGTTGAACAATTTTGAGACATCAAAGGTAAACATTACAAATGCAGATTTAAAGTTGAAAAATCCCCTCACAAACAGCACCTCACCTCACCTTCATCCGCTGTGGCTGCTTAGAAAGAAAACGACTGCAAGAGGCGAGGAAAAGCTGATGAAAAATAGAAGGTGACACAGGGAAGGTGAAAGAGATACAAAGAGTAAGTGAAGAAATGATCCAGTCTAAGTGGGACAAAGACAAAATGTGTAAGAGAGACAGAGAGAGAGAGAGAGGGAGGGGTGTATTTGGCACTGCATTGCTAAGCGCCAGGTTAGGTGGCAGGGCCATTTGGCCAAGGCGCCGGTGCTAGACTTGATGGATGAGACAAACTGCAGGCTCTTTTCTCTTGTAACTTTAAAATCATTAAGCCTTTTACACGGCCATGCAGATTTTTATGGCCACCTCAGACAATCTGCTGCGTGTTCATGTCTTTAGATCAGCAGGATGGGAGAAGACATGCAGCGGGAGGACGTGGATAATGTCATAATTTCATCTAGCGTGGTCCATATCTCTTAAAAGTCATATTGTTGATTTATAGTCATTCACATTTAATTTGAATTGGTAGGATTTAATGAAATTTTATATTTGAGCTTCTGTTTCATTCTTGTTGTAAAGTAACACTAGAGATTTATTTTAATAAAGTGTAAAGTAAATAAAGTGTTGAAAGATTTTGGGCTGTTTGAATATTTAAGTTCATAGTTCATAATCGAATGTATATAGTGTCTGTCTGCCCATCTGCTATTAATATGTTGAAGATTTGAAGGTAGCGATAACAAACTGAAGGCTTCTTACCGCACACCTAATTAAACACCTAGTTAAATGTTAGTTAGCTAGTTTCATTTTACCAGGACTAGGTTAGCTCTTACTATATTCCCCATAATGACTGAATTAATCTATAGAGTGCTCCAGGGATGATGTTTTTTCTGTAGGCGGACGTGGAAGTTAGTCACCCTGATTCCCAAGTCATAAAGCCTATGGGTATTTTCACTGGATTTTAGACTACAGCAGAAAATACACTCTGTGGCAAACAGACATTCACTTACACGTTTCGTTTAGCAAGATAATCTTCACAAATGAACACCTTCTTATGATTTTTGAAGCCTAAATGCAATCAGTAGAGTAAAAAAAAATAATCTCAGGCTATAAATGAACTATCCCACGGTCAATTTTTTACCCACTTGTCAGCAACCCTCTTGTTTTAAGACATAAAAAGCTTTAAAATTCCCAAGTGAGGTATTTGCTGATGTATTTTATGTTGCAGAACAAAACATTAAAGTCTCTTAAGCTTTTGATAACCACATACCTTATTTCAGGCATCTAGCTTAACCAAAAACCCAATCAAAAAACCTACTGACTTCAAGATGAGGGAACCTGGAGTAGCAAAATGTTAGTTCATATCCGGGTTTTAGAAGTTAATCCTGGGGAACTCTATACTGTTTCATTAATATGGGATAGATGACTCAATTACAAAAATACCAGTTCATCAAAAGGTTTGTTTTTATTTAAAGCCACAAAAAAGTTAAATTAAGTATATTCATCTTAAGCTAAGGCTAGCGCACCCTATTATGGAACCCAAAACTTTTCTTTGCAAGTCCCAACCTACTGTGCTGTGATTGGCTAGTAATAGCCCTAACCATGACCTCTTTGTTCTAACGCTAACCATTAATGTGATTGCACAAAATACTTTTTTCCCATAGACTTACATTGTAAAAAAGACATCTGCAAATCACTGGATTCATTTGAGCATCATAACTCCCACAAAATGATTTGTTTTACTATCGGAATTAGATCATGATAACATTTTGAAAGTCTGTAAGACACCAAGATTAAATCACTTTTATCCTCATTCACCTTAGACAAGGGCTAAACCAGAAGTTAGCTGCTTGACTGCACTGGGCCCCACAGTTTTTTTCAGTTAATTTCATACCACATAAATTGAGTTTCTTTGGCTTCATGCGCCACTGAGCAATTTTTATAGTAATGAACTGGAGCCCACCTCCAAAGGTGTATCCAGTTCTCTTTATACATCCATGAATTATGCTAGCTGTAGCTTTCTCCCTAGCAGTCCAGTTGACTCTTTCTCTGTAGTGTACAGCAGTACAACCCAGAGTCACTACACAGCCAGAGTGTTGGTGCAGTTTTGTTTTTAGCTTTGTTTGTTGTGGGTTTTTTCATACATGGTTGAACTGACATCAAAAAGTCAGATTCTGCCCTTAACTTAATTTTCACCAAATATGTAGTTACTGCATTAAGCTTTGTTGGGCAGTTTTTGGAACTTTTCTTAAATTATGTTATGGTTTATGTTCTCTTTGATGCTGTTTCATTTAGTAAATTATCCAAAGGATTTGCTGTGGTTTACGGTCATGAAACATCCAAAGTATGTGAAGGACAATGAAAATGTTCAGTTTACCAAAGGCTGAGATACAGCTTACAGAACACATGGTGCTGCATAAAAATATTCACACCTCCTGAATGACATAATGTAGACCTTAGCTTTATCCATAGGACCTTTCAGATATGCATGCATTTCACATCTCGTCCCTGATGATCCTTCTATCACAAGGCAGGTGAAAATGAAGTGAAGGTACGCAGCAAGTAATCCGGCACTGGGAGGACAGCATTGACATTGATCTAAGATTTTAATCTGCTGCTCCTCTTTGCTGGGCACGATTTGCAATAACAAATACAGCTAGATATAACCAGGAGATCCATGAAGAGGATATGAGTTCTATTAAGAAAACCCAGTTAGCTAAGACAAACTTTTACCCAGCAAATGAGGGGGGATGCACACAGTGACAAAACATAATCACATTGCTTTTTATAGTATCCCCTTTACTTTTTCCTTTTTTTTTTGAGTGTGAGTGTGTTTAATACATAAGGTGTCTTGTGGGAAAGGCCAGTAATGTTAATGATAAACCAGTAGCAACAACAGGGTGGGTGTTTCTGCGATGCGCTCTAAATATTATCAATAACAGCTTGTGTGTGTATGTAAGCGTGCACATGCCTCCATCCATCCATCCATCTATCCATCCATCCCTCTCATTTCGCCTCCACGGGTTCCCTCCTCCGCTGTTAGGATTCAATTAACACAGTGCACGCAGCCATGGCACCCTCATTAAAGCTAATTAGTTAAAACATCAGCCAATCTAGCGTTAATTGGCTTTGGTAATTAATTCAGCTGCTAGACCATATGAAAGCAGCAGGGAGAGAGATAATGAGAGGGAGTGAGGGATAGAGAGAGGATGGAGGAGAGTGGAATCAGAGGAGAGGGGAAAAGGAAAGATAAAAGGAGACAGAATGAAGGGAAGAAGGAGGATAGATGAGAGGGATGAAGAGAGATAACTAATAGAGAGGTAATTTGAAGGGCAGCCTTACTTCTGTAGGTGCATGTCTCTGAATAGTTCAGTTCAAAGTGGGCCGTTGCACTAGTTAATCTAGTCTGATAAAAAATCAACTGTTAAAGAGGGCAAAAGATGCAATAACATTCATACGCCACAAAATTGTTTGGCTTTGATGTCATGTTAATCCTTTCAATAGAAATTTCAATGTCAGTTCAAACACAGTACCAAAGAAGCCTAGCTCCCAAACAAGTTGTGTGTGTGTGTGTGTGTGTGTGTGTGTGTGTGTGTGTGTGTTTGTGCGTCGCGATTAGGGCTGAGTCAGGGTGTCTGTTTCAAACTTGCTGATGCCCCTCTTCGCCCACTGACACGGCACGTTCCCGTTGAGTGACGAGAGGCCCCTTTGGGATGGAAATGAGTGCCGACACCTCTCCTTCAGGTATCCCTCCTCCTCCGCACAGCTGAGGAAGGAGAAGTGAAATAGAGACAGTCAGCAGAGAGACAAGAAGAGAGAGGCAATAGGTTAGTACAAGCCAAAAACCTCCTTTTCTTTTATTGTGTCAAGTATTAAACAACAGCAAAAAGGATATAGACAGGAATTAAAAGTGCTCCAACAAGGCGTTCAATTTATAATAATAACCGTCAAAATAAAGAAAAAAAATGAAAAATTCAAAGTCATTTTCACTCTCAAAAATCATACCAAACAAGTATAACCATAGAGGTAATGAGTATTTCAATTTGTCTGCCTTTATTGATGTACAATGCACAATGTACTGGATTTCAAAGTCATTCAATAATTATTAATTAAATAGATTTTAAAGTGATTAAGCAGATTATGTTAAGATAACTATATCAAGTTATCCTTCTAGAAATCCTCAATTTGGTTTTCTCTTTACAGTCATTTGCATTCTTCTAAATAACAACTGCAGCACATTGTACAGGTTACCCACCCTTTAATATTTTACTATGAATATAATCTCATGTTTGAATTCCCTTTGTAATACATAAACTTATTCAGCAGGTTACTCTCTGTAGGCAGCTTTCAGACACTTTAGCTTGCTTTTATCTAATAAATTTGGTCTGTTTCCTGCAGAGGATTGACAGGCGAAGTATGGCTTGTAGTGTGCTTGTGTGTTTGAAAATGATACGGGTCTTGAATTGAGATTTAGCCCGTAGCGGCTAGCTGTGCCTCTGCTCTGTGGGTCAGTGCTTGGTTAATGCTCCATTAATTTACTTCTTTCTCCCTCACTGCTGTCTCTTCCTCTTTCTCTCTCTACCCCCCCCCCCCCCCACACACACACACACACACACACACACACACATACACACGCACACACACTGACAAGGTGATTGATTAAATAAACAGCTGTCAGTAGTTGGAGATAACCTCACTAGCATCACTCCACTGTCTTTCAAATACACGCACACACACGCGCAGCAGGGTCCCAGGAGGAAAACACACACACAAACACACACACACACACACACAGGGATCATCAGATGACCATTTATCAGTGTTTAAAACCAGGCAGCATATGATTTATGGCTTGTTAATATCTGTGTTTCCTTTTTGTTTTCTCAAATCAACCAAATTTTATACACATTTCTTTATATTTTTAGTTTCTATTTAAGAGAAAAGAGGCCTTGATATTGTTTTCCACTGGGCCTAAACATTTTTTCTATGACAGCATGGAAGAATATTTTACATATAGTAACAGTCACAGTGTTCCCATGTTGCCAAAATGTCCTGTCCAAGCATCTTCCAATTTACATTTCACTCTTCCTCACAGTGCAACATGCATATGTTTACACACAGAAATGGTCCCTTGACTTAACCAGACAGCAGACACATCCACACTGCTACCACATACACACACACCTTTCCCCTCTCTACTCCTCTATCCGGCCATCTCTTCATCCCTCCTCTCCACCGCGCCGACATTTCATTTGCTTTTCTAAAAGTGACAACCCCAGGGAGCGAGGGGAGGGGAAGGAGGGATAGTGAAAGAGCCTGGTGATGAGTTTTGAGCAGGGCGTGGAGGAGTGCTATTTAAAAGCGCCATGCATCATTGTCAGGGAGTGAGAACGTACAAGCACACACACACATACACAGTCAGACAGACACAGGAAACACACACGTGCACGGAGAAGCGCGACGCAGCCTGGGTGGCAAACTGAAGTTGACCCCCGTTCCATTTCATCAAATGTCCTCTGAATGAGCCGCACAGCCTCATCTATTTTGCACAGACACAGAGCTAGTGATCAGCCTAGTGTCTAGCCTGCTTAAATCACAGCTCACTTAAGAAAAAAACATATCACCTCACTGGGATACACGCACGCACACACACACACACACACACACACACACACACACACCTTGCTAGTCCCATTTGTGTTAATGCTGCCACTGGTTTTGGGCTTTAGGGCTCATATTTGCCATTATGGAGATGATGGCTTTACGGGGGCCTCTCACCTCACCTTGCGTTGGTCGGGTAGAAGAGAGGGGAGAGTCGAAATGAAGGCTGACACCTCAGTGGGATTTATTTGATTGTGGATGCGAGGCGGTGTCATTCTGGAGAAGGGGAGAATAAAGGGGGGGATGAGGCGGGAGGAAGAGGCCTGGACCCCTCAGGCTAAGTGAAAAGAAGAAGAGATGATGGTTGGGTGAAGGTAAAGAGGAAAGGGAAAGAAGGAGAAAGAAAGAAATAAAGGAAAGAAAAAGGAAGAGATTGAGGGGGAGCAGAAGTGGCCCCTCTTTCCCTTTCCGTGAATCAAATCAAATTCCCCTTATCGCACATTATTTGAAGAGGTTATCGGGCGCAGTAATGCGGTTACACGCCGGGCCGCGGCTGAGAGATTTCCTTGTTTACCGATGTTGGCGGGTGTTATAGCTAACCGGCCGGACGAGTGGCGAGGGGAGGGGGAAAAGGAGGGGGTGGGAAAGAGGAGAAAAGAGGGGTAGCGGGCATAAACACTTGATGCATGTCAGAAAACTCATTTAGGGGAACAACAAGGAGGGGGATTGAAAGTGTGTGTGTATGCACACACAAGGAGAAGACAGTTGTTCAAGGACAGAAAAACAGCCTGTACATGTAGACACTTTGTAATTCCATTTGGGAAATGTGCTTGTGTGTTTTGCGAGTGTGCATGCAGTGTGTGCACTTGTGTGTGTCGCCCACCAACATACTGAATATGTGCCAACTCATAAATCTTGCCCTCCTCTTTTCTGACTCTTATTGTTGTGCTTAAATCCAGTTTACATGCTCAGTGCTCATTAGCTGATTGTGTGTATAATTTACAAGTGAATTCAATCCCTCGCAATTGACTTAAAAGATGGGAAAAAATTGTCAAGTTCGTGGCAAGTCAAACATTTCTGAGTTTCTTTGTAAATGAACTACTTTTAAAAGAGGGCAAATTTGAGGCAAAGAGTTCCTTACAATGCTGCACATTATTCATTATATCTGGATTTAAATTTTGGGTTTTAGGAACAGTCCCACACAGAATCTCCTGTTTCCCAAGAGGCAGGAATGATGGGCGAGATAAAAGCGAAGGGATGACACGCAATACAGGTCATTAAATGGGATTTGGACCCACAGTGTTGTGAGTACATGGTTTGCCTCTTAGCCCATTGAGCCATGAGGACACCCCAAATGGTTTTTTATCTCTGGCCCCATTGAGAGCGAGTATTGAGCTGACAATCCCCGTCCTCTCTGGAGGTGGCCTTTTTACCTCAGCTCATTGTAGTCTGTGACTGGGAGCCTGCACTATCTAGCATCTATTGATCCCCACTTCATCTGGACCAAAGCAACACCGGAGAGGGGAGAGAGACACTGAGAGACAGAATGAGAGAGAGTGAGACAAGGTGTGTGTGTGTATGTGTGAGCAACAGAGGAGGGAGAGGTGAAAAAAAAGATGCTTCAAGTGTTAAAAAGGATTCAACTTGCTTCATGATGACTGACATTTGGCTATTTTTCATCAGCTATTGTCCAAAGAGCACTGACACCTAAATTAGAATATTTTAAATGTTATCGGTGCACAAAGAAGGACATTAGGAAGGAAGGAAGAGAGAAGGGAGGAAGGAAGGAAAGAAGGAAGGAAGGAAGAGCAGGACAGCCTGTACAACAAGGAAAAAGTACAAAATATGTGAGAAGAATAAAACAAGGGAGTGAGAAAGGAAAGGAAAGGAAAGGAAAGGAAAGGAAAGGAAAGGAAAGGAAAAGGGAGGAAAGGAAAAGGGAGGAAAGGAAAGGAAAGGAAAGGAAAGGAAAAAGGCACACGGACTACACCACTAGTAAAGTAAGGATGTAAAGGAAGGGACGCAGAAAGGAATAATATTGGGATGGAAGCAAGGGCAAAAGTGAAACAATACCAAGAAAGAAGGGATGGGAAAAGGAGGATTCTCTTCTTTGCTCTCCACTCTTCCGTATGAACTAGCTCTCTCCGCCTCAACATCTGCCGTCTGTAATTACCTGCCTATAGTGTGTGTATGTTGCCTCATTATTTTATTCATTAAATAACTCCTTCATGTTAAGTATGGGTGAGTTATATTAGGGTTTTTTTTATTGATTTTTAGGGATTATAAGCTGTTTTGATCTAGTTTATGAAGTCAAGTCAAGCTGATTATTCTGGAGACCCCAGGTTTTCTTTAACAGCTTAAAAATATACTTTCATGCTTTTATTAGCATAATACTTGGTGATCTTGAACTAATGTGTTTCAGATGTCCACTACAGAAAATGACTCATTTTACCCCCTTGTAAAACCTATTGAAATACTATAAATGTTCTTACACTATATTTCTGATTGGTGTTGACAGTAGAGGATGTGTCAGTGACTTTATAATTCCTCATATACATTCCCCCGACAAAGTTGTACAGCTAAAGTAGGAATTAGGGACTCTCTGGATTGAGTTAGACCAGCCAAAGTGTCCATGTCAGTACTGTAGCAGCGAGTAAATAAATCACACAGAAGATACAAAAAGTCAGCGGATATGCTTCCTGCCAGTTGGTTGACATATTGTTTTGTGACAGGAACAAAAACCAGTGAGAGCCATTAAGTGGATCAAGTGACAGAGATGAAAAAGATAGAAGATGGTGAAAGGGGAGAGGTTGGAAAAAGACAGAAAAAGAGGAACACAAGGGTGAAATCAGTTAAATGAGAATAGAGGGAGTGAGGAATAACGTGAAGTAGAAGGACAGACAGAGGAATCGAGAGTGGGAGAAAGGAGGGAAAGAAAGTCAGAGGGAAAGAGAGATGAGACGATCCATCTTGGCACATTAGGGGGGGATCAAGCCAACACTCCATCATGGCTGTCAGAGAGATGCACACCTCCTCTTTTCTCTCCTCCATCCATGCATCCATCCATCCCCTGTTCACTCTGCCAGCTGGTATTTCACTGAAGAATCTCGACACTAAAAAGTCCTGTCAGGCCTATTTCCTTGTTATTGTCCGGCCCTCTCCTCTCCTTCTTCCTCATCACCCCTCCTCTCCCTCCTCTGACTCTGATACCTTCCCTCTGCTATCCAAGATTAAACGCACCCATGTTGCGCCGCAGGGTGTTTGTGTGTGTGTGTGTGTGTGTTTGAGCTGTGAGGTCCAAAGCAGGACATGTGGGAAGCGCGGAAGTGTGTGTGTTGCCCCGACATTAATCATCTTTAAGGGGCTGACAAGCCTGGTGTGCGACATCACATCACATCAACACCCCCCTCACACACACACACGCTCACACACACACACACCCCCTTCTCCCCCCTTTCTCCTCTTCTTTTCTTTTTCTTCTCCCCTAGATTTATCTGTCCGTTTGCCTCTCTCCGTCACTCATTTTCCTCAGGGATCTTTGTACGGAGAGATAGAGAGACATAGAGGGAGAAAGGAAGAAACACAAGGGGTGAAATTGACAAAAAAAAGGGTGAGAGACAGTGACAGCTATAGGCGTAGATTTTGGGTAGCAGGAAAAGCATTCTCTCAAAATTTTGATCTTGCATTTGTCCCCCCCATTAAAAACATGGACGTAGCAGAAGACTTTTATATTGACAAAATTAAAGACATTTTCACCATAAATTGTTGCAGAAAAGGCACAAATTGGTGCATACAAAACTACCAGAATGCAGGAAATCAAGTGTTTGTTGCTCAAAAGTTTCTGGCAGAGGAGCCCTCAGACCCCCCAGTTTCATATGTGTCCCACCCAATGTTGAAACGAAACCTACGCCCTTGGTGACAGCAAACAAGTTTGAACAATTCATGGAAATGAACGGTAGCGTAGATTTTGGGGGTGACACAGGGGACATGCCCCACTCAATATTTAGAAAATTTCTCATCCTCCCCCCCATTAAAGCAACAAAGGGCTTTTATTCTGACAAAAATAAAGACATTTCCACCATAGATTGGAGCACAAAAAAATCACCAGAATGCAGGAAATATAGTGTTTGGCCCTTAAATTGTTCTAGCAGAGGACCCTATTTATATTTTTACTAACGTACTGTGTTTCATAGTTTGACAGGGCTTTGTCACCATATTTAGTTCTATGTTTTATGTGTTTTGTGCTGCTTTGGCAAGCTAAAGACAATTTCTCACTCTGGCGGACAGTAAAGTTGTATTCTGTTCTTTCACATGACCGCCCGTTGAATTTCCACTTGTTCCATCACATCAGAGCGACTTAAATTTGAGTGTGTGTAGCGTGTGTTTGCAGTTAACAGCTTGGTCCTGACCCTATTGTCAGGCAGCTGAATTCAAATTGATTCAAATCAATTCACACAGCACAAAACTCCTCCACTTTAGTCTTCCCTGTTGTTGATTGTTGACATTCTCTTGTCACACCCATGCATCTACATCTCCTTTTCATCACTTTAAATAATACAAACAAAAGTCACATCCATACAGAAAATTCCACAATTCAAAGGAAAATCACTGCACATTGAAATGCTAAAAAAGTAAACTCACACTGTGTGAAATGAGCATTTACTTTAAAAAAGAAACAAAGTAGTGTTTGACATTACAAAAGCCTAAAATAATCAAGTGCAGACATATGTTTGTGTGCATGTGTATGTGCATCCATGTCCTCCAGGTGTGTGTTTGTCTGCGGAATAAAAAGAACCCCATCAGCTGCAGACAGGGATTGGATCTTTCTTTGTTTGCTGTGGCGGATGGCGACGGCTTCAGCATGACTCAAATTATCTTGTCAAAGCAATAAAGGGGAGACGGGAGGGGGGTAGAGAAAGAGAGATGGAGAAACAAGGAGAGAAAGGGAAATATACTGAAAGGAGCGTGGCGGGGGAGACAATAAGGCAGAGAAGAAGAGAAGGAAAGAAGGGAGATGAGCTACATAAAAAGAGGAGAGAGAGCTGAGAGTTGAAACAGGGAGGCAAACAAGAGGAGATGAGCGATAGAAGAGAGGAGAAGAAAGAAATGAAACAAATAAATGGATGGTAGGGACCAGAAAATTAGAAATGGATAAGGCTGAAGAGAGAGAGAGAGAGAGAGAGAGAGAAAGAGAGAGAGAGAGTGCAGGGAGGGATAGGTGTGGAGAAAAAGAGGTAGAGAAAGAGAGGCAGTGAGAGAGATAGAGAGAGTAATCGATTACCTATTTTTCAAAGTCACTTAACGTGTCCAGTGCTGTGGCTCTGTTAAGTAGCGGTGCAGGAGAATGGGAGGCCGGTATGCACACACACGCTCTGAGAAAGGGAGGGAGGGGACCATCCCCTGTGTGTGTGTGTGTGTGTGTGTGTGTGTGTGTGTGGCATCATGTGTCGAGGTGTGTGTGTTACCCACTAGTTGTCCCTTGATGAGTTCTCTTGCAGGAAACTGTTCTGACAGACCAATATGTGAGCAAGGATACGTGTCCCCAGAGGGTTGCATGGGCATGTATACGTATTTGTGTGTGTGTGTGTGTGTGTGTGTCAGTGAGAGTGCGAGACACACTGAAGACAAGACAGATAGGGAGTCCCCCCACCTGGTCCTCTCGTTGCCTTGGTGACAAGCAGTCTAAACGGGATATCCTGGCTGAGGCGGAGCCTATTGTTCCCGAACTAAAAAAAGCTTGTTTGATTGGCTAAATACAGGAAATCAGGAAGTGTCCTCTGACTTTAAACCCCGAGACACTTTCAATAGATGTTATTTTTATCCAATTCAGACAGACTCAAAGATAAACTCTCTCTAGAAAGTAGGATGTATATTACTATACTTACACACACACACACACACACACACACACAAACAGAGGCACAAAGATTACAACATAAAAAAAAGCAAAGTGCGCACTTTTCGAAGGAACACAATGAAACGTGCACTAACACAGACGCACATACAGGTGGGCCCCACCCTGTGCCCTGCTGACCAAGGACAATGAAGTGAGGTAGTGTTGGCAGACTCTATACAGCATTATCTCATCCATGGCTGACACTTCTTTAAATCTGCTTTGACCTGAGAGGACACAGTGGAGACTGTACAGCACTCTATTCTGCCTTTTGTCCGTGTGTGAAGCAGAATTATAATGCACAGGTACTTAATGTGTGTGACTTTAGAGAGTAAAACCACAGCTCAAGCCTGTACACAATGCTAAAGTTCCCTTGAGTGTCCTTGGTAAATTGAAGGACTCTTTGGTCAACTTTGAAGAATGTGTGTGTGGTGCAGTAAATCCAAATACATTTGATTTATCTTTGGGAAAGAATTTAGACATGAGAAAAATATTTTTTTCAGTGTATTTGTGTGGCACTAGTGGCAGTTCCCAACAGATAAAACAGATAAAATGTGAAATCTGATCATTATTGGTCACTTGAGATTCATTTTAAAGACATAGTCTGATGCCAGACACAATCTGAATGCAATGTATCTAACGACAAGAATTGTTTGGTTGCTTGGCTCTTGTTTGTCTTATACATTACTGATGTTTCTCCCTTTGTCTTCCCATCTTGTCTCCAGGTAAAAAGAAGATGTCCCTGTATGACAGCCAGGCTCCAATCTGTCCCATCTGCCAGGTGCTGCTCAGGCCCGGAGAGCTACAGGAACACATGGAGACGGAGATAGAGAGGCTAGCCGCCATATGCTTCAGGTGGGCCTTAAACACATCTTTATGTTGTTTCCTGTTCACACATAAGCTCACACACAGTACAGTAAATTCAGTTAAATCAAAGCTCAAAGTAAGATTTCTCTGTCTGTTCGCTGCAGAGTTAGCTCGGTGACATTTTAGTATAGCTTAGCACAAGGAGTTGGGGGGAGCTAGCTACATCACAGAGCTAATACTAATTTATATTTTGTATCTTTTGTTCCTATGAAGAAAGAGAAAAGGAGACATTGTTGTGAAATAAACATCTAGCTTATGCCAGTGGTTCACAACTGGTGGTTTGGGGTCCAAAAGTGGGTCGCAGGTCCATTCTAAATGGACCACAAGCGACTTGCAAATATGTCAAGTTTGTAAAAAATACACTTCATTTTGAAGTACAGTGACTATCCGGCACAGAGCTTTTATTTTGAAGTGCCATTTACTGCTGTAGAGTAAGTGGCTAATAGACAGCTACTTGACAAAGACAGAAACTGATGACATAGCCAAATGCAGGTATGATGCTGAATTAAACTGTGTGGACCTTGAACTAATGACTAAGGAGAAATCTGGACCCCGTGGCTGTACCTGTTGGGAACCACTGGCTTAGGCTTTGGGGCTGTTAGCTTGCGCAGTAGCAGTACACCACTGTCCTGACTTAAATAACCAACAAAACTCCACCATACTGACCCGTCAGTGTATTGGCAACCAGCCTGATAACCAGATGAAACATGTAAGTATGAGTTTTGTGGTGTCTGGAAGTTGTTTTTTTTTTAAACTTTTCACACAGGCTAGCTCTCTTTGTCCGTGTTCAGTCTTCTTGGTAAGCTAAACTATGTCTTCATCATGTACGCAGAGATATCAAACTGATATCAATCCTTAAGACAAATGCTGGCTCATAAAGATGTATAATTTTTTAAGGGGTAAGGTGAAGGCTGAGCCTTAACTCAGCCTATTTATGTCAGGCTCACTGACCGCTATTCTTTCTGAGCTGAGATTTTGGCGCCATAAATCTGCATAAAAGGCAGAGGCATGCCGTCGACGTAACGCTAAGTGTTTCCTGCAGGGATTAGGATTCAAACCTGTGACCTTGGGTTCACTGCCGCCCCCTTCTTCTCCTCATGGCAGTTGCACGAGCTGTTTTACGGTGGATAAATCAACTCCAAGCCCTTTTAACGATGGGACGCAACCATTAGGATCCATATTTCACCTTGACCGCACGTCTGGCCATGTGTATGTGTATGTGTGTATGTGTATGTGTGTTTGTGTACATATGTGTGTAGCCTGTGTGATGCTGTGTTTGTGTATGACCTGGTGTCCACCTAAGCGGCCCAGCTTTATGATAGTCCCCATTAACCTGGAGGAACAGGGCAACAGATAGCGTCACCCCACGTGGAAATCACACTTCATTTACCCCCGTTTACACCTCCCACACCCCTCCTCCCATCTGTCTGTGTCCACATACTGTACCAGTCCTCCTCATTCCTCCCTCTTTTTTCTGTTAATTTTTTTCTTTTCCTTGTCTTACCCAACCTTCCTCATGTCCTCTCTAGTCCCCCCTCTTCTGTTTATTTCCTCATCACAGCTTTCCATATTTCTTCCCCAACTCTTTTTTCACTCTGTCTTTTTATAACCCAGTCCTGTCATTTCTTCAGTTCCTGATTTTGCTATGTTTGTAGAAGCTTCAAGCTCACACCAGACCAAAGCAGTGACCTGAAATAAACCCATGTAGAGAAAGCAAGACAGAGAGAAAATTAAAATAGGTAGTGGAGAATTACACATTTGCCTGTAGGCAGAATGATTCTTTACCTCAAAACATGAATCAAAAGAATCATGGAAAATGGGGTACAGGTGGTGGTAAAACAATAAAGATGAAGAAGTAGATGGCAGAGGTGTGGACTGGAGTCACATGACTTGGACTAGAGTCAGACTTGGGTCACAAATTTGACGACTTTATACCCGAGTTGATAAAATCAAAAGACTTGCAATTCACTTGGAATTCAACACCAATGACTTGTTACTTCACTTTGACTTGAGCCTTTTGACTTGAAAATAGTTAGTACCATCTCTCAAGCCCAAAAATAAAAAAGTATGTAATTTAAAAAGTGTACCCAAGATCACTTCATTTCCTGAATCAATTAACTTTAACAATATTCAACCCCAGCGAGTCACAACTCAATTATCCACATCCACATTGAACCAAACTGACAGCATCCAATCAAGTTGCACGAGAGAACCATGAAGAACTAAAGTTGTTACTGAGTGACAGTTGGAAAAAAAATTATACCACACATAATAACTTTCACGTACAAGATCTAGCTAATGCTTAGCAAGCTAATGCATAGCTAACGTTAGCTTAAACGTTTTTAACAAATTTGTTTTAACAAATAAATGCAAATTTTAAAAAGCATGCATGATTTTTATAAATTCAGTATTGGCATTACATTTTTTGAAAAGTGCATTATGGACTTGAAACTTAAAGTTTAGGCCTTGGGACTTAACTTAGGACTGGCAATCCTCACTTGGAATTTGATTAGGAAGTTGCCTGTCTTGACTTGGGATATGAGTGCAAAGACTTGTGACTTACTTGTGAACTCAAAAAAGCACTGACTTGATCTCACCTCTGGTAGATGGTATAAGAAGTCAGGGGAAGGATGGAGTAAGGGATTAAAGTGAGACTCAAATAAAACACATTTGAAAAAGTAAGTGACAAAATCAGAGGTCATCAAAAGGTCCACTTGCTTTTATTTCTGAGCTGTTACTGACATCTTTTGGTCTTCATTGGTGGATAGAGTTTGCTCTCTTGTCACGGAGACAACTGAACGCACTCATTGCCTTGATGAAGGCCATGAGAGGTGGCTGAAAGCTGCTGAAAAAAAGTGGATCTTGAGATAGAGAATAGAACAAAATGGAATAGACTGCATTGAAGAGCTGAGTGAGGGTCATCCATCCATCATTGTCTGATATGGTGAGGTGTGTGTGTGTGTGTGTGTGTGTGTGTGTGTGTGTGTGTGTGTTTCAATAATTAATAAAGGTTAGTAGTCTGCCCTTCCCTCTGTGGGTCTGAGATACTGTGTAAGCACACACTCTTTCACACACACAGACACGGTTATTTAAGGAAATAGCGTCATCCCTGGGTGAGATGGGATGGTGGCTAACGTCACGGCTGGCTGATTTAGCTACTCGCCATTAACCCATCGGACACACACATACACCACAAGGAAAAAAAGAGGAGAAGGCAGAATGGATAAGAGGATGTAAATGATAAAATTTTAAGATATTTTGATAGAAATTTTCCTTTATATGCACGCAAACACACAAAATGTCTCAGTGTGACTTTCTATGCCAACAAAGGAAATGGAAGCAGGAGATAAAATAAAAGCAGAGAGTGTTTTGTGTGTGTCTTATATTGCAAAACCCCATTCTATATCACACACACATACACACACACACACACACACACACACTGTCTCTCCCTCTCCCCGGCTCTCTGCATGGTAGCAGCCATCATTGAAAGTGACAGTGGGAATTTGGTCCAATTTGTAGTAAATCTGCCTTTAATGACGACCAGCGCTCGCTGAATGAAAGAGCTGTGGGTATGGAAACGAAGGCGTGTGTGTGTTTGAGTATGCTGGTGTGAAAAACGTGTGTGTCCCATATCTGCCTGGCCTCTTCTGTGAATATCTGTTCTTCTGTGTGTTTCCATTTGTTTTCTATTCCTCTTCTCTGTTCTGTTCTCCCTGCATGTGTGTGTTTGATGTCGACTGCCAGCCTGTCCTCTCCTGTGACTGTGTGCTCTGTCGCTTGTTCATGGGCCACAGAATCTCATGTATGGACATGGAAATCACATGCAAACACTCGCACAGTTGAGCAAATGGTAATCTATCATGCCCTGTAAACGTCAGGTGGCTCGTGGGGGCAAAGTAATCTACATACCCCGTCACCCCCTCCTCTTCATACCCCTACTTCTCTTCTTCCTCCTCCTCCTCCATAATCAATTTGCCTCCATGAGAGCAAGCCCCCACCTCTCCAGCAGACGACACAAAAAGGCAAAAAGCAATCAGTATCTTGAGGTTAGCACCATCCCTCCATTCCTCCGTCCATCCATTCCACCCAACTCCCACTGAAAAAGGACTTATTCATCTCTCTCTCCCTGTGGTAGGCAGTGGGGGCAGGGGTGGCAGGGGCCTCTGCTCGCTGTCAGTCAAACTCATTCTGTCTCTACTTGTGTAGGATTGATGCAGATTTAACTAGGTTTGGGAGGGTGGGCAGTTTTACCGAATGGCATTGCTTCCAAGTTACTGATCAGCCCACTGGTCCAGATTCAACCTGTTCTCACTCCCATCTCGTCAAAAGCCAACGCTTGGTCAGTTGCCCTCTACATCTAATCCCAACGAATCGAGGCGCTCTTTAGCATCTGTGTGAGATGCACCATTCTGCGTTATTATTAGATGCTGAGATCTATTGATGGACAAATGGGTCAAAAGCAGGAATTTCACCCACTGTTTGTCAGTTTTACCCATACCATGGTCTTCTCCTAAGCTTAACCAAGTACTTCAGTTGCCTAAACCTAACAAAGTAAACCTAAAAAACGACATAAACCTACATTGGAGGTTAATTTTGAAAAGACACTATTCATGCAATGAGTTGAAACAGACACACCATCCCTGACACATCCAAAACTGACACTAGAGGGAACCTAGGGCATCAGGCTTTGATACATTGACCAAGCATTTGTATTTGAGGAGTCGGGAATATGTGTTGCCAGATTAAGTGCAGTTGCTAAGATAATATGGCTGTTTCCAAACTTCTTTTGGGTTACTTTCCTTCGATAATTCTTTGAATGTATTTTTCTTGCTGTTGTAATAATGTATGTAAAAAGGATTGTTTGCACAATTTTTGGTGTCTGACAGGCTGCCTCATTAATCAATTTTTGGCATGTTTAGATGAAGGGATTTTACAACAGCAATGTTTAACTGGAGCTACAGATCACAACATCAGACAATGAGCAGTGATTAAAGGGAAATCACATCCTATTCAAATTATTTTCTGGAATCACAAAGAAAATTACATTAACATCTTAAATGAAGCTTTTGATGATTCCTCACTGTAGTGATAAAGAAAAGCAAGTAATGCAAAGTCATGCAGATTAATGTAACATCACTTCACAAGAGTTCTGGAGCTCTGTGTTCAGACAGATGTGTTCAGACATTTTTCTACAGTAATTGGTCAGATGTGCTCAGGGATTTGACGACTTGACACTTTTTTTTCTTCATACGACTTGATAAAACAACCCAACACTGCACCGTCAAAATTGGAGAGAAGGGGTTTAGCACATCGCAGGAATTGTATTTGTGACTTTATTACAGACACAGGTAGGTCCAACAGTTCCTTAATAATTGTACAACCTGTAATTTCAATAGTTGCATACTTTGCTTACTGTCTATATACTGTTATCAGTTTCAAACTCAAGAGGGGTTTACACAAGCAAATGTGGAACAGGGATAAATGACATCAGCAAGATTTTTAACAGGAGAGACTTATCTTGCTGGACGCACCTACCTAATATGCCTTGCAGGAGGACGCATGCCTACTCTGCTTCTTATTGGCTGCACCCTTCCAGGCATTCCAGGCATCTAATAAACACTAACGTTAGTCCTAGCTATGGCAACAGGTTCTAAGAAGTAGATATGCCCGAAGGGAGATCGACTCAGCCCTGGAATTCAGCCGTTTGTTCCTGTTGTCTGAAGGTAGGCTACCTGGTCCCATTTTTTCCCTTTTTTCAGCTTCTCAGTTCCAAAAAGGTTTATAAAACCGCAGTATTCGAAATTACACCGTTGATTTCTAACCTAAAAAAATTCTTAGAGGTGAAGTTAAAGGGCCAGTGTGTAATATTTGGCATGGTTTATTGTCAATCTGAATCTGAATCTGAATATTCTACCCATTAATATGTTTATACAAGTGTATAATCGCTATAAAATAAAATTCGTTTGGTTTTCATAGCCTTATAATTATGCTTTTATATATATATATATATATATATATATATATATATAGCAAGGGCCTTGCTTTAGAGAGGTCGCCATCTTGCGCCGCCATGTATGTACGGCAGACCGAGCGGACAATCCAGCCAGCCAGAGAACGTGTTTCGCGTGTATAAATGAACCAACGGAGACAGCGGAAGGAAGGAAGAAGGAGGAGGAAACAGCAGAGAGTGTTAGTAGTTCGTCGATAGAGAGTAGTGAAAAGCTTTTTTAGTTATAAGGTTTGCGAATGGACCACACTTACCACGCAACAGGAGAGAATGAACCCGGATCGTCATCTGTGAGGAAAAGAAGACGCAACTTCACTCCTTGTGATGCACTCTCTGCGGCGCTTTTCCTCCTGGTGATATATCTCCCCAACAATGGCAGCAGTAGCACCGAATCCCATTCTGTGCATTCAGCCTTTCTTCTCGCCCGCTCAGCATCAAACACATGGAGTTCCTCATCTGTATACTCCGGCTCAAACAGGTATGGCTCTGGGTCTGTGTCCGCTACAAGAAACTCTTCCAAACTCGTTCAAAGTCGTCCATTGCAGCTACTATAGTCTGGAGATATTGCTAGGCTAAATAAACAGCTGAGTACTGTTTACCGGCTACGCTGTCAGTCAGTGTGCGGGCTGGAGATTGGCGGAGCAGAGAGGGGAGGGGGTCCCCACTCGGTATGGTAAACGAGTATGTGTGTATGAAGTGTGTCTGTTACTCTAGAAGAGTGCTCAAATAAACTGGCCTTTTTCCCAAACGCTCCTCTGGTCTCCTGCTCGTGAGGGATTCATTACAATATTTATCATTTCATCATTTTCATTTACCCGACGGGGGGTGAGCGAGTGAGCCTTGCAATCTAGAATTTGACCACTGATGTCACTGTTTTCAACCCATTTTACACACTGGCCCTTTAATGCTGAAATAGCATATGAAAATTGTAAAAATAAATAAATAAATACATGGCATTGCTTGGAATGGGTAGCTGAGTTGCTCTCTGCCCAGGCATGTAGCACCAGTTAGCATCATAGCTAGGCTAGGCATTTAGCAGATGCCTGGACAGCCTGAAGGGTATAGCCAATCAGAAGCAGAGTAGGAGCAGGTCTTCAGTGGTTAAGGCTTTTTAAGGTCATTTTAGTCTCTTGCAATTTTAGACAGGCCACAAACATCTAAAATCAGGGTCTAAATATGAATAAAATAGTTTCAAATATAATCTCTGATTTCCTGGCTTGTCTTAGTCAGTAGAGACAAAGTCCTTCACTTCTGCCTTTTTTCTTTTTTCACTTTAATCGCAGGCGTCCAAACCATCCATTGTAACTACTGTATGACTACTTCCTGGTCATGGTCAGGTTCTTGCCCCTCCTTTATTTTAACAAGTTCAGAGAAGGTACTGTATAATGTGATGGGACAATGTGTTGTAAGACTTGTTTGAAGCACCCACATGCCCTCGCCTGTCTCCCCCTGTTCACACACAGGCCTTATTACCACAACACATTTTTAAATTGCTTTGTCTCCCGTCTTTCATTCCTCCCTTCCTTCCTTTTCCTCCCATCTGTCTGTGTGTTTGTTTCGCTTTGCTGTGCTGCTCATTTCCACACTCTTCTCCTTGCTTTGACATGGCAGGCAGCCGGAATTTCCAGGCCCCCATAACCCCCCCCCCCCCCCCCAATCAAAAATTCATAGAACCGGGCAAACAGACGCGCGGAGCCGCAAGAAAAGGCGGCTATACACCAACTCTCCCATCAATCCCTCTCTTTCTCTCTCTCGTTTTCTGTCTTCTTTCATCTTTCCCTTGCTCGATCTCTCTCTTTATGTTGCCCGCTCTTCCTCCCTCACCGTATCTCTCTCTCACCTCACATTTCATCTCCTCCTCTTTTCTTTTTTCACCCTTTTTTGCTCCCTTTCATCTCTCTATCACCCCTCTCTGTCATTGTGGCAATTTTCTCCCATCGTGGCAGGCATGCAACTGCCATCCCCTCTCGCTCTCTCTTCCTCTTCCTCTCTCGCTCTCTCTCTCTCTCTCTCTCTCTCTCTCTCTCTCTCTCTCTCTCCCTCCTTCTCTTGTCGTTGTTTGACACCGTCAACAAGCAGGTAGAGGTGGCTGTTATTGTTGATGCCTCTGCAGAGGTTCCAGGTAATGAATAAAAGAGAGATAGAGGGAGGAGGAGAGAGAGAGATGACAGAGACAGAGATAGAAAAAGGGGAAAAGACAGGTTGGGGTGTTGGCAGATTCCCCTGCATTACACAGCAGCTTGACTGTGTCACCCATGTTTATTCTCTTTGTTGGTGGAGGTGAGGCCCGCTGTTAGACACACACACATACACACACTCACACAGCAGCAAGACAATACACAGATGCAAACACACATCTACAGGTACACACGCTGCATAGAAACAGCAATGACATGTTTTTACAGACATGTTCACCACAGAGTTTAATACATACACACACAGACACCTGTATAAACTGTACACTGACACACATGCACACTCTCACAGCACCAGCTCCTGATACTAATTAATCTTAGACCATAAAGGAGTCATTCACATTAACTGGGTATTAATGAACACTAAAATGACAACTAATAGCTAATAATAACTCCCATAACAACTTATTAACCTATGTCATTTGATATATTTCTCTGATGTATTTTCACAGGTTTAAATTACAGACACAGAGAAATGAAAAAAAGGCTGTAATCCCACGTTTCTGTTTTGCAGTAATTATCCATTTATCTTATCTTATCTTATCTTATCTTATCTTTTTACCCTTCCCTGTAAAACACTGAAATATATAGAATGAGTCATCTTAAACTTAGGGTCATAACCATGTAAATATATACAGTCATTTGATTTTGGGCAGTTAGGTAACCCTGGCGTTTATTTGTAGTGTCAGTGGACTACCTCTGTAAAGTAGAAAATTGACAGGTTTTTGCTTTAAAGTAGCAGTCTATAAGATTTAGGGGGATTTAGTTGTATCTAGCAGTGAGGATTGCAGATTGCAACTAGCTGAAACTTCTTGTTGGTTTCAGTGTCCATTGTTCATTAGGTCTATACCATGAGCCAAATTATCCGCAGAGGTCTCTTCCTCTCCAAAACAAATGGACTTGGTGATTAAAATGGGTAAAAGCTCTGAATAAAGCAGATTCACATTTTTAAAAAAATCAGTGTTTTTCCAACGCTGTTCGTTGTAGAGGGGTTGCTATTTACAGTGGCTGATGCAAAAATCTAAATGTATCTAGAGCCAGTGTTTAGTTTGTCTGCTCTGGGCTACTGTAGAAAGATGGTGGACTCCATGGATGAGGACCTGCTTGCTATAAAGATATAAATGGCTCACTCTAAGGTAGGTAATTTTGGACTTAGAAAAGCATGCATATTATGTTATATTGCACTTCTGCTAATATATCCCCCTAAATCCTATGCACTGGACCTTTACCTTTGCTGTGTTTATTGCACGATATAATGACTATAAAATAATAACACCATCTGCATTTAGATTGGTTCTTTTTAAGCTTGCTTTCGCAATGCAATTCTGTCTCCCACTGGAAACAACTACCCGGAAAATGAAGGCTCGAAAAGGAAGTGCGTCAACGACTGTGCAACCAAAACCTGGAAGACGATAGCACTTGTGTTTTCCTTGGTAGTATCCCTAGCTATCCCCAGTTACAAAAAAGTATCAATGTAAGTTCTTTGCCACTACTATCCCCAGTAGCACAAATGGCGGATCGTGGAACAACCAAAGGAACTATGAAAACTGTGGTAAAACTAAGAAGAGCAAGTGATGTAATGTAGCACACTGCGCATCACAGAATGTGAATAAGGAATGCTTCCATCCCTCTATCTCATCATACATTCCCTCCTATATCTGTGCAGCTATGCATTATATTTCTGTCTTATATTTTCCGTGTCTAGCTCTCCTGCACCACTTTGTAAATTCTCCTCTCAGATAAGTGACATATAAATAAGGCTTCTTATTCTTATTATCCACCCATCCAGCCATTGAAAAAGGAAATCCCTTGTCTACCAAGGCATGCTGTCAGATTAGAGGTCGTGCTCAATTCAGTTTCAGGCACATTCCTTTCCATGGTTTACTACTGTCTGTCTGTCTGTCTGTCTGTCAGTGTGTGTGTGTGTGTGTGTGTATATATATATGTGTATGTGTGTGTCCGAGGGGGTCTGGAGTGCTAACAGGGTCTCAAAGCAAACATGACAACCCTGTCTCGCTTTGTCAACATCGAGCCTGTCGCAACGCTTCGAGAAGCTCGCAGAAATTTATCTCTGTGTTCGGGTGAAAGTCAGAGAGAAGAGGGAAAAGAGGATGGGGAGAGAGGACAAAAGGGGGGGAAAGAGAAGGAGGAGAAAGCAACAAAAATAGATGAAGTAACAACAGATCAATTGAGTATGAGGAAGAGCAGAAAAGGCAAAGAATCAGATAGTTAGTGTCAGAAAAAGAGATCAGAAATAAAGTAACATGAATTGAATGTGTCGGTTTTATTGGTGGAACAGAGGCTAGTTGATATATTTCCACCATCCATCTGTGATCTAAAAATGTCACACAAACACATGTACCCATGTATCAATCAACACGCACCTGCTGGGGCACGTCTTTCTTTCTTTCTTTCTTTCTTTCTTTTTTTCTTTCTTTTCTTTCTACTCCCCCTTCCTCCAAGTGCCCCCTCCTCTCTTTCCCTTCTTCCCTATAATGTTTACAAGTCAGCTGATTGTCCTCCACATATCTCAGAGTCAAAGTGGCCACAGTCTGACTGCACTGACAAATCAAATCACTGCAAAATCAGTTATTTCCTGCTTTTGCCACTATAACGATATATGTGTGTGTGTGTGTGTGTGCGTGTGTGTGATAAGACAAGTCTGGAGAATGATTGCCTCACTAAAGAAAATCCAGCTGATGTTCCCAGTAATCCTGCCATTTACAGTAATGTTTTCAATTACCAACAAAAGCAGGAGATGGATGGACAGATGGATGAAATGGAAAAGAGAATCGAAGACTGATGGATGAAAGTGAATAAATGTGGAAACAAGTTACAAATTAAAATCTGGTGTATCAGTGTTCAATGATATTCCATGATTTCCCCACAAAACTCATTTTCTGGCCTTACAGAATACACCCTCCAAAAAAAAACATACCTTAAAAATGAATGACCTGTCAGACATATGTCAGCACACACTAGACGCACAAAAACACAAACATGAAAGACCAGATTCAACACTACACTACATAACATAACATAACATAACATAACATAACAAACTCACTCCATCCTATTTTTGTCTTCTTTCTCTTCTGCAGTAAGAACCCCTCACCCAAGGATGGAGCAGCCACTCCGGGAACTCCGAAGGTGAGACGAACCTCAGTTTCTTCTCACTTGCTATGATGTGAGCAAAATTGTGACTTTTCTTTCAGGCTGAAATCAAGCATGCCTTACATGCAAAAAGACTGAATGCAAAATTAGATGTGTACACAGTAAACCCAGTGAGGTTTAACAACTTGATGACACTGCTTCAGTGATACAGTATGTAGTGTAGTTCTTTACTGTCCATCTATCTGAGGCCTCTGTTCCTCTCTGCTGCACTGAGGGGAAATCAGCTGTACTGTAGGCCTCTGTCTTATATCTTACACACGCACGCACCCACACACACACACACACACAGAAGTACCAGTCTCCCGTGGTCGAGGAGGCAGCAGAGCCAAGAGGCACTGTACTGTGATTGTTCCAATTAGAGAGGCCGAGATGCAGACAGACGGTAAGGAAGAAAAAAAAAGAGAGAAGGAAAAGTCAGATAACGTCAAATTGTGGGAAGACAGATTCATGATTCCATCAAGTGGGCATACCCTTATAGTGTGTATCCACTGACTCATCTGAACACATCACTAGCTGCTGCCAGACTAAGACTGTTTTTGTAAGACAAGAAGACCTTTCTGTATCCTTAACATGATGTCTAGATAGATATGATAGAAAAGTCCAACTCTCATTTCAGAGAAGTCTGAATAAGATGCAGGGGCTATAGGTGGACTTCATATCTTTATCATTATCGACTTGACAACATACAAGAACAGGACAGAAAGAAGAAATAAAAAAGTGGGAATCAACAAGAAATGACTTTGCATGCCACTAACAAACTGACAGATGTCAAAAACTTCTATCTAGGAAAGTTAAATGAGCTTTAATCTTGTGTTTATCTTCAGATTCTCATCATGGCTTTCTTTTTCTGCATTTTTTCCCTTTCCTACACATTTCCCTGTTAAAGGGTTTCATCCTTTTCTTTTCCTTTCCTGGGGATAGAGGGGGTCATATATCGTACATATTGTACAACCTTCTGATGCAAACTTGTGATTTTGGGCTATAGAAACAAATGACTTTGCTTTACACACAGCTAGCTAATAACACTGCCACTGATACAAAAAAGGTAAGGTTCCTTGAAAGTGTATATTATGATACGGATAGCTTTACAGTAACGTTAACCAGCCCTCTATCTGGATTATCACTAATACCACTGGAACACTTCACCAAGTCAAGAACTTAAGTCCACAAAATGAACAAGTTTTAATGCAGCAACGTTATCCAGCATGCAACTGAATAGTATAACTCTACTCTACTCTTCATTATTGGTAAGACTTGTGTCAGTGTTTCCTGACACTTCATCATCTCCATGTTTGTCTTCATTTCTAATTAAAGACTATGTGAAAGTCAGATGCCCTACTGTGGAAAAAGTACATCCGATGCTCACACAAACCTAACATAAGAGCTCTAAAATAATTCAGGGGATCCATTATCATTCCCACACAACTTTAGGTGCTGACCCAGGCTTAGGGCGCCACTCACAGCACTGTGGGTGGGCTTGTACTTGAGGAAGGCAGACAGAGCAGGGGTGAGCCCTGGCCGTGACTGCGCATCTCACCGCAGTTGTTTAGTATTCAGCTGCAGGCCATGGAGAATGTAGAGGGCCAGTCTCAAGCACATGGGCCTGTTGCTGCCGTCTCCTCCCCAGTGTGCACCACCCACCTTTGTCAGACAGGAGATTAACCCCAGCGCACCTCCTTCCTGGGTGTTCAACCCACTTTGTGTACTCCTTGCTAAGATAAGGTGATTGGGGTTAGACTGAAAACATGTGATGTGTGTATGGCTACATATACACACACCTATGTTGGATATGACACCAACTCACATACAAGTGAAAAGATTTAGACACATATTTTTCTTTTGCCTGTCTTTATGTATTAATGGCTGATTTACATATACAAAACAACAAGTTAAAAATTCCGCACCGTGAGGTGTAAATCCAGCTACTCACCTGAGTGTAGCTTTAAATGCAACCTTTTTGTAGCTGATCTTTTTGCATGTTGATTTAATTGGTTGGTTTAAAAGACCAAAATTTCAATGGAAGATCTTCATTTATAATCTCTTCCTAGAATACAGTTAAATGTCATGTTCTAATGATAAAATTTACGCATATTCCCAGAACGCCCCCAGGTAAATGATTCCTGACCTTTTTAAACCTGGGTAAAAGAGAAAAAAAAAGAGACCACACACACACTCACACACACTCACACAGAGGCATAAAAGCATCGTGCATAATGTCCAATTTACTGTGGCAGCACTGGAGGTTGGTCATTTCTCACATATTATTATTAGATTACTGCTGTCGAGCACTTAAGCCTCTGCTCTGCCCTTTTCCGCTTGATTAATAGGAGACGACTGTAAATACAAATATTTCATAGCTGCCTTGTAAAAAAAAAAAAAAAAGCAGCAGCACAGGCACACATGGAAATATGAGCTCACACACACACACACACAGCTAGAGCTCTGCAGGACTAAGCCTTGTAAAAAAAAAAGTGATATTACTCCTCTTTTCTTCCCTTGCTCTCTTCCTTTCACATCATTATCTACTTGCCTTTTGCTCACTTGAGGAATTCCCTGGATTGTCTTTGTCACAGAGTGGGTTAGAAGAGGATATCTTTTTATATGTGTGTGTCTATGAGAGAGAAAGAGTGAGCGTGTGTGTGTGTGTGTGTGTGTGTGTGTGTGTGTGTGTGCAAAGTGTTGTGAGACAGATTTATGGACAGGCAGTGTCCCGTAATGTCAGACAGTTACGCTCCTCCTTTTCAGATGTTTACCCTTCCTCCTCCTCCTCTTCTCCCTTCTTCCTCTCTTTTCAGTCACTCGTTCTTCCCTAACTCCTCTTAACGTCCCATAAACATTAACTCTAATCAGTGGAAGGGGCTTTATAGACAAAGTCAGGCAGGTTACAGTTATCATCAATGACGTGGAGCTCTCAGCATCTGTGGCAATAACACTGCTGAAATTCTCCAAGGGTAAAGATTCCCAATTCCTGTTTTTTTTTTCTTCTCTGTGCTGGAAATCTGTTGTAATATAGAAATAATCTTCCAGTTTTAGAAATGAAATTATTTTCCAGTTTGATATGTATTCATTTGATAAACACAACAAGGTGTAAAATGTGTTGCCTTCATTTTGTTGTAGGTTTTTTCAACCCAGTCACCAAAATAAATGTTGGCATTGTGTGTTGCTGCAAACCACAGATATGTTACATTTGTAATTTTCATGTGTAAGGTGTGGCTCATTTGAAGGTATGGTTATGTTTAGGCACCAAAACCACTGGGTTAGGGTCAGGAAAACATTATGTTTTGGCTTTTAATGCCCAAATTTGTCACTACAACCATAGTTGAAAATTCCCCAACCCACTTTTGGTGGTCTTGAACAGTTGTCTGCTGCTGTCTGCTGCTTGGCAGCCATCTCACCTCAGTGTCACTTGGCAAATATACATGTAATTTGAACTATGTCATAATATCACGTATGAATGAAACATACAAATGTAACATATCTGTGGTTTGCAAAAATGTACAATGATAACATTCTACTCTTGCACCTTTGCTGTTTCTTTGTCTATATAGTCGAATAAAATTTTGCTTTAAATTTGGCACTTAGTTATGGTACAATTGTTTTTATCTTACTCTTCAACTGCTTTCATCTCTCACTCCACAAATACTAATCTAATTGCTGGCAGTCATTACTTTTCAGCTGATATTTCAACTGTTCTCATCTCTTTTTTTTAAGTTCCTACAACTGATTTCCATGCTCACGCTTCAGCTGACACTTCCACTGACATCATTCAGTTTGTACACTTGAAGTGGCACTCATTTCTTCCAGGAAATTCACACAGCACCAGCACTTCCACTGAGATTTCAACTCCTTTCAGTGCTTGAACTTCAGCTGAATTTAGCCCTTTTCAGCACTTGAAATCAAACTGACATTTCAACTTCATTCAGTGTCTACACTTACATGTAAACTGAAACCTCAACTTCTTTCAACACTGTCATTTAAACAGCTATTTCAGTGCCTTTCATTACTTGTATTTTTTTTTTTTTTTTGATAGTCACTTTAACTACAGTTTCAAACGTCTGCAGCCAGCACATGTATGTTTTCATCAGAACAATGTAGCTTTTTCTAGTTGTCACAATAAGTTTGTACGGCCCTTATGGACATTTTAAATTATTAAAATGATCCTTTTGTCAAGCCAAGCTGAGGTGTAGGTGGCAGCATGCAGGGGTGTTATCTCCACAACAATGAAATGTTATCTGTTTTCCTTAGATCTAAATTTATTTTTGAAACAGCATTACTCTGGCCTTGTCCATGTTTATTGATTATTCCCACGCAGCAACTGTCAGGCGAGGACAGGTTCTGCTATAATCATCGCTCCACAGGTGATAATATAACAAGATCATCTGCATATAGAAGACATTTTATTATTCTCTCTCTCTCTCTCTCTCTCTCTCTCTCTCTCTCTCTCTCTCTCTCTCTCTCCCTCCAGTCAATGCTGTTGTCAGTGCACATCAAGCGCGAGGGAGAGTCTCCCGTGGTCTCACCCCTGTCCTCTGAAGACGCCCACCATTCCGACAGATACCAGGTCACACTCACGGACACACACAGACACACAGACACACACACACACACACACACACACACACGCTGAGTAACATTCAGTCTAGATTGTCACCATTCTGTCCTGTTTGTCCCTGTATCCAGCTGTAGTGTAGTCTTGAGTGCTAATTGAATTATACATGTGAATGTCTTTGAAATTCCCTCATTCTGACAGGTGTATGACAGCATAGAAGAGGATTATGGTAGATTTTGGTTTTTATGCCCTCTCAGCAGTTACGCTGACCAACGGGCCAATCTCCTTAAATCTCACATGTCTTTAAAGCCACCCTGACTGCTTTTATCTCTTAAATTCATCAAAGTTTGTTCGGGTAATTCTTCTGGTCATGATGTATCACCAGGTTAAGTGGGTTTCCCCCCTTACACCATAAAATAAGAACTATTAAGTCCACACAGACGTTACATCCATACGTCCAGGATGACACAGCTCATAAAGACCTTATAGCGATAAAGTAGATTTTCTCATTAAGTGAAACTGCTGAAATCACCTTATATTATACAAATGATTAAGTCAATGGTGACTCTTTTTACCACCCTGAAAATGAAGCGTAATGGCAGACTTTGCCACCCTCTCTCTGCCTGTCAGTGCATCTCCGTGCTCTCTTTCTCTCTACCTCTTCCCTTCCTCTAAAAAGCTGACCTATCCGCAGCCATTCAGTGAGTGTATCATAATGATACGGTAGTAGTGGCCACGCGAGGCAAGTGGGCCTATAACTCAAGTGGCAGCAGAGAGGGGAGGGGAGGGATGAGGGGGAAGGAGTGAGGAGACGGATGGAGGGCTAGAACAGAAGGAGAAGGCCTGACTCCTTGTCGGCTCTCACTGATGGACGATGGGGCCGATGGTGAGAGGAACCGCTGCCTACTCACTGTTGCCGTGTCAAAGAGAGGGCATCCATAACTGCGACTGGGGATGCTTTAGTCAGCATATAGCTAAGGACTTACAGGTTTGAATCCCAGTAGACCTGAGGTGCTCATTCTGCAGGAGACAGAAGTGGAGATCTGACCTCACTTAATTTATTTCTCGATGCTATGTTTTTAATGAAAAGACCATTATTCTTAATGATGCAGGGAATTTACCCAAGGCATCCTGAAATACCCATTGACCCAAAATGTTCCACATTCATGGAGATAAATGTGAAATTTAATTGTACGCCACAGTTGCCAGTGGAGGAAAGTACCTGACTAAAATTACTTAGGTACAGTGCTGAGGTACTTTAACACACTCTTTACCTCTACCCTACTACATCTCAGTGGAAAATACTTATGTTGTTTTACTGCGAAGTACTTAGCAGACTTTACATTTTTTTAAAAAAACATACTGTTAAAAACATCATGCATTATTAAAGAGTAAGCCAGAGTTATGTAACTAAAATGAAGTGCAAAATAAATGCCATTATAATATGTTACAGTTAATGAGAAACACATGATACAATTACAGTTACTAATCAAAATGTTGGTCATTACAAAGGGGAATATATTATTTTTCTTAAAAAGTTTATATTTTGAATATGGCATTCAGTGTTCATTATATTAAAGAACTTTTATTAAAAGTTTGACAGTAATCAGTGTTGAAAAGTGTTGTTTAAAGCATCTGTCAGAAAAGCAATCAAAAAGTAATTACATTTTAATGTTCCATTACTCTAGAAGTAATTAAAATAGACTGCTTGTTACATTTTAGTGGGGTAACTGGTAACCTTTAAACAATTACATTTCAAAAGTAACCTTCCCAACATGGTATATCATATCAACAGGCTAATTAATGTAATGTATAATAATTATATTTCAGTTACACAGGCCATTTGTTTTGATAGTACTTTTTGGTACATGTGCTTTTACCTAAGTTGGATTTTGAATGCAGAACTTTTACTTGCAGTGGAGTCATTTTGCCTTATTCTAATGGCACTTTTACTTTTTCCACCACTGACAATCATATAATATTAACTTAGGTTTGATTTTTACTAGCTACAAAAATGTAAAAAAAAAAAAAAATTCTGCACACACACCAAAAAACTACACTTCAAGAGCGAAATGTAGAGAATGTTCACAAACACCACATTGACACGTTTATCTTCACCTTTGACATGACTTTATTCAGTGAAATATTGTGATTAATGTTTTTTTGTCTGCCAGCCCATAGAAAGAGCAGTAGATGGAGAAGCAGCTGTGTCTCTAGTCTGTATGTAAAACCCCACAGCCATTAATTAAAAGGACGCCGTGTAATGAAACTCGTTGCTTCCCCCTAGCGGTCGAAATCCGGAACAACATGTGACGTTTCCCCACTTCCGTCTCCAGCGGGTCACATGATCAAAACAAGCCAACATGGCGTCGGACATGAGCAGTATTTGCCGATACGGGCGCCACTTTCAATCCTTTTCCATCCGTATTAAAAAATAGAGACAACGTTTAGTTTGCGGTGATGTTGAGTATCTGCAGCCACAGTGTGGTAGTTTGCTGCAGTGAGTTTTGGCGGCTGTACAGTGAGCTCTGAATGAACCCTGACAGTCATGGAGGATGTGGAAAACAATAGACAAGTAGGTTTGTTTACAGTGCCTCCGTCTCAGCATCCAAAGCAATCCCACTCTGAAAAGTTCTATATGTACTTGTAAACATATTATATTGTTTGTTTATTATCTAATGTATGTTTCCTCCCTCTTTTTTCCTCTCTGCTTGCAGACATTTTTACGAGTTCGAGCAAACAGGCAAACAAGATTGAATGGTATGTATACATAACGTTTCATCTCCTGAGTGATAGTGAATATTGATTATTAACATACATAATATGGCTCAAAGGAATGTATTTAATTTAAATAAAGTTGTTAAGAGTTTACCACTGTGCTCGGGCTCGTTTCAGGTCATGGAAGTACTGGAAAGATATTAAATAGACTCACTTGAATGTCAGAAAAATACAGCTATAAATATGGTATGATAAATGAGAAAGTACGTTTTAGACAGATTGTATTATAAAGAGCTTACATCTTATATATAAACAGTACATTTCCAGAAGTTAAGTATAAAATTAATACAGAAATGAAATGAAATTCAAAGAAATAGTCATCACCACAAATGACATCATAAGATCACTGGTGTCAAGGCACAAGAGACAAATTAAATGTGTTATACAATGTTACTATATGATGGTATCATGTTTGGTCATTTCCGAAAGGTGTGTATTTTGATTTAGCACTTATTTCACTACTGTATATTTGCTGGGGTGTCAGGTGATGTTTATCTGTCATTACATACTGATGACATCATGTAACAGACACCTGTGGCTCCTACAGAGGCTTTTTGTGTTGTGTGTTAGCTCTTAGTAGCTCCTCTTTTTCTTTTTTAGGTATTATCATTACATTACTCATTACATTAGAGCTAAGCATCTGGTTTTTCCAAATATCAACTATCCCGCACTCTTTTGAAAACCCTGAAGGCTGTTAAATATGTAACACTGCTTTGAAAGTGTTTGCAAAATCTTCAAAAACTCTTCTAACCATCTGGTTAAAAGATATTTCATCTGTTGCACAGACTAAAGTTAATTTTAACCCATTTTCCCAAATTGCATCTGTATTTCCAGATATTTAGAAGTTACAATTCTCCAGGAAGGTTTTGTTAAACACAAGCAAAACTTAGTTTTTTTGCATGAAAGTATAACATAGTCAAAGGAAACATCAGTATATCACAATGTACTTTTTAATGTTGGGTCACACTGTGCACAGACATTTGTTACAACATGATTAATCTCTCAAGGCAGATTCTGCAATTTACGTTGTAAAGGAAGAACAAAAAAAAGTTTTTTTACCGATGGATTTCCAGATTGCAACATGATTGAGCTAACTGGAGTAATTTCATGTCGTATCCGACAACAGGAAGCTTTTAACAGATGACGTCCTGATGTTAGCTTTGCTGCTGCTGTTAGCTGTCCCTATCAGCTGCAGCCACTGATGCTTTCTAGACATCGTGATTTCCCAAAACTGAATAAATACCACACATAGCAACACAAAACTGCTTTAATAGCTCAATCATGTTGTAACTAAGATATCCGCTGGAAAAAATATTTTTTTCACGGACCGTTTATCGAGTTATTGAGTTACTAAAGACACCGCTAACCAGGCTAACAGCTAACGGTTAGCCCAGCTAATCTGCGATAACCATGTTATTAATTACAAAACGTGCACACAGAAATAGTAACGTTTGTTCAATCATTGTGTTTATAGACTTTACAAACATCAGATTAGTCTAAACTTTTTTTTTTTTTTTTTTTTTTTTTTTTTTTTTTTTTTTTTTTTGGGTTACGGATGGATTTCCAGATTGAATAAGTATTGTTAAACTACCTTCAGGGGTTCTTTTTTTAGGCATTTATTATTTGGAAAATCTGATTCTTTAGCTCTGTGGCTCAAATGTAATGTTGTATTATCAGGCACAATTGGGGCTAAGCTCTGAGAGAAGGCCTATGAGACTGTAGCTAGCTTTTCTGATCAACAAATAATGGGATTAACTTGACCAGTGCTTCAAGTTGCAACACAGTCCATACACCATTTTTTTCCTGAGGCTTTTAATGTAATACGTGGTCACTTAACTACTTAAAAACTTTGATAGGGATAATGGAAGACTTCATCATTTGTGTCACACAAGTGGCAATGTTGCCAATAGGTCACTCTTACAAAAAACATTTTGACATTGCACAGTAGGAATAGTCCACGTGTTGAAAAAGAAATGAGTGAAAGCTGAATTTCATTCATATTTGTACCTATAATGGGTCCAAGGACAAGAAATGCACTGTTTTCAAGAGCATGAATTCACAGTACTGAATTTCTAACATTATCTTCAGGTGGAACAGAGATCAGAAGCTCTGACACAGTTAAATACACCATGATATGTAACACAAATGTTTGTTTACAGTGTTAGTAGTTTTGCTGCCCAATAAACCATCATTTTTTTATCAAGAGATAGTGAAGCTCTATAAACCAAGAAGATTCTCACCACATTGGTTGTTGTCTCTGTTGCAAGATATTTAGAGTTTCCCACGTTGAGGCGACAACTCAACCTTTTTCAGTCAGAGCGCATGACAGGAGCCAATGAAGACTTAGTTTAAACTTCACCCTCCATTACTTTCTTTCTGCCCTCATGTGGAACCAGGAATCATTCTCATGTGGGGTATAATGGTTGAGGGGGGGCAGAGATCCCTGCCGGACCTAATTAGCAGGCCTTTCCCTTCTCTATTTAACAACGCTCCCCTCGATTAGCGTCAGGGGAGAATTGGCATGGAGGAAGAGGGGGAGGCAGCCGTTTCTCTCTCAGACCCTCCCAGCCTCACTCCCTCTATCTTCTTCCCCTGCCGTTATGGCGTATTGCCTTGTCTCCTCCTTCTCTCCCTCCATCCCTTGCCACAGTCCCTCTTGGCCTCCTCTGCTTTCCCAGCCAGCTAAAAATTAATGTCCCCGCGCGCCATTTGCAGTTAAGAAAAAACGACAGAGACTCGGGGCGCAATGACGGCTGTTCTGCTCTGTTAAATTTCTAATTAAATGTGTGTGTGTGTGTGTGTGGTGGGGGGAAGCTGTGGCAGGAGGGCAGCAGAGTAAAGGGAGGAGAAACAGAGGGAGAGGGATGGCGTGGATGTAGAGAGTAGGACGGAGATTGACACTGTCACATCCGGCTCTCGTCACTTCTTTCTTAGCACATTTCAAAAGCGGCCAGCTCGGCCTTTTCTCATGCTTCTAGGCTTGTAAAGAATTGAGAATAGAGTGCAGGCCTTCTGGGAATCTACATTACATTGCATATGATCCAATCAAGGAAGATTCATCTGACAGAAAAAATCCCTGAGGTCTTTTTTTAGCTTCTCTCCTGTGCCTTGAAACCAGTGATATTATCATCTGAGGAAACATGCTTGAAAACTTCAGACATTTAAAAACTATATGACATTAAAACTCTGTCTGTCTCTCTTTCTCTCTTGACTCTCCCTTTGCAGCCCGTATAGGGAAGATGAAGAGGAGGAAGCCTGAGGAGGGGGGCCAGGTATGTCCGCTGTGCAGCGCCCCATTGGCTGGGAGCGAGGAGGAGATGAGTAGACATGTGGAACAATGCCTGATCCAGGTAGTACAATCCTGGTCCTGAACCAGTCGGACAGCCTGTCAACCCTTCTCTTCCTGTAGATGCTGATCAGTCACCTCTTAACTTCCTGTAGATGCTGTCCAATCACTTCTGTGTATTAGTGCGGTACCAACCAATAGCAACTGTAGTTCTACTAGATACAGACCACTTCTTTACATAGCAGTACTGCATTCACATCACATGGGAGAAACTGTCTGAAAGACCATTAAGAAGACATACCGACAGTCAAGTATTCACATGTCCATCATTAAGTGTTGCAAAGCTGACACAAAAATTTGATTTCTGCGGTTTATCCCATATGACATGACTGTATCTTATTCATTGGCATGCAGCTCCTGTATGAGCACAACAGTTACACCTTTAGTCTCATAGATGAGGGCCAATTTGGCTTTGTCTGCTGTAGCCCAAATAGGAAAATATTTCCAGTCACCTCCTCTCTCTGGTTTGTAGTTGTCAAACCAGGGTTGGTCGCCGGTTCTTCTTCTTTCCTGTAGATGCTCAACACTTCCATTCTTTCCTAGAGTCGACCAAAGAGAATAAATCACCACCACTAATCACCACTCCTCCTGTATCTCACCTCACTGACCACCGTCTGTTACACTAGCTATAGAGACACTAATAAATCTTTTCCAATAGCACGCTTTAGGGCTTCCAGTGCTGTACCATGCCACGTGAGCTGTGCTTTCTTTACGTAATCATTAAAACAGATACTGTACTGAGATGTTTCAGTGCTGCTTGCAACCAGGGCCAAAGCACCGATGTTTGTCTTGTGGTGTTGATCAAATGGACAGACTAGTCTCTGTTTTCAGATCTCCTCTTTGCTGTTGATCTGAAGTAGAGTAAGACGTGGCGGCAAACTCGTCACTTCCTGCTGCAGCTTCACAGTAAAAGATGAAAATGAAACAATCACAAGGTCTTTGACCAATCGACTTTCAATGCAAGCACTTGCAGCAGCTTGATGAAGTTGCCATTTAGTTTTGGGAGAAAAAAAGACAACAGAAGAAGGTTCGGTGAAGTAGTTTGACGAAGACTTTTGGGTGTGTATTGCAATTTGTGCAAACCTCAAACACAATTCAGATAGGCAGTGTCTCTCTCCCTTCCTGTTTGCGTCCTATCGACATTTACCAACTATACGGGGCCTTACCACAGCTCGTCATGGTACAGCACAGGTAAAGCGTGCTATGGAGATCTGGCCTATCTTCCACCACACCATTACTTAAAATAGTAAAATCATTTACTGAAATTTGTTACGATTTTTAAGACACAGACACCTCTGTTAAACAGTTACTCTGTATGTGTGTGCCCTGATTAACAAAATCCCTGTATATGTGTGTGTGTCAGCGTGAGGGTGCGTTAGGCGATGATGACTCCGCAGACATGGATGGAGAGAATGGACGGGGCTTTGAGGAGTACGAGTGGGCGGGGCAGAAGAGGATCAGAGCTACAGCTTTGCTGGAGGGAGGCTTCAGAGGTATACACACACAAACACACACACCTCATCTGAAACAACACCATGCTGGTTTTATTTCACACTGGTTTCTCTTCAGAGGCAGGTTGTGTTCAGTGCTGGTGTGTGCTGTGTGATGACGTAGGTGTCTGGTTGTCTGCTTGTTAGATGACTGACTGACTTGTCACAGCTCTGTGGTCGTCACAGCAGAGTTAGCTCTATGTAGACAGGGTCGGCCCAGATCCCTCTTGGTCCCCTTTCACCTTTTGTCTGTCTGTCTGTCTCCTTGTTTCTCTGCTCATCCATCATTCCCTCTGTTCCTGTCCAATGTGAGCAGTGTTAGTTCTGTGGGACTGGTGTTGAATGTGACCAGGGAGCTGTAATGGTGCCAGCGGTCTGGTGGCAGTGTGGGTTAGCTTGGGGTCAGCCCAGCCCAGCTCAGCTTGGCTCGACCCTACACAACTCTCTTAGTGAGGGGAAGGAAAACACATTTAGCTGAGCAATTGACCCGGTGGTCACCAGTGTGTGTGTGTGTGTGTGTGTGTGTGTGTGTGTGTGTGTGTGTGAGAGAGAGAGAGAGAGAGTGAGAGTCAGAGAGTGTGAGTGTGTATGTGCCCAGAAATGCAATTATAGACCTGGATGGGAGAGCTGGTCACTGGGGAGCATGGCTGCTCCATGACACAACACACCTACAGTGGTAGCTCTCTGTCACGGTCTCTCTTTGGTCCCCCATCTTAGATTTTTCAAATTGCTATTGTTATTATTTTTAACCAAGTTCTTTTCTGAAGCTTAGTTTATTTACATTTTTATAAGAAGGGGTGTCTGGACAAACAAGTGACAATTTAATGTAATGCTTTTTCGTCATCACACCCTCCAAATATTAAATTTAGTTTAGCTGGCTGTTATACAATAATTGTCTGTATCTGCTACTTAATACATTTAAGTCAGATGTTTCCTTTCTTTATGTGAGATCTGAGCTAACTCAATGGACGTGAAATTACGTTCTGAAGTTGACAATATTTCCATAACTTTGATTTTATCAAGCAAGATGTTGACATGATCAGGAACATCAATGCTATGAGTCAGCTTCTAGACCACTCACAGGAGAATGAGCTGAGTTGTTAAAATTGTATAGGGTTGGGCTAATATGATATAAAGCCAAACACCAGACTGGACTGGTATACCAAATTTTACCAGGTGTTGCCGCTCCCGAGTGGAACATAATGACACTGTGCTCCAACAGCAAATGAGTGTTACACTGTTGCGTTGAATCACATCAAAGCTCTCTGTCTACACTGCATCCATCAAAGATGCACCTCTGTTAGGTCTACTTTATGTAGACAAAAGTATCAACTGTTCGCTTGAGATCAGCCTGGAGATGTAACCACTTAAGATGAGTGACTGGCCTCTTTGCAGTCCTCCTACTTTGTAACATTACTTTATTAAACACTAAACACATTTTATATTATGATGTTTAATAGAAATAACAATTTAGCCAAAAGCAAGTAGCATAACTTGTTATTAGCAAGGGTCATTTAGCTCACCAGAAACTTTCTGCTCCCTGGCGAACTTTCTCCAGTCTGTCTCCACCATACCTATGTTTTTGTAGTGAAATGAGGTATCGTGTAGATAATTCCTCATCTTAACTTTGTGAATCAGCCGTTTATCGTCCATTGAGGTCCTTTCAAAGTGAGCAACAGATATAAATAAAAACAGGCCACCCAACAAAAGTTCAGCTCACAAAAGCAGCGCTGCATCACTCACTCACTCACTCAGTGTCCCAAAAAGTGAAAAAAGCAGGTTACATGTTCCTAGAGCCCAAACTAACATCTTTACATTGCTTGTATATCTGACCAGCAGTCCAGCAGTTAATCTGCAGATTGTTTTCTAGATTCATAAAATGAAATGACAAAAGTCCAAATCCGTAGATATTTTAATTTACTGCAGTATATGACAAATAAAAGTAGCAAACCAGCTCATATGAGAAGCTGAAACCAGGGAATATTTGAATCAATTATCAGAAGAGTTGAATACTTGAAGTTGGTTGGTAATATAGCTTTAATTCCTACACAACACTTCCTTAGTGTAAACATTGCCAACACTGTTCTCTCAGTCTTTTTATGTCTTTGCTACAACAATCTTTCCTCTAAGCCCCAGAAGTGCCTCCAAACACAACATACACTCTAGTTCTGTTTACCAAATAGTATGAATACATGCAGTCTGATGATTTAACTGCATTGTGCGTCACAGTGGCCTCCCGCTGTGGCCTCAGTTTGTTTCTGTGTAAAACGTGGTGAAAGACAGACAGAGGCAAAGCATCAAGATGTGCACAGATGGAGGTAAAGAGTTGTTGTCATCTCTAAGAGGCTCTTTCAAACTCTCTTGGCTCTGCCTCAGCTTTCATCTGTCCCTCTTCCTGCTCACCTCCGTCTCTCCCTGTTCGATCCGTTGTTAAACACACACACGCTGAGCCTCACCTGCCTCTCTCTCTGCAAGCCAGAGAGAGAGGAGACAAGACAGATCAATGTTGAAATCTCAACTAAACTGCGCCAAAGAGCAGCTCGTGGGGGTGGGTGGTGGCTTCCCCACCCGTCCATCCATCTCCGCAATGCTCCTTCCAATCCGCCCATCTCTCTTTCACGTCATTAAACGAGCAGACACAGGACCCTTCTGCCACGCTCTAATAGGGCACCTTGTGATGTGACACAGATAACTGAGGTGGCCTGGGGAGAGTGACTTGAAACGCACACATACACACACACACATACTTGGCAGAAGGCTCAGAAGGTGGATTTTGTCTTGAAAGCTCCTCAGTGGTTCTAACACTCACCGCTGAATCCAGCAGGCTCTTGAGAGCCAGCGGCCGGCTAGACGGATATAGAGATGTTGCAGGGGGTCTCCTCAGCTGGCGGGATGAAGAGAGGGCCTATCCCTCTGTGAAGTGCCACCATCCTTCCCTCCCTTTGAGAGCCAGAGGAAGAAAGGCAGAGGGAACGGGGCCCTTTCAAGGGAGACGAGAGAGGGGGAGGTGGGAAGGGAGGAAAAAATCGAACAAGATCAGTTTATGATTCAACTCTGTGTGAGGGAAGACTTCCCTGTGCCTCGCACCGGCTTAGCCAGGTTGAAAGGAGCCACGGCACAGACAGAGAGCTTTCTTTATCTGTCTAGTGGACTGTTTGTCTGTCTGTCTAAGTCTCGGTTTTATGAGCTGGAAAGCAACTAGCATTTACTTTTAACTTGGCAGGATATATTCAAAAGTCTGTCTTTAAAGGAAAATGTGTTTATTACAACTAAGTTTTTATAATAATTTCATGTCAAAATATTTCATTTGACGTTTTTTTGTGCTGGCGCCAATGCAAGACCTGCAAATCCTCACACTGGAGATTGGAACCAGCAAAAGTTGCCATTTTTGTTTAGTTTATGACATCAGTGATTAATCGATAAGCAAAATCTTGTAGACTCAGTAATCTATACTGGATTTGTCATGAGGTTGTTTAAACAGAAAAGTTTCTGTGTTATTTCTTTGATGAATTCGTAGGCCTACATCTGCCTTTACTGTCTTGTTCTTTCACTACAGCATTTTCAATTAAAATATTCTATTTATTTTTGTTTTATTTATGTATTTATTTATTTAGTTTCAGATTTTAGAAATTCCATTAAAAATAAGATCCAATTGTTACCAGCAAACCCCACAAAATTCTTGTACAACAGTTTCCCAAGTACCTCTGTGACAATTTTCAGGTTGTTGTTTTTTTAATAATTAAATGCTGAAGTCATAGTCATATGCATACATTTAGTCAGTAAAAATATGCATGTTCAAAGTAATTTATTTAATTTCTTTATTCAGTGAATATTAGCTATCCAATGTTTATTATCTGTATTAGCGTCATACTTATTAAAGGTCCAGTTTGTAGGATTTAGGGGCATCTATTGGCAGAAATGGTGTATGATATTCTTAGCTATGTTTAATTAGTTTATAATCACCTGAAAAGAAGAATTGTTGTGTTTTTGTTACCCTAGAATGAACTGTATATATATCTATCTACAGAGCGGGTCCTTTCCCACAGAGGCTGCCATGTTGTTCTATGGTAGCATAGAACGGACAGATAGAGACATTTGCATTTCGTCAGCCATTGTAGTTCTTCTGAGCACCTGGCACACGGGGGAAGTTTCAGCTCTGCAACCTCACCGCTATATGCCACTAAATCCTACACACTGGACCTTTAAAGCAGAGGGAGATTGGAACTGTGTAGCTAATATGCACACTTCAGTATTTGTTTATTTATGGAGTCATATCATCATCTCAACACTGAACAATGTTATAGCACATTGCAGATTTTCCTCATATTATGCAGGGCCTACAATCAGATTTCAATGTACCACATTACATAGCACGTTTAATGTTCCTATTTGTTTCTCAAGTGTTTACTCCTGCTTTTTAAGTGGCCGATCTTAAAAGAAAATAGTTGATCTGTCAGTTTAGCCACAGACAGATGGAAAGGCAGACAGGGAGGCAGGCAGACAGATCCTGAGGTTTGATATCAGGCTGTCCTGAGAGACAGAGGAGGAGAAGAGGGGGATTATTGCAGGTTGAGATGGCCCAGAGGGATTGAGCAGAGGAGAAATCTGTGCTTTGTAAATGGACTTCAAAGATGGCCGTCTCATGTCTTTGTGTCTGTGTCCCTTTCCCCATCTCTCTCCCTCTCTCTCTCTCTGACCTGTAAATGGCAGAAAGATAGTGCGATGACCTTTGACTCCCCTCCTCTCTGCTTCTTAGAGGGTCCCGATAATTGCTATGGTAACGGGATGTCGCCGAGGTCGGTCGATTGGTCGGTCCGGGCTGTCTGTCAGCCTGATGGGTCCTTTGATCCTGCCCTCCTCCTCAGATCTGAACTTGTAGTGTTGTTGTGGTGACACGTATGTAGATTGAGTGTCTCCGCTGTTGCTGTCATGAGGCATGTAGCTCCGAGGATAAAATGTGTAGTTAGTATGTTAAGAGTCAACGATATTCAGGAGATGGTTATGATAATGAGACAGACCAGGATGGCCCTGTACGAGTCGGTATGTGTGTGTATTGATCATGCCTGTCTGACAGAAAGGAGGGGAAACTGGGGACTGGACCAGGGGAGAGAGAGAACAAGTGATACATGAGTAGAGAGAAAAATAGAGTGATAAAGGGTGGTGCAAGAGATGTGAAGAAGCAAACTGTCAAAACAAGCAAGGGAAGGGAAAAAGTGGAAAGAGGATAGTTCAGAGAAATGTGAAAGAATAAAGGTAAGAAGGAAGAAGTGATAACACAAAGAAGGTGAGGAAAGGAGGACTGGATAGGAAGAGAGGTGAAGAAAAAGAAAGGGGAGGGGGCGTCGGTGCATAATGTGAGTGAAAGGCAGTTAGAGTGGGGCTGACCTTTCCCTGGCCAGATTAGATTGGCCTGCCAAGACTGCTTAGAGGGACAGATAGAAGCACTAGAACACACACACACACACACACACACACACACACACACAACCGGCCACACATATGCTCACAGTTAAAACACCAAAGACATGTAGAGTGTGTACATGTACAAATAGACCTCAAATAAGGACAAAAATACAGCATCCATAAGGGAATCATTTAAAATGTCTGAGAGCTTGTGCTATTTTTAAGTTTGTATTGTACCGCACTTTGTATTATTATAAATAATACTGGATTTCTGCTGATGTGTGATTAATTTTTAAGGCTTTATCTGCTGATACAGTTGTCGTACTGATATTATAATTACATAAATTGTACATTATTGTGATCTTGTTGTGAATCACTCGGGCCAGAGCTCACCACAGGTCCACTTACTGTAGTTCTAAAGTCGGTTTTAGGGTCACTAAAGTGATTATTGAGCGTTTCTGTGGGCTTAGAGATTGAGACTGCAATGTCCCTGGTCCAGATCTGTCCAAGGAACTCCGTTGCATCTCTCTGCCACACATCCTGTCATCTCTCCACTGTTGCTTTTGTTTTCTAAATTATTCCATGGGCAGGTTTTGGTAGGTTTTCCACACTCGTGAAACTCTCTAAATGGGCATTACCAAGTCGTCAGAGCCCACATATTCATGTTCCACCTCATGAACACAGTTGTTGTGGCCAACCAGCCACAAGATCCATAGTTTGATTAGTTGATTGGATTATGCTCCAGCCACTACTGCCATCACCACTACAACACACACACAAAAGCACTCATTCGTGCATTAGTGGTTTGGAGTTAAAACTATTTGTTTTACTCTCATCCAGTTGGTCACTCCTTTACAGCTGATGGATGAGAAGCTTTCTTCCCTGGCTTGGCTGACACTGAGGGATTGGGGGTAGAGTGGCTTAAGCTTGGGTCATAGTAATGAAAGGCAGAAAGTCATGTGTGAACTTGAATATGAACTGTATCTCACCTGTCACCACCGTGTTGTAGGTTCACAAACTGGTCTGGAATGCTGTGTGTGTAGGCTAGGTAGTTACCATCTTTGATGGTAAGTAAGGGAGGGACAAATTCCATACCTGAAAGACTGAGCTTTCCCCCAAATTAACCAACTCTACATAGCAAGGAAGTCTGCCAGTGGTGAGAGGAAAAAATGCATGAAGTCCAACGGTTTCACCATGTCAGGCTGTATAATAATGTAACGTGTTCTGTTCGCCTTCTGCCATGCCCTGAAAAACTATAGCCTCAGTAGCCGAGCAGAGCCAGCAGGCTGCTAGATTTACGCTGCGTGGCCATTGTTCCCATATGTTCCCCTCTGCCGCTGAGACCAAATAAAAGTTAAAAGGTCCTTTTTATTTGATCACTAAAAACCATGGGCCTGTCGTAAAACGGCTTAGCATCGGTGGCGCGTTTTATCACAGCGGCTTTCAGCCATTCCGTGCTCACATTCTCTCTCCTCCCTCCTCATTTTTTTTTATTCTTTTCTAGAGTAAGAGTGAAATGAATTACACCGTTAAGCAGGAGAAGCAGCAGCAGATGTTTAAATCCCAGAAGGTCCTCGGAGACGAGCCCTAGCGGCTGATTTGCACTTTGACAAAGACGCCATAGTGCAGTGAGACACTGTAGTGCACTGAGACCAACTGTTATAGGAAGTCAAGTATGGAGACTCACACACACATACTGGGACAGGGGGTTAAATAAGATGGCTGTCAACTCTGTCGAGTTTCTATCTGGTCCCACATACACATATACACACACACACACACACACACACACACTTGTCACATACACACAGAACACACTAGTCCAGCTGAGAGCTTGTAGAAATTGGGATAGGTGTAAATAAGATGGCTGTCAGGCCTGTCAGTGGTAGACACACACAGACACATCCAGAGTCACATCTCAAGTGAAACACACACACTCTCACACACACAAGTGCTCAAATAGTAAGTAACATACACACGTGAACACTCCTGCACACGCACACACCTTACCTACCTTTGCGTAGTAGATAGATGCGGTGTAAGTGACAGGTAGACAGACTCACACACTTGCGCGTGCACCCACACCTTCAAGGGGTTGGAGAGACAGGGCCTAAGTGACAGAGGGACAGACAGTCTCAAACAAACACTGAGGAGACGCCTCTAAGTGACGGACACACACACACAGCCGGCTCTGTGGCTAAGTGGAGCTGAAGGGAGCAGTCAGGCAGTGGTAAGGGTTTGTCTGAGCGTTCATCACTGGGTTTATAGAAGTGCCACTCTCACACACACACACACACACACACACACACACACACACACACACACACACACACTCCCACAGTCTCCCACTCTCCCTCTCTTTCTCCCAAAGATTGATGGGTGAAGTGTCAGTCTTCATCAGTTCACCCCGTGTCTGTCTCTCTTTTCACCCTCATCTCTCTGACCAGATATCTTTCTCGTCTCCCTCCATCTGCAGATCCTTAAAAAAGTAAAGTTTTTTAATAACCTCAAGTTTAAGATCTCTTAGGCTTGTCTCAAAAGCAGGCAGCAGAGGTCCCTGTTGTTATATTCTGTATATATTTTGCTGGATCTGTGACATTAGATACTGATATGTGTTTACTCTGACATTTAATCAAGTGTGAACTGGAATGTAAAGCATAAGAAATTATTTTGCCTAAATGTGTGACTTGCAGCCGTGATTTTATTTTTCATGTTGTATTAGATCACTTGTGGTGTCAGTTTTAACACCTATTAAGTAAACCTCACTATGTCGTGTCCTGGAAAATTATGAGTGATGAAGCCAGTGATGGGCAAATTTTCCTCTCCACACATGAAACTCAAGGTTCTCTCATTTTCACTGTCTTACTGAAAGTCACGCTGAAATTCGTGTTCATATTCTCTTCACAGGAACAGGTTTTGCCACGTGTAGCATCAAGGAGAGCGCGGCAGACAGCGATGCCGACCTAGACGTGGACGGAGACGACACCTTGGAATACGGCAAGGCCCAGTACACCGAGGCCGATATCATCCCCTGCTCTGGAGCCGGAGAGGACCAAGGAGAAGCCAGGGAGAGGGAGGCGCTACGGGGAGCCGTGCTCAAGTATGAGGCCATAACTACTGCACAGTCAAGCTAGCAGAATATGAATCTAAGGGGATAGTTCAGATTTTTTTAAGTGGGGTTGAATGAGTTAGTTATCCATAATGAGTGTGTAACATAAAGTCAGTGGGCATGTCCCCAGTTTGGAGAAGCCAAGCAATTAATTGCTGTAGATGGGGGCAGAAACAAAACACATTTTAGCCACCTAAAAAGGTCCCAGCTAAAAAAAAAATAATATCAGTTGAAGTGTACACCATATTAAGAATATTTTCACTGCTTCACCACACCGTCAGACAGCGATTTGCGACAGAGGACTAAAGCTGATACATTGCTCTCATCAAAGCCAGACTGCATTAAGAAAAACAGTCATTTAACACCCCTGAGCACAGGAGCTGCTCGTCTGCTTCTCTCTCCACATTTGTATTATTGTGTAACTTTGGCATTAAAAGGGTAAGTTTGGATTCACTGAATTCACTCAGAAACAGTAACTAACTGATTGAGGCAGCAGTAGACCAGCAGTTCCCGTGTTAAGGGAGCCAAATTTACGGTTTCTGTGAATGGAGTCTGGTGGCTTTGACGAGGGCATTGATGGGGAACTGAAGCCATTAACTGCTTCCCCATCAAATGAGGGTTTTCTGTGGCAAGGTAAAGCGGCGAAAACATTCTTTTGCTTCTGTGGCTTACAACTCTGTCTGATTCTCCAAACTTGGGGGCGTTCCAACCGACATTCGCTGTAGGTTACACTGTCAGTGAAATGGAATGCACCATTGAGGCTCTATTCATACCAACATTTGTCTCTGTTGCAGCGGTGGGATGCCTTCTAACAGAATAACGCCTGAATTCTCCAAATGGGCCAGTGACGGTAAGAAGGGCTAAGACATTTTATTCATAATGTTTTAATATGATTTTAGTATCGCAAGTCTTCATATAAAGATTATAGTTACTTACACAAGAGATAATTTGCCAAGAATGTTGGATATTTATTTTCTCCTCATTTTGACTCATGGTTTTTGAATCTGCAGGGAGGTGTGTGAATGCTTATTGCAGCTACAACAGTCACTCTCCAGTGTTAACCACATTACCTGTTTGTGTGTTTTCAGAGATGCCTTCAACGAGCAATGGAGAAAGCAGCAAGACAGACCCCAGCACCCCTTCATCCTCCTCCTCTTCCTCCTGCGCCCCGCGCACCTGTAAAAACAGTGAGATCGAAAAGTAGGTTACACATATGTACAGACACGCACGCATATCATGATCTAGTTGTAAAAGGTGAGACAGAAAATGACTCTGTCATGTTTCCCATCGCAGTATCAGACCGATTTCACACACACACACACACGGTGATTCTATGACTTTGTGATGAGTTTTTGTACTTGTGGGAGAGTCGACTTGTAGAGGGTCATAAATGATGCATTTTGTGTGGATTCTGTTTTTGCCGTGTGTGTGTGTGTGTGTGTGTGTGAGTGACAGGGAGGGTCTCTCCAGGTATTGATTTTTCTTGCAGTTGTGTTCTCTCTGAGCACAGAGCTGCCTTAGAATCATTAATGGGGACGTAGACACAAGCAGATACAAGGCACACGCTGGTTTCAAGGCAGCAGGGTGAAAACATGCAAATGTTTGTTCACACTGTTTAGACACATGCTTTCAACAACACCGTTTATACACCACGACATGATGCATGATAAACAGCTGTTTTCTCATAGTTTTCAAGTAAAGCTTTTTAAGAATGGCAGGACGATGACACTGAACATCACACACATGGCATTTATACAGGTAGCACTTAGATTACAGATGTTGTTTCTGTATTATTTTTTGATCATATCTTGGCTCCCATTTGGAATTGGGTAATAGACTGTTACTGACCAGTTGGACAGGAGGAAAGCAAATTACCCTCATGGCACACACAAAATTACACCACATAATGAACTATCATGCAAACAGAGAGAAAAAAAAATCTTTGTTCTTATTAACAATATATATATAGACTTTTGGGAGATAATCTTAGATCAAATATTATTGCTTTTCCCACATCTGTTTAGTGTGCTGCAGGAATGAGTCCAAAAGACAAGGAATGAGTTAGCATTTTAGCACTTCCGGTACCCTCATCACGAAGTCACTGGGTTTTTTAAATGAGTTGGTTTTGGTTATTCAGATGCCTGAAATAAGGTCTGTGGTTAACACAAGCTGAAGAGACTTTCACATTTGCTCTTTGACAAGAAATACACTGGTGAATTCCCACTCATCATTTCTGAAGCTTTAACGTGTCTTAAAAAAGACAGTTGCAAACAAGTGGCTAACACGGCTTTACAGCCTTGTTGTGGTGGCTCATGCGACCGTGGTGTAGTTTATTAATAGCCTTAGTTCGCTTTTATTTCTGTTCGTTGCATTTATGATTAAAAAATCATAAAGTGGTGTTCATTTGTAAAGATTATTTTGCAGAACAAAACATGTCACAAACTGATGTTTGCCACACAGCTTATTTTCTGCAATACTCCAAAGTCCAGTGGAAAAATCCCATAGGCTTTTTGTTAAAGGAAGCAGGGTGATGTTAATTTCCAGACTGGCCCCCAAAAAAGGTCATCCCTGCAGCTCCTAGTAGTTCAACTTTCAACCAAAAATGGTAGCATTATTAACACCAATTAGAAGTATAAAATTGTCAGAGAGTGGAACATTCTTGTGGCATCACATACCTCCTCTGCACCTTAACACTAGTAATGTAATACGATTGTGTATGTTTATCAGTAAAGCAGAAATTAGGGCTGTACCTGAATCAGAATTTTTCAAGTCGTCTCTGAATTTTTTTTATTTTTTTTTTCTGAAATAATCAAAAGTGTGTGTCCTGGTCATAGTTCAGTAAAATAATCCGTGTCCGTGCTGATTCACTGCTGACAGGATGATGTGCTTGTGTCTAGTTCAATCATAGTTTAGCAAACTTGGCTGCATTCAGCACTGGAGCTGAGAGCGTTGAAGCACCACACAGAAACAAGTTAGTTTTGTAATTGCGAAATGGAGACGTTTAAAGCCCTCCATGCAGATATCCTGTGTTGCTCAATGCACAGCTGAATAAAGTGCCGTGATTTAACTGACAACGTGAGATCAGACTTGGGGAAACTTTAAATCATCAAAGTTTAGGAAGTAGCCCCAGCAGATATACTCCAAAAATCTCAAGTTCTTAAATATGTCATATTGACCTGTATATATGACTGCAGCTAGAGGCTGGATTGGACATTACAAAGAAAATCCCCTCACCCAGCTGTGATTTAAACATACACTCACATTCACAAGCGGACACACTGGCCTATTCATTAGAACACCCTGTGTGTGAAAGGCCAGCGCTCTGTAATTCCCTCATTTCCATCTCCTCATCCATATTCTGCCACAAGTAAACAATCTCACACACACACGCCCTGTCCCCTGCATGGGTAATAGAGGTCAGCTCATTGCGAGAGCGAGAGAGAAACGTCGGTGGGCAAAGAGAAAGAGGGATTTGGTTGATTGGTTGCTGCTGCATGTCTGGCATATTCTCCTGTCCATTTGCCCCATGCGATTACAGGCACACTCATACACACACTGAGCTGGGGTCAGTCTGCTTGTTGCCTTCCATCCCAGACCCTATTTCTTAAAGTGATTTCCTTTGTCCACCTGGAGTACCTTTAGGAATACCCCCTAAAAAGCAGCACTCTCATCTCGTTTTCTTAACCTTTCCCTTTCCCAGTCATTTCCTCAGGCAAAATGTTAAAATATAAATGATTGGAGTGTGTTGTCTTCCCTGTTATTGCAAACGTCTCTCAAGGCTGCATTGGCCACCAGAGCAGGACACTAATGACAGAATTTACTTTAGGAAAGTTTTAAACGTATATTTCCTAAAAATATGAAATTTTTGTAGCTTTATGTGTAGTATTCTCCATGTATCTGTCACCTCTTGATAGGCTGCGTGCAATTAATGCTTCATTTCAATGAATCAATCAGCGCTCAGTGTGTGTGTTCCCCATATTAAATATCAGCAGATGGGATAACTGGTGAATAAGCAGAGCAGCTTGAAGTGTATTGATCAGAAACAGCACAGCAAGGCAAAAGGTGTGTGTGTGTGTGTGTGTGTGTGTGTGTGTGTGTGTGTGTGTGTGTGTGTGTGTGTGTTTGCTGAGCGAGGGGATGCATTCGATAAGTTGTTTGTGCTGTGATCCTCCTTGTTTCATTTTGTGTGTGTGTCTGTGTGTTATTGTGTGTGTGAGAGAGAGAGATGTAGGCAGGTCAGTGTGGCTGAGTAGAGAGGCAGTGGTCAGATGGTGCTGATTGATCTAGTTTTGCACACACACACTCATGCACAGTTGGTGTGGTACTGATGTCAGTGAGGACAAGGTGCTCTTCTCATGCTGCTCTGTTTGCATAGCTTAGAGGACAGTTGTAGCTCATCAGTGAGTTTGAGTTTCTTTTCAGAGCTGTCATTTACTCCAAGTTATTTATTTTCCTGCTACAGACCATACATTACATCGGACTTATGTTGGTAAACAAATCATTTCTGGAAATGAACTCAATCTCAAAGATTTAGTTTAGTGAGAATCATCTTGCTTGCCTAACACTCATTGCTAAGAACTACCTGAAATTCTAACATTTCCCAAAGAAAATGTGAGGTTATGACTTTGTCACGGTCAAAATGTGGTTGTACTTGTTGCTACATGTTGTCCTAGCTGAGGTCTTAGTGGCCACCTAGAGAAGAGCATGCCTTAATCGAAGTATCCATTTAAAGGGAGCCAACTAGATGCTGAATGATTGCAATGGAACAAGCAGTCAGCTGGCTGGAACAATTCCCTGCCTCACTCTTCTCCGCTTGCTATAAATGCACGTATTTGTGGAGCTTCTGTGCCCCTCCATCCCCAAATGAAAATGAGATTTGTCTCCTTTCGTTACATTGATACATTGTACAAGTGTGTGTGTGGCTTTGCACGGGGGCAGCGTCAGTGAAATCTCTCTCTCTCTCTGTCTCTGATCCCAGATGGGTAATGATCTGGTCGCCTCCCGGGGCGTCCTCGTTCCCTTGCTCATTCCCCCGCAAGATAAATGAGCTCACATACACACACACACACACACACACACACACGTATACACGTACAACGCCTGAGACGCTCTTTCCCCTCCAAGATAAATGGCCCCTCCAATGCCGCCAATGCGATTGCTGCCAAATTTGGTGCTCCAGCTGGAACAATGCGGAGAGATTTCCATGTGGTTTCTGCAAATAATTGAATCTGTCCTCAATTTGGAAGTGATGAAGCTAGATTTCTACCCCCCCCCCCCCCACACACACACACACACACACACACACATACACACTGCCCAGTCGCTCTCGCTGCCTTTTCTCTCTGGTTCTTCTCTTTATTGTTGTCGCTAAGCCACATTTCTCTCTCTTTCTCCCTTCTTTCTCTTTCCCATTTCTCTTTTCTTCCCATCCTCTGTCTCAATTTTTTCTCAGGCACTTACAAAACGGCCCCCTCCTTTTTCATTTTGCCATCTGAGACCTACACACATACACACACAGATCGGGCTGAGGCAGGGGAAATCAATAGTGACTTAAATGTTTTATCATGGTGTGTCAGTGTAGTTAAGGCCTCGGTTAACAGGGTGCAGCAGAGAATGATGCTCTAAAGGGATTTACCGCTGCTATTTTCACAGCACCTACGTGCAAGAGATTTATTTACCTACCTGCTGATAAAATGTTTGCTTGAATATTGTGTTTTTAGAATTAATTGTTATGTAATTTTGTCATTTGCTGTGTGCTTGTGTTGAGAGAGAGGGAGGCTGAGTGAGGCCAAAATGTAGGTAGACAGTAGATTAAGACACTGGGCTGATTGAGACGGATGGCGGAGGTCTTCAGCTACACACAGACACACACACACTAATGAAATGAGAAATAGCCCCACACACGTTGGGGACAGAGCGCTAAATAGAGGGGAGGCACAGCCATCTATCTGTCTCTGTCAGGCTTTCGTGCTTGCTTGTCGCCATAGGGGTGACTGGAGATGGAAATGCACCGCAGTTTCACTTTCTTTCACTCACACACATGCACACAGCATTCAAAAAGCCCTGTGGGCCAGTAACTAAGTTGGAGTAGCAGCGTGTTGCATGAATGGAAGCTGTATTTCAGTATTGGTTCCTCAGGTTTTACGATGGCAGGCCTTTAAGATCAAGGCCACAGCTTCGGTTTAAAACCTACCAAGCCAGAGCCTCGTCCCACTGTGCCCACAAACTCTCATACATACAACCCTGCACAGCACAGAGCAAACAGATGTACCATACATACCAGTTAATATCTGTAATTGGAGGGAGACCCATACATATTCAAACTGTTGTACTGACAGCAAAATATACTCAATGGACAGCCAAGGACACAGTCTAGGGGAATACTCACTGCTGTATTACATATAGACTGAACACTGAAGGTTTGGGTTCCAAAGCGTTTTCAAGTGTACGCCAGATTCTGAGCTGATCGCTGTAGGGACACCACATGATGTTGCCCTAACATCGTCTGTGACGCAACACTTGCTGAATCACTTCATCGGCAACCAAACAGAGGAACGTCGACACCTTGTCATGTGTGTGGTGTAGTGTAGGACTGGGCAACATGGAGAAAATCAAATATCAGATTTTTCATATTTTTGATATCAATGTTGTGACTGTATCGTAGGTTTGAATATTGGCGCTTTCACTAAATATTAACACAAGAATTTTAATAAATAATCATAAGTAATGTGGAGCAATCAGTGGTCTGCAGTGTTTTATCTCCACCTTCTACATCAGCTAAGCTCACTTTGAACCTCAACCGTGGTGACACAAAAAATTACCAGGTACTGTCCACAATGACAAACCAAAAAAGAGCGAGTTGAGATGAGTCGAGCTGTGTTGTACCATGCAGTGGAAATGCAGCAGTAGAGAAAGAAGCACCACTCTTTACCCCGCTCTTGGATCGTGGATTGTCTGTTTTCTCTGTGAAACAAGACTAACAGAGTGGTCAGTGGCCATTTAAATTAAATGCATATCATGTCAACAATTGCTCATATATTTAATATTAACCAGGACCTGCCCTCTCAGCCAGCAAGTGAACACAGATATCAGTTGAATATTTGAGATATAGTTGTTCCTAACTGCAGCTACTTTCAGATCTTAAGAGCTGCACTTATAGATTTGATTACAGATTTAAAAAGGTTATTTGTTAAGCCGATTCAGATGAAATAAAATGCTATCTTACCTCAACACACTGTTTGATTGACTTTTTGTTTATGAGCCCATCAAACTTTTGCAACAGCGTGATATAGCATGTCATATTGGTGTATCTCTACCAAGACCTGCATTCATACAACCTTGCAAATCAGGATCAGATCTGTGTATTTTATATATGTTTTATATACTGTTAGTCCCTCCCTGAGGCTCACGCTTATGGAAACTTGATGCTACACTGAGTAGCAGCCAACTCACACAAATGATTCTTGTATATTTCCTAACCCAGGAATACCTCACCTTTTAGGCTGTAACCCAAATTGAACTGTTAGCTTGTTTCTGTGAGTCGACATGACATGTTTGCTAAGCCTGGGTCCCACAGTGACATAAATTTTCTGTATTTTTGGCTGCAAGACTGAAAAGGTTAAAAACCCCTGAGCCAGCTTAAATCAGTGACACACACAAATAGCATAAAGGGCTTAGACTCAAGGATTTTTACTTGTGGTTCTTGCTGGTTGAGAGGTAGTTTATCTCTCCCTGTGTCACATTTAGCCCCAGAGAGTTGTCTTTCCTTTCCTTGGCCCTGTGAAATCATCCTGTTCTCCTTTTTACCTCCAGTAAATCTTTGCACCTCCTCCATTCCCTCCTACTCCCCCTCTACCTCCCTGCCCCCTGGTTGAGATAGCCTCAGCCGCAAAAAAATAGATTAACATGTATTCAGATGTGGTACTCAATTAACTGTGCTAAATAAATATTAATTTTAGAGATAGAGAGGACGATAGAGAGGAGACAGCAGAGGTGAGTATTGCTGGAAGAAAAGGAGAATATTTTTTAAGTGTAAAACTTTCTCCGTCTCCATTGTTTAACCGACATTGGACAAGGAAGGAGAGCCCCTTGGCAGAGTTTTGTGCTCAACTGAGCGACAGGGGGCTTTATTGGAGCTGTTAAAGGAGAGAGACAGCCTTGTTTTAGGGACAACCCCCACCCAGTCCTGTCCAGCCCAGAGTCCACTGCTGCTTTATAAGCTAGCAGGCTAATCAAGGCTAAATGGCTTTTTACAAGCTCAGAACTAATAAGAGGAGAGGGTAAAGCAGTTTATAGGGCATGGAGTGGCGAGTCAGGCTTGGAGTCCCAACTAGGTCTTTATAGACATCGAATAGTGATGGGTTACAGGGAGGAGCTAGAGCAGGTAGACTTTTCCCATGGAGGGTGCAAAACCTCCTTGCTACATCTGTTGTGGAAGAATGGCTCAGTGTTCTTGATCAAGACAAGTCCAGACCAGCCTCCAGATCCTGATAACCTGACTTCTCTGTGCAATAAGTACCATGAATCTCTGCAAAAATCTTTAAAATGTCTCATTATTTTATTATGTAACAGATCACACCCAACAAACAGATCTCCACTTGGGCTAAAGAATGCACTGATTAGAATCTTGTGGTCAAGGGTCAAGGTCACTGTGACCTCACAAAACATGCCTTTGGCTATAACTTATGAGAATTTATATGCTAATCATGACAGAATTTCACTTAAATGTATAATAGGATAAAATGATGGTGCGACACTGTGACATCAATAGTTTGCAAAAACACTTTTGTGGCCATTATTTAACACAACAATTCAGGAGCAGAAGGGAGATATTTGGTTAGATGGTCAGATACTGAATTGGTGACTCTAGTCTTGGCTGCCCAACTTGAAACAGTGCTGATTGTATAGATCGTCTGTGTTGTCAGGGGGACGATGTGTGTGAAGCATCCATGTTTTCACAAATGTGGATGTAAATTTTAACTGCAATGTGACTGGTTTACTGAGGCATACAACTGTAAGGCAATAATTCTAATTTTTCGATACCCATTATGTGAATGTAAGCATTCAGTTATGTTAAATGCCACCAGACAAAACAGGCATGTAGCATTGCCATACTGTCGACCATTTTGGTGGCATCTAGGCACGTTGAACTGCCAGCTTTGACAAATACATCCCTGTGGACTTCACCATATTACAGACTTTATGGATTTAGCTGCTGGGGTAGTATGCCAATCATATGTTGCATTAAATCATATAACACTTGAGATGATTGGCTGCAAAAAAGCAAACGTACAAATAGTCATATTTTTAGACCTGAAATACATACAAAAAGGATTGAATGCAGGTATCATTAATTAAGTCGATATCTTTAGAGTGTTGAGTACCAATACCCAGCCGTAGCTGCAACTAAGTACAGATTTTTTTTTACAGATTATTTTTACAGTAAATCGCATGTTTAGTCTCAAAAATGTCATAAAATAGTGAAACCTTCATCATACATGCACAGAGTCCATTGTGATATCTTCTTGCTTAATTGGACCAACAGTCCAAATACCCAATTTAGAAAATATGAGACATTTGAGAGGCTGAAACCAAGGAAAAATTGGTGTTTTTTAAATGAACAAAATGTTTAATCGATCATTTCGGTTAATTAGATACCTTTAACTAATCGCTACAGCTCAAGCCATAAGTACTTACTACTGAAGCAAAATCGGATTTTGATCTAGCTTTTCAAGTATCATGAAATATAGTCCCTATACCTCAAAATTCTTACAATTTGTAACGCTTGGCATCATATAGTCATACAGGGGTTGGCACATTTCAGAAGACAGGATTAGGGGCTACCAGCCAATCAAAATAGAGAATCACAATCTGGGAATATCCTGTTGTAAAACAGTTGCAGCGTAATTTTGAGGTTTTAGGAGATGGAAGAGAAAGAATAGGGGACTGCAGTTGTGTGAGAGTTTTCGTTGCTCCTGCATAAGTTTCTGCCAAAAGGAAATTGAACTATCTGCAAACATAAGGCTTCTACGCTCAGCTTTTACAGCGCAGCTTAACACTGGAGTGTTTTGCAAACCTGAAATGTTTAATTTTAATTTAATCTTCAATTTAGTCTAAATGTTCAATTTAATTTAATGAGCTTATTTGACGATAGGCCTCAAGGAAATAAGATGTAAATCTACTCATACTGCTGCATACAGTAAAAATGGATTTACAGAAACCTGCCTCTTAATAGGAAATTGAGAAATTCTGTCCTTGTTTTTCTTTACATTTCCCTGCCTCTGCTGTTTGAGGATGCAGAAAATGAAGCCATATCTTAGGCCACACACACACAGGAACACACACACACACACACAGCCACTTATCGTTCTATTTTCCTCTCACCCTCTCTCCGCTTGTCCTTCCCCATCCAGATCAATACCATAGATCAGCTAGCTATCAGGCTGCAAAATGACCACATCACCATAAACGCACACACTCACTCCCATTTTAACACACACACACACAGCTATTGCATCTTGCCAGAGAACGAGTGGATGGCCATAATAAACACAGGGCTGGCTCGTGCGGCCTCGTCTCACAGCGCCAAATCATCATCAGCTGCAGCGTTGTGGTCTGTGCGTCGGCCGTATTGATTTAGTTATGGCTGCTTCATATGCTGTCGGACAGTGTTAAATGCACATTTTCTGTTATCATGCTACACATTAATCAGAGGCTGCTTAGGGGCAGGAAGAAAGGGAGGGCAGTGGATAGAATGAGGGAGGGATGAAGTGAGGACACAAGGCAAGGAAATAAATTGCGACGGATAGGTGGATATAGGGATGGATGGAAAACATAAGAGAGGAGATGCAGAGGATGAGACGTGAATGTGAGATTTTGATAAAAGGAGGACAGGGCACTTTGAGTCAAAACAGGGAAATTGAAGAATGAAAAAGCTGATGGAGTCTAAGGAAAATAGAAAGAATTGTGGGAATGAGCAAAGAAAGGGACTCAAGTTGTAAATGTGTTGTATGATGGGCCCTATGAAGATACAACTGAGTTAATTAGAAGAATGTCATGCTCCATCTTGGACAGAGAAATTAAGGGTTGGGGGGTTTAAAGATGCCCAAGCGTGTATTGAACTGCAGAGAGACAGAAGGCAATGATAAAGAGGTTGTCAAGAGAAACATGTCATACGACATACTGAGGGACAGAGAGCAGGTTTGCACTGCAGAGAGGGATATAATCAGATGGCTGTGAATGTGGGGAATCGAACACTGACACATTTATGTAAAGACAGGAGTTCATGAAGCTGTCATTGTGGGAATGAACACATATATTTAGATATAGTAGGTAGTCACAGAAGAGTGCAATATTGTGTCAAGACTGATAGTATTAATGTCAACCACCATAAAGTTAGAGACAGAAGATTTCTTTTAGCCAATTTCCTGTTTTTTATTTGTCAATGCGTGTTTCCATTAAATTTTTAAGTGAATTTCAAGCAAACTTTTGAGATGTTGCTAAAAAGCAATGAGAATTGGGCGCATTTCCATCAACTGGTTTTGAGCGAATAAACTCGGCTCCCTAAATTATGATTTTGGTCAGAGGTAGGTGGCATAGGCTAAGCTTTTTAGGCATGCTGTAATCAAGAGTAGAAGCAGTAGACATTGCAAACCAGATACAAAACAAGTTGCCTTGGCCATCTAACTGGTTAAGAGAAAAATGGAGAGACGTCTCCAGGAATTTGTTTCAGTTGGGCAAGTTTAACTGTTCCTTTGTGTCAACAAGTATTGGCCAGGTTTCATGCTGCCCAGAGGCAAAGACAAATCAAGGCAATGGTTCTTATGCACTTCAAAATGCTGACAGTGGAAACAGCTCATCAGTCATTTTTAGTTAACTGTTCACTAAGTCACAATATATTTGGTGAAGGTGTTTCCATATCCCATTTGTTGCATCAGCTGTGTTTCGACAAAGGCGAAAAACCACCTCAAGCATGGAGGTGTTTCGAACACCATTCTCACATTTATTGAAGTTTGGACATGGTCTGGCTTTACTTTTTCAGTGGTTGCTAGTGTGTAATTTTACACACTGTCTCACACTCATCAATATGTCTTAGAGAGTCAGCACTAAACATCTCCACCTCTGTCTTTCTTTCTGTTCCTATCTTCCAGGGTAACAGAGGAGGAGTCTACGGCTACTACCATGGAGGCTCTGAAGGCTCGAATCAGAGAGCTGGAGAGGCAGATACTGAGAGGAGACCGATACAAGTGTCTCATCTGCATGGTGAGTATACCATTCATATGCATGTTCTCTGTTTCAAATCAACCCTTAGTGGCAGTATTGTGCCTTTTGTCTGGAGGCACTGCATCTAACATTTGTAGAACTTAATGTGGTATCATGTAGAAGAGCAGCCGTGGTTTATGGTATTGGTAGTTACTGCAAGGGTTAGTAGTAGTAGTCTCTGAGGAAACCCCCGAAGGAGGATGTTGAGCTTAATGAAGAGCGCCTTCCTCATATCCTTCAATCTAACAAGTTTTGAACTAGTGGCACACAGATACTCTGTCCCAGTGCAGTGACTGGATCCTCAAAAATGAGTAAGATGACGATGCCTGTCCCATGTCACAAGCTCCCCAAATACTGCCTTCTTTTGCCCCAGTTTACTGTACTTACAACATAACTACTGCAGTCTCTGCAAACTGTAGTATGCTACAAGCCAGGGCACATTATTGCAAGCTTGTGGCCACATTGTGCTTTGTGGGTATTTGGATTGAGGCATCATATAAACAGTACATGATATGTGTAATGGAAACCAGGCATAAGATCCGTTTTGTTTAATCAGAAACTGCCCTGAAAACAGTATCTCCAAACCAACCACACTCAGAAAACTCACAAAAACAGTCTTGCTTTGTCTTTTCACTGTTCCAACAGTGACAACACCAACCCAGGTTTGGTTGAAATTAACCCTTAATTCACACAGTTGGGTGGAAATATGTTGGCTCAATACAGTTACTCTTTATTTTATGGGAGTCTGGCGGGCTTGGCGAGGGTGATACCTGGGCAGTTTCAGGTTAAACAAAAAGGTCGGCCTCAGTAGGATCCTTTCTGTAATGTTGTCAGACACTTAAAACAATTTGACCCTGTCAGAGGCAAAAATAAGCACTTGTATTGGATGTAATTTGATGGTGCACACATGCCCTGATGGATTACATTGCAGCCTGTTTCGCCACTGCCAGCTGCAGCACCATACTGGATCCATTTTTAAATATTATTGTTCCCATTAGTCAGATAGAAAACATGGGAAAACAGCATCCAGATTGAAAAATACCAAAGTTACCCTTTAATTGACCACATCATAAATCTTGATTTTTCCACTTTCTCGCTTTGGGCAGCAGATACTCTTATTACATAATGTGAAGTTTATTGTGTTGTATGCTGGATACTCATTGAAGTGTGCATGTAGGAACTGTGCGCATCTCATCTCCCTCAGTTTGTGGATGTCTAAGTAGCTTTATAAGTGAATGAGTGTTGCTTTTGTGTTGTGGTGGTTTATGCTCTTGCATGGCTTCGGAAGTCAACTGAATGTGTGCTGGGATAAGAGACTCTAGTGGGAAACGCAGTACGGCCTCAAATATGATCAGGATTCTGCTCTGTATTAATATATGTAAGATATTTTCATGGCCACAGTTGTAATTGTATGAAGCTGAAGCACCCTGATGACAATCAAAAAACAAACTATAGTGCATTTTAAAGCGGAAGGATGGGCCTGAGCTGTACAGCATGTATAGGTTATTGATTGGACTCCCAGATAATATAAGCCATTTGTTCATCCATGACAATATCAGGGAGAGTGAGGGACAGTGTCAATATTCGTGTTCATCAGATGCTTGAGATACGACTGCACCTGCACCCCCTCATAAGAGTTTGTGTTTCCCACTTTGTGTCAAGTACCCATCCTGTCATCCTTCAAGCTAGTGGACAGTGCAGCGTCGGCATTCTGTGTGTGTGTGTGTGTGTCTGTGTGTGTGAAAAGCAGGTAATTACCGACGCTTGCGCTTCCTAAAGGTCGCTGGGTGCCCGAGGTGACACGGAGGGCAAGACACAGCGATCGATCACTCACTGCCCCATGGACACACGGCTCTTCTCCGCTCATCTGTCACTGTCCCTCATCTCTCTCTCTCTCACACACACTCAAGCATACAGAGAAACACAGATATGTGTACAATGTCACACACACAGATCTTACACTAATCCGTCTCTGTCTGTTTTTAACTCGCCACTGTGCTCCTTCCCTGTCATGGTGTGTCTGATGTAGAAGTCATCAGGTTGCTTTCACTTCTTGGCAAACAGGAAGCATTTTAGAGGAGCTGGAGATTTCCACCACAGCCTCCAAGTATATCCAAAAACATGTGTAGCAGAGTTATGATTCACTAACTGTTGTGCATGGATCATAACCTTCCAATGCTCAGGTAGTTGTGTGTAAGTAGAAAACAAGTGCTCTCCTGCTGCAGCCAAGTTGGCTCAAGTTTATCCTCCCCTGGTCCTGAAGTGAGTTCAGGGCTGAGGTTTAGTCTCATCAGTGGATATCTACCCCCACCTACTGGTCAACTTGGGAGGGGAGATGCAGCTTTTCTGCTTAACAAGTGCATTTATTCATATAATAGGACAAACTGTTTTAAAACAGAAAGTATTAAAAGTAATATTAGTTAATGATGGTTATTCACAAGACAAAGTAAATAAAAAGAAGATCTAACAGTTTTTGGGTTTTGTGTAGTGTATTATAGTAAGCTGAGTATGGACTATTGGTTAGACAAACCATGACATTTGAAAATGTTACCTTTGGCTTTAGGAACTTCTGACAGCCTTTTTTTGTTTTTACCATCGATTCTGATGTTTTAAAGACCAAATGACTGATAGATTAATCACTGACGAAAATAATTGTTAGTTGCGGTTATAGTATGAACATTCACATTCATATGATTGACCCCCGTGAGCCCCATAAACATGCATCCTAACTTAGATCAGTACTATAGTAGCAATGTCAGTTAAAGTCAATGGATAATGAAGACATGTATTTCAATACTAATCTTATTATTAAAAACAGCCTTACATTTTACGGTATCCCATCAATTGCCAATCAGATCTTGAGCAAAAATACAGTGAAAGCAACAATATTCATTGTGCCATAAAATACAGAGTGAATGACTGTACGTCTGACTTACAGCTGAGTTTTTCTACTGGTCTCCTGTTAACCTTCAGACACATAGCCAAGCCATTAGCTTTCATATTTCATGATTATTTAACAAAACAAAGTCAGTACAAACACAGAGGGAGAGTTCTCAAGCGTTCCCTCAGAGCAGTCCTCATAGGCTGTCCAAGCTGTACGCGCTCTCTTACGTGTGCGTGGGTCTGTGTGTCTGTCCACACGCGCGTGTTACACTGTGGTGTTTATAAGTGCTCGACCAGTACAAGCCCGCCTCTATGATTAGCTGCCACCTTTCGCCCCCTCTCCTTCCCCACCCCCACCCCTCCCTTCCGCAGAGGAAGCCTGCTATCCAGTCAGGTGCGGAGATCAAGAGCCTAGGGGTGTGGCCAGGGCCCCGGCCGCTGGCCAATGAGGTCGGAGAGAGGCAGCCTAAGTCCCTCCCCCTCGGCCTGTACTGCCTGTACAGGGGCCTTGTGATTGGTGGCTACGGCAGCGGCATAAAGAGGCTCCTCCCACAGCCCTTACGGAGGGTAAGGCACTCCCTCCCTCCTCCGCTCCTCTTCCCCCCTCCTCCTTCCCCCTCATCTGTCCGTTCTTTTCGAGAGGAAAAGAAAAGAAAGCCAGTCATGGCTTTCTCCCTCATCTTCTCCTCCCTCTGCCTGCTTCCCTCCGTCTCTGCTCGTTGCCTGCCCGATATTGTGTCCATGTGTGTGTGACGTGCAGGTTGCTGGTGCCGTTGCCTCCCACGCTGCCTTGCTCAGTGGTTCTGTGGCTGCTGGCTGTGTCGTTTCATGGTTAGTGGTTTGATGCTGTTGGTCAGGGAATGTACAGTGTTGTTTTGGTTGTTGTTACCCGGCATGTGCGTGTCCTTTTGAATTTGGTGTAACTTCATGTTTCCTCTCTCTCTGTCTCTTTCTGTGTGTTCCTAGGACTCCTACACGATGCCACTCACTTCCATCCAGTGCTGGCACGTGCATTGTGAAGAATGCTGGCTCAGGACTCTGGTACGCACAAACTCACACACTTGTCCACAACCACACACACTCCTCCGTGCTGCAGCGCAGCTCCTCATGACATGCAGTTATTGCAGCCTCATTTCATAGTCAGTGAGTTTCTCTCTGTAGCTGTGCCCCATAGGGAGGAACTAAAATGGAATATTCCTCAAATGACCTGTTCTCTCGCCCCACACACACGTGTGCGCACACACAGACACACACAAAATCTAGGCAATGCAAACACTTCCAGTTCTCAGTAGGGGAAAAGCTTAGATGGAATGGCCCCCAAAAGGCCTGTTAAAATGTTGGAATAAAGTGGTCAACTCGAACCTCCAATGAGTTCTACATAGTGCCCCGGGTATACACACACACACACACACACACACACACACACACACACAGGCAGTGGTTTGTTGGTTATTAGTTAGTCTAATATATTCAGTAGTGTATAATTAGCTGGTGCTAATGTGGTAAATGGAGCACAGTGTTTCTGCTGCTGGCAGGATAAACAGTCTTCTCATTGGCTTTCTTTGGTGTCTTTGCTGTTATGTCCTCTTTTTTCCACATGTCCTTTGTTGTCTTCTGCATTTTCCTCTTCTATTACCTTTTCTCTCTCAAGCCTCTTCATCACCTCAGTGGCTCTGTCTTTTTAGCACTATCAGGTGGGACGCATCAACAGTTGCAAACAGTTCCCCACCTTTCGCGCCCTTTGATATACTTACAAATAAATACACTCTTAGCATAATTACAGGACCAAACACACAGGGAGAAGGGCTGCAATGAATAGCCGAAGAATTGTGTGCAAATGCTGCAGAACAACTAACAAACTACAAAGAAACAATTCCAGTAGAGTTAGTATTTTCACTAACCACATGAGAGCTGCATCCTGGGGATCCAGAGATGGAGATTAAGGTCTTTGAGTCCACTGTGGCCCAAAGGATTTCTTAACAACTATTTGAGGGATTTTGAGTGACATTCATAGTCCCCAGAGGATGAATTTGGCTTTGGTCATAAACACTAAATGTAAATATACCCATCAAGCATTTTTTGGTTTAAAAAACATCTAATAGCATCTACATGAAGACCTGACGTCTAGGCTAAATCACGGATGAATTTGGGCTGTCAGTGAAAATTTGGTAGACGTTTAACCATAGCCAAAGTGTAGACGTCATCAATTATACGGCTATGTAGAGACCATGTCCAAAAAATGGAGATAAACATATTTTAATTACTGTTGACTCTCCATACGTGATTGAATATCATACCGCCCGCCATCTGCAATGGCGAAAATTACATTTCATCAATTTCAAAATTAAATCAGCTAGATTTGGGTTACATGTAGCTAGACTAAATCGGAGCTAAATATAGCCAATACGTTTAAATCACGACTGTCGCTTGCTGGGTAATGTTTGTCAATAAGATAACTCAAATTTGCACTTTTAAGCTCCAAGCACACAAAAGTACTTCTTAGTTGAGACTGATTAATGAGACTGACAAGTTTAATTAGTAATGCACCAATTTTGAAATTCTGTGCAGATACTGGGGGTGGGAGTCACCAGAGGATACACGATACAATATAATCACGACACTTAGATCATGATACAATATTATTGCCATTTTAGCGATTATTGCAATAAAATATTTTGCAATACATTGATTACCTGTTTTCAACTGTAATTTATGCCCCCAAGAGAAAACCTTGTCAACACCTGTTTTATCAAACAGGATAACGTTTTTGGTCCATCCATCGCATCTTAGCCATTTTTTTGCAGCTGCAAAATGTATCTTGTGGACTGAAAAGGCAATTGATTATATTATTCCTGTAGGCTATCAAAAATATTAATTTGTAATATTAACAATTTATATGACAGAAAATCAGTACTTGGCACTGTGTGACGATACCATATTGCCACCCAAAAATATTGCAGTACTATGCTGTATCAGTTTTTTCCTCCACCCCTAGCAGATATCAATGTTTAAAATAACAGTTTGGCAGATACCAATGTTTTTTTTTGTGTCTCTGCGCTGCCGATAGCCATAGCTGGAGGCGTTATGTTTTTGGGTTGTCTGTCCATCCATCCATCCATCCATCCCATTCTCGTGAAGGTGATATCTCACAACAGCATTGAGGGAATTTCTTCAAATTTGGCAAAATAACATTCACTTGAACTCAGTGGTGTACTGATTAGATTTTGGTGGTCAAAGGTCAATGTGACCTTTTATCCGTCTCATTCTTGTGAACACAAAATCTCCAGAACACCTTAAGATAATTTCTTCAAACTGAGAATTCTTACCTTAAGTATGACAAAACTTACCATAAATGTCTAATGGGATATAATGATGAAGTGGTGACATTTTATATCCAAAAGGTCAAAGGTCAGCCTCACTGTGACATCCTAATATTCCGCATAAAGCACTTTGCTGGCCATTACTCAATGGCATAACTCAGGAGCAGAAGGGATACTTGTGGTCAGATACCTAATTGGTGACAGTAATCATGGGTGCCCACCTTGAATCTGTGCTGCTTGTGTAGGTCTTCTGTGGCTGAGGGATACAACTGCAAGGGTTGTAATTCTAGTTGTTGATGTGGGGTTTTTCTGTTTGTTTTTTGTTTTTGTTGTTCCTTATTACCAGGGAAACTGTTTTAAGGTCATTCAGCCCCTCATTACAATACCTTTGTATGGAGATAGTGTAATAAAAAATCAATCATACACATTTATGAAACAACCTTTAAATAATCCTGTTTCATCTGAAAACATTTTTGTTGTTTAAAATACTTCTAAGCCTTTCTACTATATATAATATATATAAATCATAACTCTCCTTCTAATATTTGTTTCACATTGCTGTAAAAACGTAACAGATTTCTTCTCATAACAACTGTATTTGTTCAAGTTTCTCACAAAAAACTAAATCCTGCAACATTACATTTGAACACATCATGAGAACGTTATAATTTACCTTTGCACAATGCTCATTTTTCCCGAAGAGAGCTTGAACACATAATAATAATAAACTTTATTTATATAGCACCTTTGATACAGGGAGGTGTAGCTCATAGTGCTTTACAACAAAATAAAAACAGACAAATACAATTTAAAAAAACAAAAAAAAGCGCAAATCCTGCACAGTGAAACCAAGATGTACCATAATGCAGTCCTGCATTTTTAAACCATAAGACAAAGTTTTTGGGGTTTTTTTTATTTTGTGGAATACATCACGTATTGCAGCTTCACCAGCCACTTGTGTGGCTACAGACTTTCAGTTTTGTCTCAAGGCTTGTGTCATGCCAAAAGTGCCCAGTAATTGATTGTAATGTGATTGAGTGCATGAAATTATCACAGATTTTGGCATTTGATTAACATTCTTACAGCAAATTACAGATGACATTTGAAATGCCATGTACCTGATGGCTGATGTTTTTGTAAAAGTAAAATAAGACTTAAGAAGGCACATGGCTAATGTGCCCTCATTCATGTTTAATTGGGCATTTAGATGTGTTAATGATTACCTGGAACATGCATCCAATATAAGATCAATACTGATTCATGAAGAACTTCATGTGGGTACAAACAGTCAGAGCATGTTTTATAAATTACTTGTAGGGTTTTCTAATTTTCTCATTAAATTGTTTAGGGAGACCATAAGAAATCATTCTTGAATGAGGTCCATTGTTTCCATCTGCCATGTACCTGTGTGTGTGTGTGTGTGTGTGTGTGTGTGTGCTGCCGTCGCAGGTCTAATGTATGGGGCATTAAACTCGTAGCCTGGAGACAGCTATAAAAACAGGAGGGCCAAGCTGATCAAAGTAAATGCCTGGGAATCTAGTTAACATCAGCCCAGCCCCTTACCGCTTTAATGAGCAAGGCAGCTGGAGCACAGCGTGACGGGCACACACCCACACACACTTACCGCCCACACTAAACAGGAGTACACAGCTTCGACAGGCATGCAAACAAACAAGAAGACGCGTATCAAGAAATCTCAACCCATACTCAGTGCTACTGCAGAAACCTATGTGCATCCATTTTAAACCATCCCAGACTTTCTTCTGTCTCTTCTTCTCTCTTTCTTCACCACCACAATGTTCTTTCTTCTTCATTCTCTCTTGAGACATGAAGAGACTGTTTTGAGTACTCTGGAGCCACAAATCCTCTTACCAGGAGGGTGTGAGATCTGTCAGACTCTTGCACCACCTCAGTCCTCACGAGTGTGTGTGTGTTCGCCCTTTAGAGTACCTTAGACCATGCACCCACTCCAAAGAGTTTATTCAGTGGCTTACAGGAAAGAAGCCTATAAATCTTTGGGGTCAGACTAGCCTGTACTTTTGTACTGACCAGTAAGGATTTGGAAAGTTCAGATCCTTCACATTCTGTTGTACCCGTGTTAGATGTCACACACAGTGCTTCACAGGGAAGACTGAACTCGCACTCTTTATGTTTTACACACCTTCTACACACATTACAGTGAACTGGTGAACGTCTCCACATACCAGAGAGATACTTTAGGGATGGGTAATAGTCAGTTTTGTAGCTCAGATACATGTTAACAGGTCAAAATGTCTGTTACAGCTGTAAGCATTGATAACATAAAAAAAGCAGTTGCTGCAGCTTCCTCTCCTAACTAACTCCAGATGTACCATAATACATCATTTATTTACATAATTTATTTTGACATTTATATTTATTCATACATCTGTAACCCATGGAAACACAGCACAGTGAAAACTGCAGGAATGTGCCTATAGCCAGCAGTTACCACCCAACACAGAAAGGAACAAACTAACTGGTAAAGAGGCAGCAGGGAAGAGACGGAGAGGTGGAGGACAGTGGTGGAGACCACCCAGTCAGAATGCTGTTACTGTGTCAGCCCTGTGTTGCATATTATCACCTGCTGCTTTACTGCAGATGGCACAGTATCAAAGCAGTGCAGAGGTCTAATGGGAGGACGGTGGGATGGTGCTCTGCTGTTAACAGGCTAGTTTACATTTACATAGAGGGAGGACAAAGTTGTAGTTAAATGACAAATTTTGGCTCAGCTGTGTAGCACTGGTCAACTGTCGAAAGACACATAGTATCATTAACATGCAGCCCCTGTACAGATCAGGGGGGGTTTCTGTAGGAGAGTGAATGATGAGTTCAGTGTGTTCTCTGCATTTCCACTAATGATTATTTTCAATCTTGCTAATTTTTCCGGTTAAGCTTTGTAGTCTATAGAATTTCAAAAGACTGAGAAATACCAGAGGACGTGATTTAGCCAAGTAGGGTATGTTCCTGGATCGACATCCTACTTTGCGATCCTGAGCTAACATTTCAATCAACCAATCACAGCCCTCTGACATCATCAGTGTGCTGGCTTCTCTCAAAAAATCACTGCCATGTTGCCATCCTGGATCAACATAAACAAATAATCCAGGATCAATATAGCAATGAAGGTCCTGGATGATTATGAGCAAATCTGTCCTAAATCAAAATGGTGATGATTGTCCTGAATCCGCAAACAAATTTTCCAGGGTCCATGATAAAATTACATATACCATGATAGAAGATTTTGGCTATATCGTCCACCCCTAAGAGGAGTTGCATTTAAAGATACATGATACAAATTAAACAGGGACCCACTCATAAACATTGCTCTTTAGCACTGCTAGTGGTCAAAAACTTCACAGGGTTCCTTTAACCCTCAGAGAAGGAGAAGAGTGGAGACACTAAATCATGCAGCAACGGTCGTGTGCTTTCATTTGCATAGACTGACCTGAGACGCATCAGTATCAGATTCAACTCAGGTGACAGTGACTGATTCTCACGTTTGAGAAGCTGGAACCAACATGTTTGGTAGTTCAATGAATTAAGAGTTACGTATCAGCACTATAATTCTGATTGAATGCATTTGTGAGTAGATATTACCTTATTCTGACCGTATCTCGTCTTCTCTCCATCCATCACAGGGGAACAAGAAGCTGTGCCCGCAGTGCAACACCATCACCTCACCCGGAGACCTGAGACGTGTCTACTTGTAAAGAGCACACCCCTGCCCCCCCCTCCTCCCGCCTCTTTGTCGTTCCGATTCATTCCTCTTCTCATCTTGGATTTCATCGTCCGCCCTCGTCGATCCTTATTTGTTTGCCCTTTCTCATGGCCTGGGTTGCTCGCTCCAAACCCTCCAAGAGCGTACAGAGACAAGACGGCTGTCTTTGAGACTCCACTGGCTCTTTCAGGAGGGCAAAAACTAGATGAAACTGAATGACTGAGCAGAACTCACTGACTCTCCAGCTGGCTGCCTGGCCACCTAAAAAAAAAGAAAAAAAAAAAAAAAGAAGACAGAGACCTGCAGTCCCACTGGTCAACAGGCTTGTTTCCTCTGCCTCACTGACATGACTCCCTGTACATGTAACATAGGGTATTATCCACTGAAGGACTTAAAGCCAGTGGAGGACCCTGACACCCAGCTAAACCCTGCTGAAACGTGGTAGCTTCACGCTGCTGAAGCTGGACCTGAAAGGAACTTCTTAATACAGAATATAAAGACTTCTTTTTTTCCCCTCTAGCTCTTCTATGACATTTCGATGGTGCTGGACAATGGGCTCTACCCCGAAGACTCGACAGAAAGCTTCTTTTTTGTTCACTATCCCAGAGAGAAAACTCTTGTCTTCATGCCCCTGTTGCTTAAGAGAATTAAAAAAAGGGCCTGTCCACTAAAACTGAGCTTTCAACCAAACTGAGAATAACCTCACAACCTTGAAAAGGAGTTTGACACTCCTCCTCCACCTCTTCTTCCTCTCGCGAGCCCTTCCCTCCCCTTCTTCCCTCTTTTGTGGTGTTCTAGTGAAGTAAACCAAAATTTCTCCCCCTCCAAGATGCAGTGCAAGCACATGTAATATAGTTCTATGTATGTTTACAATGTTGGGTGTAAATGACATAGAGTTCACACACGCATACGTACACACACATGCATATACATTACCATCAGCTGACACAAACAGAAGTATATAATATCAAAGTCCTGTTGTAAGTTGGAAGGGTCTGGGAATGATGTTTGGGGAAAAAAATGGCTGGAATAAAAGAAGCCTTCTGTATTTTTAAAAAAGATCATTTGAAGATCTGTTATTTCACTGTACAGGAATAAAAAATTTAAGTAATAATAAACAACTCAAGACTAGATGGTCAAGATTTAGGTGGTGTAATTTTTCTGCAGAGTACCCTGAAAAACTGTAGAACATGAAGCAAGGAAAGATCTTTTGTTAGTTTTATGAAGTGGAGAGATTCCTACTGCCCAAGATTTACTGCAAACAAGCAGAATGATGGAACTGCTCTTTAGTTGCAACAATTTCCAACTGAGCCTCTTCTTTTAACCTCCATTACTGCTTCCTCTCAGTTGGAGTAACATCACGCTCAGATCATAGTCTAGAAATGTTTTGTTTTACCCCTACATGTCTCAAAGAAAGCTTTTTTCCATTGTTCTCATACTGCTACGCTGCACAAAGGTCCCAAAATGGCAACCCCCGAAGGGCAGGTTCTTTCTAGCTATAACAGATGAGGGAAGTCTCTGGAAAAGAAGGATCGCCAAAGGCTGAACTGGCAACTTCCAGATCCCACAGCATTTCCCCCTTCCCTTTACGGCAGCAGCAGCAGCAGCAGCAACCAAGGTGGTGGTGTGCTTTGTGTTTGTAAAACTATGTATTCTGTGATGTCTGTATTGTTGTAAGAAATGCTGAAAAAAAAAGAAAAAATAAAACTTCTCAAATACCGTGAGTGGTCTTTGTTCACACAGCCTGGGTGGTGAAAAAAGTGTTTCTGTGTTCCCTAAAATTAAGGTGAAGGAGACGGCCTTAATACAGAAGGTGCATTCTGTTTATGTGCATTTTTAATAGACTTTGTGTGTCATCTCTGTGTTTGGCTCTTTTTATGCCTCTACGCTGGCAGCAGCCATGTCAGGGGGCTGCTTGTTAGCCTGTACATAACCTCAGTCCATCCATCCCATTGTAAGATAAGATAAGATATACCTTTATTGAGCCCATAACTGAGAAATTCCAGTGTTACAGCAGTCAGGGGAAAGAGTCAGATTAAAGATGTCAATATTTAAAAACTTAAACTAATGAATGAGATATCTCAAGGACCCCTTTAGGGAATTTCTTTAAATTTGGCACAAACGTCCACTTGGACCCAACAATGACGTGATTAGTTTTGATGGTCAAAGGTCAGTATGACCTCACAAAACTAATCTTTGGCCATAACTCAAGAATTCATTCGCTAATTACAACAAAATTTCACACAAATTTCCGTTAGGATAAAAATAATGAAGTGATGACATTTTATATCCAAAAGGTCAACTTCACTGTGGCATCATAATGTTCTGCATAAACAATTTTCTAGCCATTTTTAAACATCGAAACTGAATTGGTGGCACTTATTTTGGATGCCCACCTTAAAAACTGTGCCAATGCTATAGAGCCTTGTAGCCTTGCAGCAACATCTATATTTGAAGCATTGTCAACTGTCATGGCTACATGATCCTGGACTGAAATGGATGTAAACTATAACTTGACTGGTTGGCGGCAGCATACAACCGGAAGGAGGTTATTACAGTTTGCTTGAAGTCGATCAATTCCGTCCACTGAAATAATGTACAAGGCCCACCTTTTGTGTTCATAGAGAAATTAGAACAGCACTCAACTAAGGCCTTATCGCACAGTGTTAAGGAAACTGAGAAATACTTAATGTATCCGTGTTGTGATTTGGATCCGCTCCAAAATTTATCAGGTTCTTCCTTGTCCCATGGCACCCCCTTCTACTAAGTGTCATCAGGCCAGTAGTTTTTCTGTAATCCTGCTAACAAACAAACAAACAAACCAAACTTAAAACATAACCTCTTTTGCAGAGGTAATGAAGAGGGTCTGGGATCCCTCTTTGTAACTAGACCAGTAATTCTGGGGCAATAAATCATGAGATGATCTCTAATGATGAACCTTTATTTTCTTTTAGGCATATTCCCTTTGGTTTTAGCTCATGATGTAGTTGCACATCCTGGTAGGTGAAATACTGTACAGGATATGATGGGACGTTATTGCATTCACATTTTGATTCCTCCGACTTTTTGTCTATTTGAACCTGTGCCAGAGGTGACAAGTCACACAAGAGGATTGTGTCAGTATGACAGAGTATTAGGGCAACATTGAGGACTTTTTCGAGAATAGTCATGACAAGACAACATTAATTTCTTTATGAGGATGAAGTCAATTATCTATTATTAATATTTTGAGGGGGAAAATGAGCAGGCGTGATTTACATAGTGCACTTTCCCAGATTAGGTTGTGTCTAATCAAAGTAGCACAAACTAACTGACAGAGTAAGCCTGAGGCCAGCTGGTATTATTGGTATTGGTAGTTCTGCGGTCATACTGTACAATAAAAACGCCATCTATTGTCGGGTTAGGTTTAGGTGCTGTGCAGTGGGGCTCAAAACCTATTTTTTCCCCAAACTCACCTCAGAGATTTGTCCGGCCATGCCAAACCTGTTACCACTTAAAATAACAACCCCAAAAATAATAGTATAGTTTGTAAAATACCCAATACAGCATTTGTTTTATGGTAATGAGACAGTAAAAGGTGTTTGTATCAATCCATTTGTTGAATGTGTAACTCTACAACTAGAATGTCTTTGGAGACATTAGTTCTTAGCACTGCTCAGGCAAGCTGGCGAAGACGCAAGCTTGTAGAAGATGCTGCCATGCTAAAGCCTGTTTTCCATAAAGTGAAATTACCACATGTATATGTGTTAGATCATTGTCAGAGTAAGTCATTAAGACAAGTGTTGTCAGATGCTAATAAAGTTTTATTGCGAGGGAGGAAACCACAGCAGGAGGTGAGTCTAAAAGCTTAAAACCCAACTGGTTACACTGATCCCAAAACCACAATGTCTTAGATCACATTCCTGCCATAGCCAGCGTGAGTGAATCCATCCCAACCACTGAAAACATTAAGTGTGAACGTAAAGATGAAAAACGCTGTTGCCAGATAGCTGTTACTGAGTATTTGCAATCTCCAAACCTAAACTGTGATAACCCTGATGACATCATCGGGGTATTTTCCATAGACTGTATAAAATAATGAATGTAGCCACTGTGGCATCACCCAATGGTTTGTGGACTCCCATTTTGAGGCCTCAAGTTTGTCATTTTGGATTTTTGGAGCCAGAAGTGACCTCATGTAACCATATAGCTAATTTAAAGAGGTGAAATTCACCCCCGGTACAGTTGTCAGGAATGGGGAAGTTAGGTATAGAGACCAATGTTTTGTACCAGCCTCTAAACATGTTTATTTCAGCTGTAAAGTTGGGCATTCTGACATAGAGGTGTGTGAAGATTGAATCGTGTTTGCAGCCAGCCTCAAGTGGCCATTAGAGGAACTGCAGATTTTGGCACCTCTGCGTTGACTGCATTTTTCAGCCCCAGGTTGCCCCTTGGTATTTTCTTTTAATGTATTTAGGACTATCTGGCTATGAAACAGGTACAAAGACACCAAACAAAACCATGACATATTTTTCACTGTACCACACTGACATCTAGGAGTAGTAACACAGATAAGTGGGTCTACTACTGAGAGCTGATTTAGGATTGGTAGTTATTAAGGCAGTTGCTAGTAATCAAGCTGCTCCAGTTTCTCTGTTTATGAAGCAGATCCAGAAGACAGCATTGCCATCTAGAGGACTTAAACACCCAGTCACTGCTCTCTCCATAAAACTCCACATAATCCCACTACTGCTATCAGGCAGCTATCAGCAGATCTCCAGATGGTGTCAGCATGCTCAGGGAAAAGGTGTGTATGTGTGAGCGCGCGCGCCTGCTTGTTAAACAGTGTTATAGAAGCCAACCGTGCCAAACATTAGAGCTCATTTAGCCGCCGCCAGTAACATGAATTACAACAATATGATCTCTCACCATGCTCAGATCTGTGTCCAAGCCTTTTTACTCAGACCAAGGTGAAGCCTTATTAGACCCAGCCCTGCCCAGTAAGCGCTCCTGTAAGTGCTGTCAGATGCTAATAAAGTTGCAGTGAATGTACTGACAACATATTGTCAGCAGGAGATAAACATTGTAGAATATTTTGGAGTTGTGTTGAGTGTCTGGACAAGACTACTGCAATATTCTGTGTGTGTTTATGAATATATAGTATTGTCTAATAGGTAAGGGTATTTTAGACAGTGATACTTTTTAATTTTTGTTATTGTTGTTTTTATGCATGTTGGCCATGAACCCAAAGAAATGAAAATAACAAAAAGTGCTGTTACATGTTGTTAGCTCGCATAAAGTGTATGCTTTGTGACTGGCTAAACTGTAGTGGCACGCTAGTTAGCTTAATGTGTTAGCTGGTTGTTGCTGGCTAGCATGTGGTGTTAAAGAAAGAATAGCTTGCTTCACAGGGCTGTGTTTAATGTATAGGTGAGGTAGGTGGCTTTGGGATGCTGAAACAAACTGTTGAAGCCTCTATGTGGCGTAGGCCCAACTCAACCAAACACCAGTTACTGAGGGGGTGCCCGCCTGATGACCCTGCAGACCCACCCAAACACAATATACCTTTTTCACAGGAGATATTTTGACATAGTGAAAAGCACAGGTGTATTTAATAACATTAATGACAGCTGCATTCCATTTAAGGGAAGCCTTGCTATTGTCCATGTTGGCTCACTGGAATAGCTCACTGGAAAACTTCATGAAACTGAGCCATTGTTAATGTTATTAAGTTCACCTGTGCTTTTCGTACCATGACAAGCCAAAATGTCTGCTGTGAAAAAGGTCCATTGTGGACAGAGTACCCTGAGGTGCCATGAGGAGTATACCCCTCATGGCAACGGCCCTCCCCAGTGGCAATGGCCTCCCCTAGCAGCACAATGCGTCATGCCACACTGCAAAAGATGCTCATAAATGGATCTTGACTGAGCATCTGTGGGACATGCTGGAACCCCACCTTACAACCAACAAGTCGCAGTCACACCCAGGTGCCAGACACTACAGCACACCTCCAGAGATCTTGTGTCGAGGCCTTGACAGGTCAGAGCTGAGTCGAATGCAAGGAGGCCCCACCAAGGTCACGTCTCACAAATGCTCGATCAGATTGGGATCTAGGAAATGTTGAGGACAGGTAGACGCTTTGAGCTCTTTGTCACATGACATGACATGGTGCATTGTTCTGCTGGTTGGGCCACTGCTGTGGTATTTGGTCTGCAACAGTGTTTGGGTGGGTGGAGCGTCTCAAGTGGCATCCACATGAATCCTAGGACCTAAAGTTGCCCATCAGAACTTTGCAGTGTAATGAGATGATCAATTTAATTCACTTCACCTGCCAGTGGTTTTAATGTTTTGGCTGATCTGTATATATATTAAATAAGTAACAACAACTCCAGATGTCCCTTTTCTTTTAGCGTAAAGACGTACAGCACAACTACATTCTGAAAACATTCATCCATCTACGAAACAAATGGTGAACAGGCATGTTTAAGAAAAATATGTGCAGTTTTAACAATATGTCTCAGTTTTTCCACATTCAGTCTACTATGTGAATTTACCATACACTCCTGTGTAGTAATGCTGGCATCACCACACGTTTGGTGAAAGCTATTTGAGGAAGCAGGTTATCCCCTGCCTTATAGACCATACAGATCTAAAACGTTGGCAGTGCCTAAGTAATAGATTTCCATCAACATTGTTAAAAGATAGAAATCTGATACTGATTTTTTTTGTGCTGAAGCTGCTGATTTACAATATTTTGTACAATGTCCAACATCTTAAAATATGACCACAAAGTATTCATTGTTTTTTCAGAGAACTGTAATCTGACTGGAGTGGAAAAGTCTCTGAAGCAGCATTTTATATAAGGTAGGCTGTGCAGGCTTTAACTTACTCATGAAACCTGGCACCTCTTACGCCTCACAAGTGCATCAATATTAGGCGTGTGGGCCAGATTGGACCCTTTGGAGGGCAGCTACTGGCCCATGGGCCACCCCGCCTCAGACCCTCGATTTGGATGAGGAAAACCTTCCCCAAAAAGGAGTTTAAAGGGCTATGTTGTGTCACCTGTCAGAGGGCTTAGTAGAAGTGTGATGGTATAGCCTGTTACCCACTGCAGGGCCTAATGATGGGTCAAGACATCATTTAGGGGGACCAAAAGTAATGTAACAGATTAACAAAATCTTAAGCAGATCTTATTCGTAACATTCCATGTTTTGCCTCACAGCAACAGCAGCAGGCATTACACTAATGGACTCCAAAACTGGTTATACTACACACCTGTATATGGAGCATTTGAAAAACTCTGCCTGTAGCGACTCCCAGTGGTACTATAAAAAATACACTGGCAGGTTTTCAACAGGACAAACAAAAATGTATGGCATGTGATTATTTTTAAACATGCTGTAATCACTTATAGTGCGACTCAAGTGAATTCAGCAATATTTTGTCAATGATAGTCACACACTGGGGTCACACTGCTGTAATGCAAATAGAATATATTGTATACTGGAATCATTCAAAGAATTCAAAGGTCAGGATTATTGTGTGGTTTTTTTTAGTTTTCTTTTCTTTTACAAAATATAGAACATGACATGATGAGTGATGGTAATGTGTGAAAAAAGACCTATGTGTGTGCGTGTGTGTGCAGCTGCAATCCCTATGTCCATGGAAAAGTCTTTTGGAGGTCAGATAGTGTCCGTCCTCCTGTGGATATACACAGTATGGAATGGTCATTGGCATTTTACAAACACACACACAGGCTGATCAGTATGACAGTATTCCCTTGCCCTGTTTTCCTCCCTGCACTTCCTATAGATACTCATATGTATGATGCATTCACAATTTATGTGCAAAGACCCATAAATACACACTCACAAGTACACACACTCACAGTTTGACACAAACTGCATATTGATTCAATTGCTGACTTACTCCAGGCGGATGAAGACAATAGTATTGGCCAGTTCAACTAGACTGTGTGTGTGTGTATGTGTGTGTGTGTGTGTGTGTGTGTGTGTGTGTGCGCGCGCGCTAAGCACCAGGTTGGGTGCCAGGGGTACCAGGAAATCTATCCAAGAGGCGCCTGTAGAAAGAGGCAGGAAATTGAACCAGTTGACAGAAGAACCCCCTCAAGGCTGCTTCAGAGTCATTAGGGCCATTTAGCTCATCAGCTAGCTCCACCCAAAACCACAAGCTGAGTTCCCATGGTTTTTTAATCCTTTTCAGATTCTATTGTATAAGGGAGTTCATAAAAAAAATATAATTACATTGGAAAAGTATGGAAATTGTGGGTAAGGGAGTTGTGCAACAAATTGTAATGGAGTGAAACAGAAACGTCCTGTAAAATACTGTTTACCACCACCAAATAAAATGGGTGCTGGGTCTCCTTCAAAACATGTACAGATTTAGAGTTCATAAAATCATCCCAAGCACAGAGGATATACTTAAGAGACATGATCCTTGCAATAACATTTATTTTTAGTTATCTAAAACAAAACACCTACAGTAAATCACTGGTACAAAAACTCACTGTTCCCAAGTACAACTTTTTTTTTTTTTTGTACTTGTTTTTACATTTTGTGCCACTCTATACACTACATACCAGAGGGACTTATTGTATTTTTTACTCCACTGCATTTATTTGACAGCTACATTTCATATTTCACATACAAATCATGAGTTATGTGCAAGTTTTAATGTGATGCACCATTATTAATCAAGCCTTGTGAAGTACATGGAGTAGTTAACATTAGCTCCACTTCAACTAAATTTAGTTACTTGTCTGACATTTTTTCACCTAAAGTAAATTTGCAAGCATGGATATGTTTGTTTATTTGTTTGTTCTTCCTGGGGTCTTCACAGTTCCATGGTGACAATACAAAATATGCATTCACACTACACAACACAATACACTAAATAACACATCATAATGCACATCCACTGCAAATGAAACACTAGCAGTTTACTCAATACATGACACACACAAGGAAACCCCCCAAAATCTATGAGATATGTCTTTACAGCATCTTTGTTACTTCACTCATATAATTTCAAGAGATTGTTTTTTTACTTAATGCAATCCAATTAATACCTTACACTACGGTGCGTTCACCTGACCTCCTGCAGTGATACTAAATTTCCACAGGGTGGCACTGTTTGATAGCAAACACCCTCCCAGCTTGTCATACCAGACCCTATAGATACGCTTTTACATTTACTTGATGAAAGATGTGATATTTTGGATTCTTATTCTTAGTTTTTTATTAAGTTATCTTGCAGAGTATGGCAAGACACATACTGGATTACCAAAAAGGCAATTTAAGATCAGTGATATGCTCGTTTGATAATTTGGTGCAAACCTGTAACAGGTGTAGCATGAGGATAAGGCACTCACTAAACAGAAAATTGAAGAGCAAATACCAGGACACATTTGAAACTTAAGCAACAGATTTTACACCACTGACCATGTTTTTCAAAAGCAGACATAAAGAGACACTGACTATTTGAAACTATATCACAATTGCAAATTGATGGACCATATCATAAAAAAATGAAGCAGTAAACTGATATAAATAAACACTGTAATTTAAAGTAGGAATACTAGTGTCTAATATGTGACCAGGACAGAGTGAGCTGAGAGAGAGGATGAGGAGAGAGGTCACCTCATCTGTTTCATCTGCTCCTGCAGTCCCCTTCACAACTCCTCCTTTCATCTTGGGAAGCCCCCCAGGGGAGAACACTGGCCCTCTGTGTGTGTGTGTGTGTGTGTGTGTGTATGTGTCGGGGAAAAAGGGGGGTCTTGCCACAGGATCCCCATATCTTGAAAGGGGGAGATGACAACATGAGATAATGGTGAAAAGAAGTACCAGGGGTGTGTGTGTGTGTGTGTGTGTGTGCGCGTGTGTGTTGCAGGGACTCATTCCCTCCCCAAATCCCCCAAAAACTGTGAAATTCTACCTGCTCGTCTTTACTCCCTCACTTGCAGAGCATACGTTGTTCTCTTTTCCAAAATTACTATCACTTTTCTTTCCATCACTCACATGAAAAGCATTACTTTAAATACCTCTCTTGCTACTGCACCATATGACCTGTTGTTGTCTATTTTATGCTAATGTAAAGAAATAGTTTAATTTGGTTTTTGCATCAGAATTATGAAGGACTTACCTTGTCATCTAGTTGCACTTTTGCAATTTTAAGTGTATTTTTAAGTGTAAACCTGTACCAAGGCAACCATCAGCATTGCACTGAGCAGGTGGCAGAATCCTTAATAGACATATATATGTATTTTAACAGATAAGTGAGAAGTCTTGTGTTGTAATGTCATCATTTTATGTGGGTAGTCACACCATGAGTCATACAGGAGCAAAGCCTGGTTGAGGATCAGTATGAATTTGTTGTGGAGTGAGATTTCTTATGAGCTCACTGGAGGGATCCATTAGACGAGTTGTTCTGACTAAAACTGTTGGTGAATTGTGTGGAGATGGGTGTAAACTGTACACTGTAATGGCAGAAGTAGAAGCAGTTTTTAATGTTTCACAGTAGGAACATGATTGGCTCACAGGGGTCATGGCAAAATGTGATTGGTCGAAGTGAAAAGCGTAAATGCCCTCAGTCAATGTAAGGTATGATGGTGATGGTGTAACTACAGGCAAGATCAAAGGGTCACCAAAACCCTCTTTAGAACATATGCTTGCAGATTGCATTTAACATGTTGAGTGACTGTTATCAGAGTAGTCAATACATTGCAACTTTTAGAAAAAAGTTAGAATTTTGTATTTTTTTTTTTAAGAAAAGCTCAATTTATATAGCTACATTTTGAACTGGAAAATAAGTACACATCAAACGGATGCAATGGATGGAACATGCAAAGCAACACTAGTGTGTGAGCAAATGCTCCAAATCCAGGCAGACAAGTAAGAATTAAAAACATCCAACAAGCAGACAGAGGATGAAACACCACACCAACATAATGTTACCAACCTGCAAAATGTACATTGCTACGCTTCACATACACAGGTGTAGGCCTATAACAGCACAACTGCCAATGATGCTCTTTCATGTCAGTCATCATTGACATGGAATCAAGATACACAGTCACACCACTCAAAGCACACATTTGATGTGACACATGCAAAGCAAAACTCACATCCTGCTCCTGTGTAAAATGAAACAAGTGAGGCGTAACTTGTGTTCACTGACTGATCCTGAGGTAGTATCCACGAGTTAACTAACTGTTTGGTGTGAACAGAAGACAAGCTGTTGACATATAAGGTGGAGTGACACATTGTGCTGGACAGCTGGATTCCATGCTCATCCTATACATTGTCACACAGCCTGAAGAGGTCTTTGTTTAACCCTAGATTGTCATGCAAACCCCCTAATGGCTGGTAGAGCAGCCATGCTTTTAAGCTTATGCATTATATGTTTTATTTCATGACATCATTAAAAGAATTTAAAGATGATGAATGCACTTTTAAATAGAATTTCCAAACCAACTGACTCATAAAACAAGGACACACATGTAGAAAAAGATAGCATAAGTCATATTTTAATATCATTCTAACTCTAAATGGGACCTTTTGTGCCTATTCTCAGGTTCATATTTGTATTTTGGGTTTCTACTTGAACATATACATGCTTTATTGGTCAAAAAACACTTCGTTTTCCTCATCCTGTCTGTGCTGGAACACCTGTATCTACTCTCTGTCTGAGATGCTCTGTTTAGTGCCAGTATTTGTAAGCCCCTCTCCTGCAAAAAGCCCAGTCTGCTCTGATTGGTCGGCATTTCCTTGTGTTACACAAGGAGTTTAATAAGAGGGGAAGTCATAGTGTCATATTACATCATATAATTGGGGTATTACACATGCGCAGTAAAATCTGGTCTTCAGTTGCTGAAAGGTTCAATAGCTAGTGCACTGTCATAGAACGTGGGGATGACTGATTCATTTCACTGAGGCGTCTGTGGTCAGCTTTGGGTTGAAATATATTTTAAATGAAAAATAAAGATATGGGTGAAAATCAGAATTCTGCAATTACTGAGAAGGTCTTTAATAGAACACCATTAACAAAAGCTTTCTGTATAAAAAAGTTCCATTGTATATTGGCCGCCAACCATTTGAGTGTCCCCAAAAAGTTCTTTTAGGCTGAGCACACCCAAAGAGCACCTGAGCAGACAGCATCCCTTTATTTCTAGCGCCTTCTGCTGTAACTGTCCAATATTGCAGGTTCGGTTACATTGTGCATGCGTTATACCCTTTAGCTAGGTGTCAAGAGCATGTCCCAGCCTTGGTTTAGAACAGTATGGTCCTACGTATCTTCAGCGTTATTGCAGCCAGGGAATTACTTTCTACTTTCTACTATGAAAAATCACCAATAAAAGCTTCTAAACACAATTAGACATGAGTTGACAGGAATCTGATCCAGAAATTAACAACATCCACACCCATGATTACATGTGTCTGTGAGGTTAACATTAGGGTTGGGTGCCAAACTTGTACCTTTAAAGGTACTGACCGAATTATGTTGGTATTACAGAGTACTGATTAACAGTAAATAAACTGGTGCTAAATTTTGATACCTAAGTGTGCCTGGGTGAGAATGCCTGTTTCAGACAGGAGGCTGAGGCACAGTGATACTCTCCGAAGCTGGGAAGCTGCTCACGGAACTCTGTGGCTGGCTTCTTGGCTTGGGGGCGCTTCGCAACGGACACAATGGAGCTCGTTGGGTTCAGAAAGGAGGCGGATGCACAGCAAGCAAGTCCAGAAGCAGGAGGCCAGCCACGGAGCTCCACCAGCTTCCCAACAAGCCAAAACTATCATAGATATGATAGTATCAGTCTATCCAGTTCATTTTCTTTTCTATCTTATTTTAGAACCGGCATAATATCACTGCTCTTTGTGATTGGGTTTTTTAAAAGCAGAATCGCTTGTTGGCTACAGCTTGTTCAAAAATTGCATTTTTGTTATTCCAAAAAAGAGTAAAATACCAAAAAAGGTACTGTTTGATACTGGGACTAAATTCAAGGTAATGACCCTGGTACTGGTACTGGTTTAAATGTGAATTGTACCCAACCCAAGTTAGCATGTAGCTACATGTGGAAGTGTACATGCAGCTGGGGAATGACTGTGTATAATGACACTTTCACTGTTAAGATCACCACTAAAAGCTTCTAAACACAAGCGGACATGTTCCAGCAGGAATGATCTGAAATCGAAGATAAATTAACAACAACGGCAGCCAAGATTACATGTTTCCCTGACGTTAGCATGTAACTTCACGTAGCACTGCAGTCTCCGTAATTTAAATACGTCAAGTAGCATGTCTGGAGAAGATGATCATATAAAGAAATCCATCATGAGCTGATGTCATCTTTTGGCCAAAGCAGAAAAAAAAAGATTTGAAACAGTATTCAAAACAGGTCTTTGCTCACAGGGATTGCCTCTTCATGCATTTTCCCTGGATGAATAATGGTTAATGGTGGTTTCATCATCTGAAACTTTGGCCACGTTTAATATGAACATCTGACACTGTAACAATATATATCTGACAGAAAATAAGGAACAGTATAAAAGGTCCCCTCTCATGCGATGTAATGTCATGTAGTGCAAACAGCTGTCATTTCAAAGTTGACTGAAATCATTTCAGCGTAACGCATTAGGTAACAGCAGGTCTGTTTGCCCACAAGAGTAATCTTTCCAAAGCCTGACTGTAAGGTAATGATAGGCTTTGTTTGCATGGTGCTTTCTGTAATCCCCAAAGAGCTCAAGTAAAGATCAACAAAAGGTGAGAGACAAGGGGTTCTTGGTTGTAGATCAATTTGAATATTTGTCACAAGTGTTTGGGACTGAAAGATGGATCAATATTTCTCAAAACACTAAAAATATGAGCCTGAGATAAGTCCAACCATGACTGAACTGAGTTTACTGTAACTGAAGGCTCCGCTAGTCCCCTAGAGGTCTCCTGTTCAGTGCCAGCAACAGGTTGGTACAAGCATAAAAGAAATCTGAAAATATGTCTATTATAGATTCTTTTTCTAAGTTCTCAATGTGCAAAGTTGTGGACGACTTAATAAAAACAGAGCTGGGCTGTAGTAAAGACCACTGCAAGAGTAAATCGTCTGCGGAGTAAAGGCAAAGCTCATGATTTATGTGCTCACACTGTGCGGTCTGATTGTCCAGTCACAACCTGAGTACTCATACTGTGTGTGTAAAATAGAAAATAAAATGTCCTGTAGAATGTACTACAATTGTCAATAAAGATTTATTTAAAAGCTCCACGGCAGGTATAAATTTGTTTGCTTGTGGAGGTCTGTAATGTTACAGCACTATGGATTCATTATTACCACTGTCTCTCTCATTCATATATCTGTGCTGATAGGAGGTGGAGAAAACATCAGAGAGGCATGTGTGCTGTCCAACCGACCAAAATTTCTGGCAGAAATTCATCTTAAATGCAATGGCTGGTCAGGAACAGTTGATTGGGCCATGATTGGTCCTCACTTCCCCATACACTGCACAACAGACAATGTCTGATGAAACTGAAAGTCTGTCCAAAGCCGTGTGGCTAAAAAACCTGATCACAAACTGGCAGGAATTGCACAGTGTATACCTAGCTCTAAGTCAAATTAGCGGCAGGCCCGAATAATCTCAAGATTGAGTCAAGACGTGTCCAAATTGGAAGGTCCAAGTCATGACAGCCTTACAGAGAGTACAACTCAAAAAAAAGAATTCTATCAGAAAATGTTCTTGCACAATTTTCGAGCTATTTACGAAATGACACCTTTCCACATCTGATCTAGGACCTGATACTCTTGAACAGAGGACGGTCCAGGATATCCTTAAGTGTTCAGCTGGTGTTTGTGAATAAAGCATTATTCGTCATTTCACAGATCTTGTCTGAACACTCACGGATCACTCATGTTAGACAGCCTTTTCCACAGTCTCCTATGGAGCTCCCTCCTACGTGTAAGTCATTGCTGATTATCCTTCGGTAATCAGATGGCAACACTTACAACCCACAGCCTTTAATCCATGTCATAATCCTATAATTAAGGCCTCAGTTTGTCAAAGGGGAAGAGTCCAGTGTGGCTGTTATTGCTGTTAAGATTTCTATAGGCAAATGGGTAAACTTGATGTTCATACTCAAGCAAACAGTGAAACAATGCTTGGTTAGTGAAGGCTTAACACAAATAGGGATTATGGTCCTGCTGTTTTAACATGTGCACACACCCACTGATACACAGACAGGCCCACTGATTATTTGAGGGGCTTTATAGAAACTTAAGTTGATGGGAATACTTAAAAATGAGAAGATTTGAAGTTTGTACAAGCAGTAAAACATCCTTTAAAGGTAGATATTAAAAACAGAAACAGCTACCATCACTGTACTTCACAGGAAGGTCACACTCACCTGACACTCACTTGACTTGTTGCTGGTGGAATTCAGTGTCTTGCACAAAAGCACTCAGTTGGCCTCATGCTTAAAATGCCGTGCTAAGACAGATCCCTGTTTCAGAGGTCGAAATTCTAGGTTCAGTGCAGTGTTTTTATGAGGCCTTTCATAAAGAAATTTGCATAATGGCCCATTAGGCTCCTAAAGGTCACAGACACACACACAGCCTTTTTTTAAGTGTGTGCACAATCAAGTGTTTGTGCAGGCTGACTGCTGTTTACTCACTGTGATGCAGAATTAACTGCAGGTAACTGACAGGTTTTTGTACATGCCCATTGTGAAGGTGTATCGAGCAGAATACAAGAATTATCTCTCTAACAAAATGTATTTTTAATCAGATTTTTGGAAAATAAACAGCTGTGTTGATGATACTATGTAAAAATCTGTTTTTCTTGGATGTTTTTTGTCCATTCTTTCAAAGGGGTCATGTCAGTTTTGTTTATGGTGTTAGTTTTTCAGAATAACTGCCATGTGGTCGTGAATGCAGCCTTTGTTATACAGGGATCCTGCAGAAACAGCTCACTCTCTTAAAGTAGACAAGTTTATTTTTACTTTAACTTATTATGAAGTAAATTTTATTGCACGCTGTAGAATAATGACACCATCTGTGTTTAGATTGGTCCCCTAAAAGCAGGAGGTCAAAACCTTTTTGAATGGGGGCCCAGATTAGATAATTCAAAAATACCTGGGGGCCAATTGCTTCTCACATCATATGGGTTATTTTAAAAAGCCATACAACTGAAACACACTCAACTGTTTCATCTGCCAGTGAAAAAGTATTCAACTTTCCACTGCTCCTGAAAGCAGCGGCTCTAGCTGTCCACTTTACACTTTTTTGCTGTTGCCATGTCTGCTTCTTGGTGGGAAATGTCTGCTGTTAGGCTGTCATTCGTTTGTCTATGAAAACACATTGGTTCAGTCTGCGTAGTTCCTACTTGGTGCATGTCTACAAAATCTTTGATAGTCCTGTCACTGTGAGGTGAACAGGAAAAATGTGATCTTGCTTGACTAACCAGTACTGTGCGGCGGGCCACATATAGTATATTTTGAGCAATAAGCTATGGGCCATAAAAAATCGGTCCACAGGCAACGATTTGCCCCTAGGCCAGACTTTGGACATGCCTGACTATGAATATGCAATTCAGTCTGCCACTGGATACGATCTCCTGGGGATTGATTTACAGCACGAAAGAAATGCATCAACGATTGCGCAACCAAACAGGAGAGGATAACGCTTTTGTTGTCCCTGGTGGCTAACCACAGTTACCAAAGAGTATTGTCGTCTTTGTAATAGCAGCACCAACAATTATACCACTTGGAAACGCGGTGGGGTGGGGTTAGGGGTTCACAATCACATGTTAGTGAGAAATATGTATTGCAAAAACACACGCTTTACACAGTAATTAGCCTATGCTTGATATAAATGGGCTGAATCACCTGTCAACAACAACATTCTCCAAAAGGATCATGAAGTCGAATCGACGCCTCTCTAAACACATCACAAAAATTACAAAAATACACAAATATTCTGTTGGATTGAACCTCATAGTATTCTGTTTTTGACAAATTTGCAGTATAGTGTTAGTAGTTTGGTCCTCATCTGGTCACATGTTGTCCATATGAAGCACACACTTGCTGCATTCAGTTACAGCAACAACAAACAAACTAAAAACAATGCACATATTCTTTGGAGAGACAACCACAAAAACTCAGTGAATGGAGGAAACAGAAAAAGTACAAGGGTGTATGTGTGTGTGTGTGTGTGTGTGTGTGTGTGTGTGTACGGGGAGGTTTGTTCCCAGAGAGGGGGGTGAAATGAGGGATGAATGAGAAGGCCAGAGGAGAGCCGTCTGTCTATATGTGTTGTGTAGCTGAATAGATGAGAGCCAGTGTGGCCTCAGGCTCTACCTGACAGACTGGCTGACTGCCTACCTGCACATCATTCTTTGGCTGACTGTACTCACCTGTTCAAATACATCCCTGAGCAGAGAGGGGAGGGGGAGTTGTAAGCTGGTTTTGAAAGTTACAGATCACCTTGTATTGTGACTTGTTCCACGCTCTTGCCTTTACTTGAATGTTTGCACTGTCCACACAAACCCTGGATTTCTCAGTGTTTCCATGGTTTTCTCATTCACTTACATGCTTATTATATTGCTTTTATGGCCTTTTTCTAACAGTGATTGCAGTGTTGTCAGTTCATACACTTTAACAACGTTAGGTTGATTTATGACCACAAAAATGAACAATAGATGGAGGAGGCTAACATAGGTGTACATTTCTGGGGGGACTCATGGGACATTAACAACAAGTAGCAGAGAACTTTGATTTTGACAAACTTAAACACATTTACACCATAAACTGATGCTGATGTCTTTCTGGTAGTGCAGAACTGAAAAATTTCTGGTGATCTTAATGGTATGGTCTACTCTTTCATGTATTCAAACTCAGCCAACTCACATTGGGTTAATGCAGAAGAAATGGTTTTTGGAGTGAGGAGTAGAACGACAAGCTGCATTTTTTAACTGCGACTGTAAGCTAAGATAGTTGGAAAAGCTTTCTGTTAATACAATTGGTACGATAAGGACAGCACCAAGCTTATCTTTCAGCTCCGACTGTCGCTTACACAGATCTTTTTTTCTGGCAACAGACTAAAAGACAGAACAGTAGCTGAGATAAGCCAGGACTAATGAAGTAATATGCAATTTCAGCTCAGGAAAGTGAATATGGCCACCAGTTTGTTTTGCTGTTGTTGATTTCTAACTATCAGCAAATCCCATTAGAGACGTAAATAAATTGATTCTGATAATAAATAAGCGTTGTCAGTGTAGCCAAAACCTAGTACAGTTTATTCCTCTGTACCTTTAGACCTACATTGCTGTTAAAAAATATATATTAAAAGCTCATAAATGACACCAATTGTTGCACTGGGTAAAATGTTCTTTCATTACCAAGAACAAGGCCACTATTTACACTATCATTCTGCCATATACCCTTTTTGCACCAAAATTAGCGCATGTATCTGAGTTTTATTAAATGTTAAAAAAAAGGGCGATATTGTTATATCCATGGGCTGGGCTGGAACAGTCACATGACGTAAGATTAGATTATTGAAACACAGCTGTTTTATGATACATGTTAATAGTTGTCAGCATAATGTTTGCTTCCTGGGAGATTCAGATGTACGAGGTTGTTGCCATACAGGAAGTAAAAGTCACTTTAGTTGTAACATGAAGAGTGGTAGGCCACTGCGAGTCTTTTCTAACCATAACAGATATACTGCTCCTCCATTAACAGCTGTAGATGGATATGCCTTTGTATTTATTTCTTTTGTGTTTTCTGGTGTGTCACGTTTGATGTGACGTATGGACTGGGAAGGAGGTCAGTAAAAAGTAGAAATCAGCATGGAGGTTTGTGAAAATATGGTTGTTACTTCTTTTTTTATATCTCTTTCTTATTCAGTCTTGCTCTCAAACTCGATACACACTAACTTTCAAATGATGTTTGAGCGCTGCTTGGACAGAGACAGATGGCATTTTATGGCAGCATGGCATTGGGTTGGCAAATGGGCTAAAATTAGCGCATCTTTGGATTGGACGTGATCGGAGCTGGAGCCGGGAAAATACCCAAGACTTTAACCTTTTCCATTAAATACAAAAGCCAGATGTTAGTGTGTGCAAGTAGGTTTTTTGGTCCTGTGGGAAGGGGGCTATAGATAGTACACTATTGCACCAAATGTGTATTCATCCACATCTGAAAATAGTCCCCAACAAATGCACTATTTTCTTTTCTGCTGGTTGAGTGAAAACTACAGTGACCAGCTGTTTTAGGATACGAAACTATAAAACCCAATGCTTAAATTAGAGGAGATGCTGCCCGCAAAGTATGATTGATAGATGCTCTCTGGGGAGTACAGGGTATGAGTGGTCAGTAAACGAAAGGAGGACCGAATAAATCAACTCTACAAATAGACCTCACATTAAAAATCCTAACTTTCTAATTACACTCGATCTACTTTAGATCTTTTGACTGCTGTGGTCAAAATCTCCTTCTATGTCTGTAAGCTCCATGAAATCATTTGTATTTTTACTGATTTGAGTTTCTTTGTCTATTCCACAGACCTCCACGAAGTCATGCACAAAACTAAAAACTCAGATGTAACAATCAGGTTACAGTCAGGTCAAGTTTGTGTCAGTTAATTTGCAAATAAGATTTTTGTAGAAATTATTCCTGACGTGGTACAGGTTGTATTCTCACGACTGTTTTACCTCAAGAATAAAAAGCCTCGGTAGACTCTTCCCTTAGAGTAACTGGGGAGAAAAATAAGCCAATGTCAATACAAAGTAGTGAAATGGATCCTCTTTCGCTTCCTTTTTAGTTGTTTGCTTTGCAAATATTACTCTGAATAATTTATGGTTGTGGGATGCAGATTGAGCTATTATCTATCAAGCTATAGGCTGCACATCTACAGTCACAAATACCACGTGTTGATATGGTGTCTTTTGCCATATTTTGCTCCCTCATCAAAACTCAAGGAATGGCAAACTTTGACTACATTTACATGCACACTAACATTCCACTATTCCAATGTTTTAAATTTGATACGGGTCATGTAAACAGTCTGTTCTGTTTGGATATTCCAAATTAGGCCTTATTCCAAATATAGCAGTTTTCCAATAAAGACATGGGATATGATGGTATTATTCAGGTCTTAAGGAGCAGTCTCTGGACATGTACACAACACATTCCAAATATGCATCTGAATTGAGGTTTTTATGACAGTTTCTGATGCACGGCCTGTTACCTGATTGTGGTCAGCTCTGGATGCTTTGTACACAAACAAACTCACCAGCAGTGTGCAATGCTGGGGTAGAGACGGACGTTCAAAAGACAAACCCAAATTTTGTGTCAGGAGGAATAACACATCTGCTTTTAAAGATTCTGAAAGACTTGGATATCAACAGGATTTTGGATATGCTCAAATACTGCAAAGCTGAAGAAGGAGGCTGAAGGAATGAAAGAGGGAGGCTGTGATCGCACAATCAAACAAGTCTGCCATTGATGGAAAACTTTGAAAAAAACCCAACAATTTTGACGCAGAGAAGGAAAATGGCACAGTTGGCTCTAGCTGGATCATTTGAGCTGATTTCATTGTGCATGGTTGCATGTGAACAGGAATATTAGTGGTCATCTTTATTAGCCATGTAAACAGCCTAGTAGGGATATAGTGCTGCACGATTAATCTAATCGCAATCGCAATCGATGTCAGGCTGTGCGATTACATAACCGCATAAAAGGCTGCAATTTGCGATTTAATGTAGGCTAAATAAATGTTAACATGTGTGCCTGTGAACGTGGCTGCCTCTCCTGTAGTGTGTGGAGTTTGTTGACATCACGCCCACAAGCTATCCTGGTGCGTGCAGCTGGCGTGCAGCAGTGACCAACACAGACGCTGAAGAAGAGCATGAGCTCGACCAAGAACAGGCTGAGTTGGTGGCGAAAAAAACGTCTGTTACATGGCGATACTTTGGATTCAGGTACAGCGACATTGAACAGAAAGACGTGCTGTGTAAGTGTAAAAGTTAAAGTCGCCACGTCCTGCGACAACACGACCAATCTATATCAGCACTTGAGACGGGACGTGGCGACTTTAACTTTTAAACTTTTACACAGCACGTCTTTCAGGTACGACGACGTTGGACAGAAAGACGTGCTGTGTAAAAGTTTAAAAGTTAAAGTCGCCACGTCCCGCGGCAACACAAGCAATCTATATCAACACTTGAGACAGCACAGCGCAGGGAAAAGTAGGCAGAGTGCATGCGAGAGAAAGCCGAGCCGTGTAACGTTAAAGACAATGACACAACTGAAAGCCGCCAGAGCCTCATAAAACAACACCCAAGCACAGTTAAGCAAACATTTGTAAGTGTCACAGGGAAATCATGGACTCCATAACAAATGAAAAATTGAGCAATTTTGCTCGGTTTCGGCCCACTTGACATGCTGCTGTGTTGTGCTATGGCGTGCTGGAATTTGTCATTTACGTGACAACGCCTGAACGCAACACTGCCTCGCTCCACTGTGTGTACAGTTTATGTTTATGTTTATTTTATTTAAGAGGGGACAGTGCACATTAATTAACATGATCACTTAAGTCACATAAATGTGCCAGATTTAGCCATACAGGCTAATTTTCATCTGCAGATGTGCTGCGCTGCTGTGTGAGCAGCGTGTTTGACTGTGCTCAGTCTGTTGATGGTCATTGACACACTGTCTGTCCATAACAATAACTATGTCAGGTCAGTGCCCCCCTAATATAATGTAGGGGAAACACTGAATCAAGCAAAGAGACTCATGATACCATTTATTTATTATATATTATTGTAATTATATTGTATTCGCAATCGCAATTGCAAATCGCAATATTGTCCACCATAATCGCAATCGCACATTTTTATCAAATCGTGCAGCACTAATTTAGAACACATCTTCCTATTTGCTATGTTCCAAACATGGCGTGAACACACCATAATATATTCTCTCAACCTCCTTCACTTCTCACTTACTCACTTTCTCCCCTTCTCCTATCCATCTTCCCTCAGTTCTCTCCCTCCCCAGTTTTCTGCCCCTGCATAGAAGCAGAGGGATTTTGATGTTGTCCCAGACAATAGACAATTTGGGTGATTTCCTGTGCGCCAGTGTCATATGATTTTGTCCTGAGGCAGTGCTGTTCCACAGCCTTTTGTCTGGCTGGCCTGAGCCATGGAAGTCAGACTTCCCTCTTTCTCTCCTTCCCTTTTCATGTGGCCTGTGTGAATGAGCCGAGTCCGCAGCCATTGTGGCGTGATTTAGTGATTTATCCATTGGATCCAGTGACCGAGGGTTTGACGTGCGGTGTTAACTGTGTATTTGATACTACCAGCCAGGTCTTTCACAGGGATAGTCTCTCCACATAGGAAAGACTTGTGCATTGTGGGTAACAATAGCTTTTGTTGTGTTGGATAATAGAGGTTTTAGAAAGGGTATTCATGTTCCTGTGGTGATTAGATGGTTTTAATGTTTAAGTTGCATTCAAAATGTTTATAATCCTCTCTTTGATTTCAGTGACATACTCACGGTCAGTTTTTTTTCTCCTCCAAAGTTCAGATTAAATGAGCTGTTGAATTTCAGTCAGTCAGTGTCAAGCATGTTGTTCATTCAACATACTTTTCCTATTGTGACCGTTTTCCGAGGAAGATGCCTGTGTGGAACTGACATGTCGGGGAGCTAAGTAAAACTGACGTGGTGCTATTACATCAGGAAGTGTGTCTAAATGTATGAAATGCTAAGTGCTAAACTGGATTGACATGGATGGTTGAAATGATTTTAATCAGGAAATGACAGACTTAATGTCAGGATTCTTTCTGCCCCAGCATGTTCATATCCTGAGGATATAAAAGAAGCATCAGTATGTTACGAATGTGAGAACTGGGCCTCAAATTCCAACTTATGCTGTTATGTGTGACTGCATGCATGACCTGCATGAGTCTCTGAAACTAAGGAGCTTCAGGAACTTTACTCAGGCACGAAATGAGAAACTAAAGGGTTCAGTATCCTTAAAAGGAAGGTCATACTACTTGATGTCTAGTGTTATGCAAGTTACTAAAAATTAGTAGTTTGTCAGTCCCAGCATGGAGGGGTCTGAGCTAATGTCTTGCAGCCACCGGTGCTAACAGCGCACACACTGCTAACAATGGCAGAGCTAACAGTGGTAACTGGGTGGGCCGCATAGTGTGCGCTAGCATTCCACATTGCCCACATCCTGATATCAGCAATAATCTCTGTGTGACATCTCTAGTTAGTAGGTGGAATTAGAGTAACATGTTACTTAAGTCTCAACACTGGTGATGTCTCCCCAAGTCTAAGGGCCCTGACACACTTAGCCGAATTTCTGTAATTGGTCAATGTCAGGCCGTCAGTGAGTTACTGTCCCCCTAGTTTTTGAAGTGGCGTCCTGCATCATTGGCACTACTCAGCACTTGTTGGCTGTTTTTAGGCCAATGAGGCCTTTGTGCCCACTAGTTTTTGATGTTGGTTTTGGAGTGTCTGTGCTACCCGTTCTGAATGGCCACCTCAAAGGCAAGAATGAAAAATAAGAGGTTGAAGCAGTAGTTCAAAGCCTGACTTACTTTCCCACCTATGCAGACTTGCAGAACTGTAATACAAGGATTGATAAGTGTAGGAGCCTAAATGCAGTTTCATAATTGTAACTTCTAAGTTTAGGGTATTATTATTTTCATTATTGCACTGTACCTTTAATTGCCTCTTTTTACACTCTCGCCAGTAGGGGGAGTTTTTGAATTTGAGACAGTTAATTGCAGTGGAGTGTAGAGCCACACAGTTTTTTGACCTCCTCCTCCTCTTATCTTTTATCCCTTTTTTGTTTTACCTCTGTCAGTGGAAAATTGTGGATTTGGATCTGTATCTGCATTTTTGATTTTTTGAAGTAAACAATTAAACTTTATCGAGTAGTCCGGTGGATTTTTTTACACGTGGGGAAAAGAGTGAAGGGTTCGATTAGAGCGTCAAGCTATGGCTTCACTGATAGGAAACCTACAATAAGAATGGTTGGATTCTGGCCTCAGAGAGGAGGTTTCAGACACTGTTAGCAGGTGTTCAGACAGAAAACAGCCCTTCGTTTTAAAAAAGGCAAAGAGGTGTAGGGGGCATGTTGTTATGAGTAAAACGCACTTGTACAGCACTTTCCGACCACTCAAAGCTAGATGTCACTTTCACCCAATCACACACCTTCACAAATTGGTGGCTGAGGCTACCATACATGTGTACCTCTTGCTACTCAGTAACCATTCACACACTGATGGAACAGCCATCAGGAGCAATTTTGGGTTCAGTATCTTCCCCTGACTAGGGGAGGTATCTTCCTCTGTCATGTGGACTAGAGGTGCCGAGGACTGAACCACCAAAGTTCTGATTGGTGGACGACACGCTCTACCTTTTGAGCCACAGCCGTCCTCAGTACTGATGAAACAATGTGATACAATCCAGGTAGTCCAGTTTGAGAAATCAATCTATGACAGTGAGGACTTATCCAATGCCAGAACAATAACAATATTGTTAAGAAGGATTTTACAACTCAAAAAGTAGTGAATCAGCAATATTCTCAAGGTATGACATTCACGTTACAAAATAATCTACCAGGACAGGAGTGTACCTTTGCAGGGGTTTGACTACCTTGTGGCATAATGTTGCATTGTTTAGGCAAAAGGGATGACCCTGCAGTTTTTTGCAGGAGCCCTCTACTGTGTTAATGTAGTGGTCACAAACAAATGAATGAGGGGTCTGTGTTTTTTTTTTTGTTGGTTTGTACGTACAATTGGTGCATTCTTGTGCACAACTGTGTTCTTAGTACCTGGTTTAAAAAGCACTTCTGCAATACCAAAAGTCTTAAGGAGAGAGAAACTACAGTAAGGTCCAGGAACCAAAAGTAGTTTCCTTTGGTTTCAAAGTTTCTGCATTCCCTAAATGTTTCCTGGCTTCCTGGAAAAGGTCCTGCTGTATAAGTGGCAGTGGCAACCCTGATGGACAGGTTTAACCAACCTCTCAGTCCTCACTGTGCAGAACTTCGTAACAGAAAGTCAAACAAAAAAGAAGAGGATTCTTGCTGGATGTGTCACTGAGGATTTGGCACATAGCATTCAGACACTGTGCCTGGATTTATTTAATGTATTCATGTGCTTTTGTGTTTCTACTAGTAGCTGAACTGAAAAACAGCAACATTAGAAGGTAAGTTCTTTCTAGAATTCTTTTGTCGCAAAACGGCCCTCATACATTGACTGAACATTTCCTGTGTGTGTCTGCAGCTCTGTCTGTCACCTCCTGTGACCTCCAGCGAAGACAGACCTGTTGGCTTTGATCACACTCTTGTTCTTCTACAGTGCGTGCGCGCACACACACACACACACACACACATACACAAGGGGCCTCCATAATGCTTGTCCTCCTTCAAGAAGAGGTCTGTCAGGCTGTGTTCGTAACCAAAGCTGTGCTTGCATTTGTGTGTGTGTGTGTGTGTCTGTGTGTCTGTGTATGAGTGTGTGCGTAACTGGATCCTCTTATAGAGGATACATGTGAGTGAAATGTTATGATCAAACCTGCTGATACTGAAAGCCAAGAAGGGGGGTATGACATATGAGAGGAGAGAAAGAGTGTGTTTGTATGTGTGGGGTGTGTGTGTGTGTGTGTGTGTGTGTGTGTGTGTGTTTTGCAAGAGAGAGTCAATGACACAAAGCAGATCTTATCAGAATAAAGATTCAGAATAATTTGTCTCTATCTTTAAGGTAGACAGTTTTCAGCATTCAGTTTAAAAGTTGTTTGGCTGATACTCCATTTGCAGCCATGTCACTAAGAGCTCCTGCATGTGTTTTTGAAATACTGAGAAAACCATAAAATGTTGCATAGTGGACCAAAAATGTTGACAACTCAACTGCTACCATCACCAGCTAGATCTTCATTATTATTTTTATTAGATACTTTGGTGGAAAAATCAAGTTCCAGCGCAGCAAGTTTCAGAGTGGAAGAAAAGCACAGGATAAAGGGACCTGAATCGCATTACAATGATTAAGTGAGAAGAAACAACCAAGCCAACAAGAAAAGCACACTCAAGGACAATAAAGATGTAACCAAATGAAGCTAACCAAGCTAACAAGCAGAACAAGCTTTGTTTTCATTTTTGGGGGAAGTTTCGTTAGCATGGAAGTAATTGAGGGAAAGATAACAGAACTCTAAACTGTCGTCAGAGACAGAGAAAGAAAACTGTTTCAGCAATATGATAGAGGTTGGTTATTGGGTTTTTTATGTGGTCAGACATGTTTTAATAGCTAAGCCAAAATGCTTTTTTGCGCAGGCTAACAAGTTGCTAATGGTGCTAGCATAGCTTAGCTGCCAATATAACACAATGCGTATTTAGTCTTTCAATCTCACACATTTTTGTGTGTATTGTGAATGCACGTTGTAAAATTGTAATTTTTTTATGCAACATCCTTTTTAGCACAGCATGTGGTTTTCTGTTATTCATGGCGTGCACCATTTGCAGCAACTGCTGGGTTTTGTAGTAATAAATGAAAAACAGTCTGAATGACACTCAAATCAGGAATAAAGGAGGGATATATGATATTTTACAGTTTCAACTTGTATTGCTGCAAGTATGAGGCTAATAGCCTGCTGTTACAGAGATAGCAATAAATCCTGATTGAATGTTGGAGGCAAAACAGATGCTTTTAGCAAGGTCTTTAACAAAGGTACTTGACTGATTCATTCAAAGGAACTTGAAAGCCTTGTTAATTTACAAAGTAAAAGCTTTTTACATTTAATATTGGACTTCATCTTTGTGAAATCACCATTATGATCATATCTTAGTTACTCAAAGCCAGAAATGAGATTTTCCACCATGCAGTCCGAAGCATTCAAGTGAGTTGCTTGATATCCCTGACAGTCAGTGCAGAAGATCATTCATGTAACATACAGCACAGGGTGTGCTGGTGTTATGCAACTGAATTACATGCATAAGATGTGCTCAAGTAAAGCCATGTATCGCCTCTGTCATATGAAAACCTGATGTTCTCAAATAGTCAGCCACTGTTTCTAGTGGGTTTTTTTTACCTCTGGGGTGTAAAATTGTTAGCATATTTCAACTTGTACAAAGATGAAAGTAGCATTATTATTTAATTTCACATGACAGCAAAATATGCTCCACAATGCCCCCAATTCTCAAAGAAGACTGGACCTAAGCTGATTTTTTTTAAAGTAACAACTCTTTGTTGTCAAACTGCATTTGACAAAAATATAGGTTCTACACCAGAGAATCATGGGGTGGATTATGAGAAAATTGACCTCTGGGCACAGATATGCAAAGGGCCCCACCACCTCTCCTACATAGGAAATAAGACACACAGAATTCATCTTAGTTTTACGTCTCTTTGTATCTGCATCTTATTGTGGTTTTGTGTCTCTTTGTGGTTATTTTGTGTCCTTTTTTGTCTTTTTGTGTCTCTTTGTCTTTATTTTATGTCTCCTTGTGGTTGTTTTGTGTCTTTTTTTAGTCGTTTGGGTCTCTCTGAGGTAGTTTTGTCTCTTATTGAGGTCATTTTGTGTCTCCTTATAGTTGTTTTGTGTCTGTTTGTGAACATATTGAGTCTCTTTCTGGTCGGTGTTTATTTGTGTGACATTTTGCGAGTGAAGGCCAAGGGGCCTCTGCTTGTTCAGTAAAAAATGTCTAAAACAAATCACATTTATTTCTACATAACAGGAAAATCATCCTTATGCTGAAAACATGAGGCAAATGACATCTTTGAGACATTTGGAAACATCCAAAAAAGGTTCCACTATTGGTGAGTTTACTGGACAAACTATTCAATTAGTTTTGATTTCCTGAGTTATTTTGCTGTGACACTGCAAGTGACCTTTTTTAAGTATCCGGATCCCTGTATTTTACATCCACACCTGCAAGTTGTGTTTGTAATACTACTGCTCTCTTCTCTGGTATGTTCTGAAATACAAATCACATATATTTCCACATTAATGTACGTCTAACCATGAATGGACTGCAAAGCATTCTGGGTCTTCTATCATAAACATCACCCAGTAAACTACTGCACAGGTCTTTATAATGCGTGCAACAATATAGACATCCTCAGCTTTTCTGCAGGTGATATGCACAGTCTTGCACAACTTGAACATAGCTGTTGTGAAACAGACACAGTCATTAAAAAGTCAGGTTTTACTACCCATTCATACTCATTTATGAGGCCGATCTTATCGAACAGGCATGAATGCAGGTCAAACATCAGGATGTGTGTGCTCATGTTTTTATGGCACCGTGTTTTTATGGTTGATACGCCATTGTGTTGCTCTGGCTAAAGATGCCCGTAGGCAACATACAGCGACTTTTATCAAAAGTATCGATGTGTTTTATATTGTTACATGCTTTATTGACGAACAAAAGGTTTTATTTTCCTGTTCACTTTTCACATCAAGTGATAACAACATAGATACCAGAATCACCCTCACTTAGTAATTCACTGCTCCATGAAAACACTAACATTCTGTGTTGTTGATATAAGGCAACAAGCTTTTGTCTAAATTACTCCATATTTTTCTTAACATCCATAAACATTTACCTCATTTGATGACTTCATCCCATTTCACTTTTAAACTCATCCACCGGACCAGTGGTGAATAACACTCTGTTAACAATACTCAGTGACAATTTGCCATTCAGAGCCAGGGAGTGTTTCACAGATGGAGCTTACTTGATCCCAAACAAACAAGTCTTTTTTATGATTTGGTCAATGCATGCAGATAATCATCTAAACTGGGCTGATATGGGGACAATCAGCCAGCAGCAGAGTTATGTAATGTTTGGAAACTCGTCTACCTTGTGTAGTTATTGTGCGTGTTGTAGTTCTAACTATTGCACAATTGCACCTGAAAACAGGCCTATGCACACATGCATTTCACCTTTGCTTTGGTATTTGCACATTAGTATTATTGTATGATCCCAGTCAAAAGGGGCTCTGAATAAGTCCAGGCATACCTGACATGGACCACCTGAGGGCAGTATATTTCAATGTTCATTACTGTAAGTGAATTTGATCCTGATCACTATGTGGAAAGCTTTGCATGCTAGTCTGCATGGTCAAAGAGATTACCCAAAGACAGTGCAGAGTCAGATGACAATAAAATTAACATCTGTACACAGCTGTTTGTTTGTTTGTTTGTTTGTTTGTTTTTAATCCAGTAATATAACAATAGAACAATAAATATTGAAGTCTGATTGACAAGACAGAAGGTGTGAGGTTTCAATGTTAATGATGCTTTTAAATAAAGTGTTTATGACTGGAACTTAAATAATATTCTTTGAGGGTTAAGTACTGACAACTTTCATGTATTTCTACTGAATTCTCTTCACTTGCTACCAATGTCCAACCCTGCTCTCTGATGTTTATGTTTAATATAGTATGCCTTGCATGTAAGATTACAGTGAAAAAAAAAAAAATGCAGTGCATTTTAAATTAGAATCCTTTTCAGTATGATGACCATGACTCAAATTTGGTGACACTAACTGGATTGGTTTGATTGCTCAGCCAGTAATACTTGAAGCTGCTACTAAAGCTTTTCATTTCCCTCTCTCTATTCACATCCTCCTTTACTTCTTTGTTTCCTGCTTCTCCCTCTTTAATTTCCCTCACCAGGCACATGTATGTGTACTCACACAATTACCAGGATGTACAGGTATGTCATTTAAGTGTTTGCATGTGCGTCTGTGCACGTTTTCCGCTCTGTCGGGAGACAGACTCGTCTGCCTCTTTGTTTGTGTATGGCATGGCTTGTGATAACCTAATCACAATCCTCCAAGAGAGGCTGGTCAGATGTCTGAGTAAGTGTACAATGTGTGTGTGTGTGTGTGTGTGTGTGTGTTTGCATGCGCGCTCCATGGGACGAGCTGAGGTTAATTCATCACGTCTCCTCTTCCTTATCAGTCAATTATGTTTATGAGTTGTCTGTATAGACATAATGACTGTGTGGGACCAGAGTGTACACACACGCTCACACACATTCTGTACTAAGTGGTACAAGAGTCAAGAAGGGAAGTTTATGAGGTCTGTAGGATGTTTTATAGAGGCTATATGAGGTTTAAAAGTTACAAGCGAATATTTTAACCTATCGATTTACCTTTTTGATGAAACAAGTTGAGGGGAACAATGGCAGACATAAAAAGTAAAACCAAAGAACACAGTGGGGGGGGGGGGGGGGGGGGGGGGGGAACCACTTGACAGGACATGAATCACTGGGACACTTGAAAGCTTTGACTAAAACAACACATGACATGGAGATCCATATCAATGCGTAAGACAAACAAATTGGCAGTTAAAGTTATCATCAGTGTTTATGCTGTTTGATGTGGAGAGCTATGTCAAGCATGCATGGACTGTATATTTTTCTCACTCAAAAAAAAAAAAAAAAACAGTGGAAAAATTAATGTGTGAGCAAACAACAGGACACAGGACAGAGGGAGAATGAGGTCAAATGAGAGAGATTTAAAAGAAACAGGATAAAAGCAACAACAGAATTCCAAATGTGGGGTTTCCTAGATATGTGATAGTGCCGCTGTGGTGCCACTGCTGCAATAGCATCTAAATAGAAAATCTCCCTGAGCAAATGAGCGTCCCATCTGGGGCCTTTGAAGTTCCTCGGCAGCGAGACCCGACGCTTCCTCTTTGCGTTACAGAGCCAGTTTGTGGTTGGTTTCTCAGGGGAATTAACAATACGTGCCTTGATCCATGCGTGCCTATGTGTGTTTACGTTTGTGTGTTTATCATAATCCTGTGAGCCAGACTACACTGGATGGGTGCCACACAAGCTGCCATGTTATTGCACATCTCTTCTTGTCTCCCTTCTTTTATCCTTATTTCACAATCACACACAGACACTTTGCACACACATGCTGCAAAAATGCACCAGAATACATGCACAAATGCAAACACATTATTTACATACAGACACAAACTTGATATGAAGATACAGTAGGACACATAATGACTTTGATGCTAATTTACTCCTGTGCGTAATGTAGCTTAACGTTAGTGAAATACCTGATAAGAGAGTAAACTGCATGCCATGCTGATAGGATTGCATTTACATTCTTGCTAAATTAAGCTATCTTTCTACTATTTGGATACCAGCTTTATGATGAGATGTAACTGTTATTCAGTTGTGCTGTGCAGCATGGTTGTACTATTTTTCTAGAAGATGGTGGGCTGTAGATTATTATATGGAAAAGCAACAGAGGGCATCTGGGTTGTTTATTTTAATTATGATTTAGTTTCCTGTCTTTTCCTTGAAAACTTCTAAACTTAAAGATGGCTCTGAGAAGTTTTTAGCTGCAGTCAGCTCAAATGGATTTCATGGTAATCCTTGATCCAACAAAAATCAAAGACTTAAAGGATAAGACTGGTGTTATTCTATATTTTTTGGTTTTGTCAGTAATCTTAGGCAAAGACCAACACCAACAATGCATCAGTCCATCTCACAATTCTTCCTGAGTTCCCTATACCTGTTTGTGGCACAAAGCCACAAGCCTATTGGTTCCTACTGAAGATATACATCTTTAACAACAGGTCAGACATATATAGTTTCATATCAAAAAAAGGCCAACTAATCTCCCTAAAAATGTGGGCACTGTAGTTTTTAGCAAATGTGACTCAAACATAGATAAATAGTGAATTTGTTAAGCACTATTTTTGGCAGGGGATTAATACGCATTCTGGAGAGTATTCATGGCAGGGCAGTTTGTGTAGTGTTTATTAATGATAAAGTAAAGCTGCCGTGTTCACAGTGAGGTGGAATTTAAACTTCTGTGTTGAATACGGCATAACCCATGCCGCAGCCTGACGTGCACCTCCCCAGAGATGTAACAATGCAGCGACGCAGACCTCCTGTCTATTTTTGAAAGATGAAACCATGTCCCTCAGTGGAAATGAAGCTTTTATTTACTTTTATTTCAGAGATAAGAATTAACAAATTGTGAAGACAGTAAAGCCTCCACAAAAATAGCATTGTAAGTCTTGTGTGTGATTTATCCTTCAGGGATTTATACTCCGGGATTTATCCTGGCTTCATATGAGAAGGGGAAATCTTTGCTCGTTGCTAGGCTAATTTATACAATGTAAAATGCCATAGGCTTGTGCTAATAATGTTAGCATGTTGTATTTGTTTGGAAAACGTGTTTAGTATGACAGTTGTTTTGTCGGTGAACCCTGCGAGATGTAACGGAGCCGAATTATGTACTGTTACCTTTGTTAAATGCTGCTGTTGTCCCTGGTTTTATATGAGGAAAAGATCGCTAGCTGCTAGGCTAATTTATACAATGTAAAATATCATAGGCTTATGCTAATAACATTAGCATGTTGTATTTGTGGGGAAAATGTGTCCAGATAAAGACAAGTGCTTTGTCTGGGAATGCTGTGAGTTATAATGAAGCTGATTTGTGCACTTTTGTTTGAAATTGTCTCTATTAAGCCATTTTAATGTGTGTTTTGAATCAACTAAACTTTACAGCATTTCACAGAAACCCCGATGCTGACTAGTGTTTTGGAGGTGTAACTGCAGAGTGACACAGACACACCACTGCACAAGTATAAATGCTCACAATGACGTGGGCAACGTATGTAGGCTACAGCATAGGGTCTGCTACATGAGTATAAATCCTGCTTAATGAAAGAACATGTCACCCAGTGCAACAGTATGGCCTTTTTCATACATAGCAGTGGCGGCTGCTGGTCTTTCAAACAGAGGAAGCTCACTTTAAGTTTACATCATAAAGTTTGTCAAATTGTAGCGAGGCAGTAACTTATAAAAGGAACATTTCACTGAAGCCATTTTTCAACCACACTCATGCCATCAAACCACAGCAAAACACACCTCAAAGATTTTCAGATGGGTTTATACACCTGAACTGTACTGTACAAACAGTGAAAATGAGCTATATCGCTTATGGAAATAAGGAACTCCGGTCAGAAGACTCCACTCACTGATGCCGGTGTGTATTTACAAAGCGCTGTTAATCACAAAGGGGTTCAGCCTTTTAGACAATTCCTCCAATCATCATGCATACACCGAGCGTCCTCTCCCGCCTACCGCTCCATTAGGTCCCAGGGAAGCTGAGCCTCCCTGGAAGTGACGATTTTGTCGCATTTATCCAATGACCGTCTCGCTTTGCTGCATGAAAAAAACCTGCTCAGTGCTGTCTCATAGAAATGCTTGGAGGCTCCGTATCCATCGTGCTGACACGAGAATGTATGACAGGGAGGTCGCATTTGAAAACTAGTGATAAACAGCTGAGGTTTGAACATCATAGTCATGATTAGGGGAAGTTCAGCCTCCCTTGTTGTCTCAGAGCAATCGCCCCTGATATATAGACAGCAAAGGGACTTTAGGCATACCCATTTCCATGTCATCAAATACCGGCAATCAGCGTGATACCAACGCTAAAAGCACAATTTAGTGTCTCTATGAGACTCACCTGGCTTTCAACTAATGTAAACCCACCTCCACCTCCTCCTCCTCCTGTTTGTGGTGTCAAACCAGAAGTCACCGTTATTTTAACATAATGTTACGTAATTTACATATGGTTGTTGTGGACTGACGTCACTCACATGACATAAATGTGACGTATGTTGCATGATAAACATACCGATCGTAACCCAAAACATAATGTTTTTTCTAAGTCTAACCAAGTAGTTTTGTTAATTAAACATTTCCACATCAACCACGTGTTTTGATGTGTTTCAGCTGTTTGTCACATAGATATGCCAAACGGTGCTGTCTGCATCGCTGCCAGACATGAAGGGGTGTGAAAAAGCATCTGTATTTGGCAACCAGGAAATGGTAATGGGTTAGATATATCAGACTTTGGATATACAGCAAAAATAGTTGTTAGTAGGCTTAGTTTACTGCTTGGACTTTTAATGGGATTTGTTGCCAGTCAGAGATATGCAAAATGTTACCAGACTTAACCTTTGTGTAAAAGATGGTTGGTATTACCAGCAGGGCCTAATGCTGTATGGCCTACCTATCTGAAGTATTTCCCTGCAGTCTGTCACACTGCTGTCATTGCAATGTTCAGGTGGCTCTCAGCTTTGCTTACTGCACCCACAATATCAAGTGTGACTTTGCTTTATCCTTTAGTACTGATATATGAGCCACAGGAATGTCATTTTGTCAGGAGATGCTTATTTTCAGTAGGGTTTTCTTGATGAAAGATCCAAATAATCCTTGTGGATCACTTTGTACTATCTGTGATGACAACATGCAGTTATCCACATGTAGCTCTGTGTCTGTTCAGAAACAGGACTTAATATCCTTTGTTTGCTCTGCTCTCCACATTGTGCAGGTGTACCACTAAACCTATCAAGGAGCCTATAATCATACCTGGCTTGTAGCCCAAACTCATATCTCCCGTATGATGTTATTTTTTTTTTCACCAGATAACATTCAAACTTCATCCAACACCTGTTAGAAATTACGAACTGTGCGTTTGAATGTTGAACTTTAACACTGGAGGAGATAATGTATTATAAAAGGGTTTGGCAATTCAGCCCACATTTCTTTAGTGTTCTGTGGATTATTAGTTTCGTTACCATTAATAGAAACTGACATTATCACAAAGAGTAAAAGAGCTAATGCAGCACTCTGAGGCTTTAATATCAATAAAAGCTTATCAGGTTGAGTGTGGAAAACAGAAATGATTGTGTAATAATATAAATGAAACCCTACTCTGTGTTATTCTTCTTTCAGTTTGAACTTGTCTATCATTCGTTCATGATGTAGCACTTTTTGTGTTAGTCACAGGTTTGCAGTTGCTGCTCGTACACATGACAAGGAGTGATTCAGTGGCTGTTCCCGAAATACTGTCAGGTTTGCACAACTACCTGAAGGGACACCTTTGGGCTTCCTGAACCTTGGGAACAGACTGAATGACAAGAAACATTCAGTCTATTTTTTGTTAGTGACAAACACAAATATTGATCTAATCTGCAAGTAGAAAGGGACACGATTTTATTTGCTTAGTATACAATATAGTAGACATCTTGTACTAGAGTTTTGCTATATCAGCTTTTACCTATCAATCATCTAAAGGTTGTAACAGCTACTATTGTGTGTCAATATCTTGTATCATGACATTTTCAAATATCTAAGTAACCCAATATCTTGTGTTTTAAGTATTTCTGTATGCAGGATGGATTTTAAAAAGGGTGACAAGTTCCTGAAATAACACGTAGTCCACACCATACTAAAATCTTCCATTAGTTTTATATTTAGATTGCAGCCACTCTTGATAATTCTTGTAAATCCAACAGACGCGCTGCAGCGTGTTTCAAAAGGATCTTAGAAGCTAAGAAAAATACATGTCTCGTCTACTTTTGATGACGCTGCAGTGCATTGCACAGAGCACTGTATGTGAAATATAAATAGCCTACAACGTAATTATGAGGATTAATGCATTTTTAAAAACTTATACACAGCCACAAATCTTTAATCCATCTCTTTCCTGATTGGACTTTAAATGGTATTAACTTTGTTGGTAGGCTACAGCACAACAATAAGGACAATATGCACAACTGAAATAAACAAAAAAAGACACCATTTAACTATACAGTTGACCTATTTACACAGGGTAGAAGTACAAATATCAAGGAAAAATGTCTGCACACCTGCAAAATCGGGCAGGCAAAGTGCCAAACAGTCCTGGTGTGGTATGACACTGTGTAGCAGATGGAACAAAATGGGTCACAGCCAGACAATGGAGAGCTGTGGCTGGTGAAATTGTCATTTCCTGCTACCTTACAGTTAAGATGGGGGCAAATTTAGCAAAAATGGGGATTATTTCATTTCGTATTGAGCTTAACTTTAGTGGATCATAACATATTGGGTAGAGAACTAATCTGCAGATGCTGTGGTTCAAAATTCCAACAACCTTTTTCATGGGTTTCAGTTTCTGAGCCACGACAAAGCCCACAATGTGTCCTGCAACAGACTAGTTAGGGAGGAATAAGGAGTCAGCAGTTAATGACGGTTAAAAACAGTCAGCTAAAGTGGCTTTTCAACAATTATGAATCCCCGCAACCACTAAAGATCCTTGAGCATACAGTCATAACTGTGCACAAAAAATATTCAGCTAATTGGTCCAGCAGTATTTGAGATTGGCTGCGGACAGTCAGATACACACAAACACACACAACTAAATGCAGGATCCCCACCTGGAGAAGATAATAACTTGCAACAGCCTCTATCATTGGTTTTGATCCTTAAGAACTCAATGAATAAATAAATAAATGGATAGACAAATTAATAGTTGACTAAATAATGAAAATAGGAAAAAGGGTGAATCCTCAGGTAAAGCAACAGAAGACTGACAGACAGGCAAAAGTTGTTGTTCATACAAAGTAGACAGAAGAAGAAACAGTAGTACAACTTGTGTGGAAGCCAATTTAGTCACCTCCAATTGACAATACATGCGGTATTGATCAATCATTGACTGCATGAAATGTAAAAGACAGAGCTCAGCTATTCTTAAAATAACATAACATTAATGAAAAAGTGTCTATGCTGCCTTTCTCTTGGCTATACACGTGCATACACAACACACAAAACCACACACAACTGTGTCAGTGACTAATTTGGTGGACATCCAGCCAAGCCAAACTTCTCCGTTTAGGTAACCACACCTTGGCATGATAAGACCTTTGGACTGATAAGACCTATTCCAGGGAACTGAGTCCAGCAACAGCTGCGATCGCCAAATCTAATAAAATAATTGCAGTAAAAGTAACATTCTTAGATATATTATATATGTAGTTGTGTGTAGATAAACAGTCAAGGATATAATGCAAGTTCACTTTTTGTACTCAGAACATATCAGATTTGTTTTACTAGTAAACAAGAACAGTCAACAGCCTTCAGGCTGTACAGCACTTAGAAAAGAAGTGCTTTGAGCTACGTGCTAACATCAGCATGCTAACATGCTCACAATCACCATGCTAACACACTGGTGTTTAGTGCATAGGCCTTTAATCTTTAATGTTCACTGTCTTAGTTTAGCATGTTAAGATGCTAACATTTGCTAATTAGCACTGATGGCAATAGCATTATTTTTGCAGGTATTTGGTCATAAACCAAGGAAGAAGACAAATTCAAATTTTGACTTGATGGTGGAACAAGATGTAGATGTAAAGTCAAGGAAGTCATTGCAATTCATCCTGTGGGAAGAATAAATGTATGGGAAGATGCCATGGCAATCCATCCAATGGTTGTTGAGATATTTTATAAAAAAAAATTAAAAAAGCAACAAACAAGCAAATATCATCTTTATGATGTTGCTAAAGGGAAAGTCAGGGGATCATCAAAATAAGTAGGGTTCATCCTCTGGGGGCCATACATGTCTGTACAAAATTCTGTAGTAATACATCCAGTGGTCGAACATTACCATCCCTATAAGCCACCCTTTTAGTATGGCTAAAAAAAGTGCAAAAAGTGAACCGCGGGATGCTGACTTATTAAGTGGTTTGTGCAGACTGTTGGTCAAAGTGTCTCCAACAACAAACCACATCACCACCCAGTGTACACTATCACTCTGTCATTCTTTCTATCTGATTTGTAGCCTTTACTGTATGTGTGCCATTTCCACAGCAGTAGGAAGTTGGGGGGACAAAAAAGCTTAGTTTCCGTCTTCCAGTGCTAATGGTATTACGGGGTAATAGTCTCCAGAGGGGTAGCATTTCCTCCACTGATGGAAGCACAGACACATAGGCACAGAGCCACAGTAGTTCCGGTAGCCCACTAAGGGATCCAGGCTCCTTCCCCACTTTGGCTTGTCTCCATCAGTTAGCCCCAGATTATTAAGCAGAGGCCAGTGGGGGCTTGTTAGTGGTCTAGCCTGGCCAATTCTGGTCTCTGACAGTCTGTTCATACAGTCTAGCAAAGGAAAATGTGTAGGGGTCAAGGGAATGAGTGGGTTTAAAAGAAAGTGATTTCAATTTTGAGGCCCTTTTGATTCTCTCAAGTGAAATATATTTTATTTTAGAAGAAAGACAGAATTTCAAACTAATATTTCATTTGTTTAAATGCATTTAACAAGACAAGATTCTGTGTCCTCCATGTCCTCAAGTATAATTTTCCCCCAAAAGTATCTGATTTTAAAATGTTTTCCATTTTGTTCTGGTTGTATTTATAATTTATTCATCAATTAACTCAGTTCAGTGCAACTAATGCTGACACTCCCACTTTGTATTTTAGTTTTGGAATCTTTCAAAACTTGTCTTGATGTTGCCTGACACAGCTAGTGAGGTTGTGGGCAAGACCTCTTGAACCGGGGGTCCACAGGCCACACAGAAAGCAGGGGTTCTTGGGGTTTTCCCTCTGTTTCCTACTTCCACGGTTGAGGTGAACAACGGAGACAGGATTGTGTGGGAAACGTATATATTCCCTTCAGAGTAAAAGAGCAAGTTATGGGTGATTCGCAAGAGAGCTCATTAATGGGAGCTCATGTCTTCAGCCTGATCACATGAAGAATAAATGACTTAGCTCCTGCTCAGTCTGCAGTCTGTCATATTATGTGCCTGATTTTTGCAAAGTTAAAGACAAGCTGTGAAGATGGAGAATGTAGGAAAAGTAGGCAATTGTGGATCAAACAAAAGGGGATTCCAACCATGGATAATTTTTACTCTGTCTAGTGCTTAATTCATACTTAAGTGTTATTTGTATTTTTCCTGTCTTTCTGTGAAATGAAATGAAGTACATACTACAACAGTGATTGAAAGGTCATGCTGAAATGAACCTGAACAGATGGGTTAAATGATAAAGTTCCTGTTTACTATGCAACAATAAGGGAGATGGCTTGGTTTGTGCATAGTAGGTTACCGGTTTTTACTGTTGAGTTCTTTGGAACTCTGATACAAATAAAGACAATGAAAAGGAACCACCTGACAATAGTCTTTGGATTTAGGAAAAAAACAGAGAGAGTTTCATCCTAGTGGGAGCCACAGTGTCAAATGTATTTGATATTCTGGGACATAGACATGGATAGATTTCAGTTGAAAAACATCTGTACAAATTGTTTAGATTAATAAAATAATAAAATAATAACATGTGGACTGGGAACAAGTCCTCCAAATCAAACAACATGTAGAAGTGTTTTCTGAACTGATGCAGCTGTTAGTGGTTGTCAGTCCAAGGTGTTTCTGTGTTCACAGGAAATGTACAATTACTAACCCAACTTACCCCTTTTTCAAAATATACCTACAAAGTCAGTAAAACATCTCATATTTATGTTAAATTCCCTGTACAACAAAAGTACATGGTTAGGTTTAGAAAAAAACACCATGGTTTGACTCAACATTCACATGAGAAGCGAACAGCAGACCACCACCCCTCCCACACGCCCTGTAGGGACATTTCAGCTGCTTATATTATGTTGTTACCGGCGGCGTTTCGCACTGATGCAGTCCGGGGGTGTTATAAACTGATGCCACCTGGCAGTATTTGACGAGCTGATCAGTCGGTAGTAGAACATACTACTTAAAACTATATTCCTGATAGGGACTCATAACAAGCAGTGTAAGAGGTGATTTTTGGTGTGTTAGTATGTGAAATACATGTTATCAACTGGTATTTTATAGTGGCTTTAAAAAACAATTGTATCTTATTCAGTATCTTGTGCATCTTATTTGACCGTACATTTTTTTACATGTCAAGTTTTGACAGCAGACAGTCACTTTCCCCTGTGGTTAGATTACTGAAAGTGTTCTGAATGCTGTCTTTGGCATGATGTCAGAAGCTCTGCTTTCACCAACATTGTGTCATGTCAAATTGTCAAATCAGTCAAGAGCAGGTTTGTTAAAAAAAACACTTTAAATTGAAATTGCCGAAAGATGTTCCCCAGTTTTGTTGCCTCACTGTTCATCCTCTGAGAAAGGCCGAATCTGTGATTTCTCTTCTGAGCTCATTAATTGCGCCTTTAAAGCAGTCAGTTTGACAGTTGATTTCCCCTCTGGGTGAATTCCTGAGAGGTGTTAGCTAAGACGGAGCAATGCTGAATCATTTAAACACTGTCATTACTGCCATCCTGGGACATGATCAAGGAGCTTGGGTTGAACTAGGAGCACACTCGGGAGTGTGTGTGTGTGTGTGTGTGTGTGTGTGTGTGTGTGTGTGCCAGTGGGAACGCCAGAGGTAGGAGTTCCAGCTGGCACAGCAGGGGATGGTTGTTGGCTCGTCTGGCAGTCTGGTGATACCTGGATGAAAAAAAAGTCACAACTCATAAAAAAACCTTGTCCCTGTGTATTTGTCAGTATTTAAACTCTGCTGTGTAATGTGTTTCCAGGCTCATCCTGATTCTTTGTGTCAAAAACGAAATGATAGTGATACGTCTGAATATCAAAAATCTTTTTTTTTTTCCCCAAGCTGTGTTTATAAATGTAATTTGAACTAATAGCCATGTTCAAATCTGCTTTGACGTGAACACACATACTAATACAATTTCATCTAATTCATGGAGAATTAGTGCTTGGAGGAGCAGGAATTTTAATTGAAAGGGACCATTTGAGAGAAAGAGGTACTTAAATTGAAATGGCAGAGTAATTATAGCTTAGAGTAAAAGGTGTTTACTCACCTGGTACCTGCTTAGAGGCATTTTTTTTTTATCTGTAGTAATGTTGAGTGATCCATGGTGATGTTAAGCGATTGAGAAGTGAACGAACTTATGTAATATCTCCATCAGGAATGTCATGTAAGGAATCACTTCTAAGGAAGATGGATGCCAGGTTGGACGTTGAGGCTGACATTTTTTGGAGCATCCTGTGGGTCACAGGATTCAAGTGGGATTCCCACAGAATGGGAGTCAATTTTACTATTCATCACATGACTGGGACAGGACAGTGAATAAAAGTCAACAAGAGCAGGTGGGACAGTAATAATGATAATAATAATGATAACAATAATAATAATAATAATAATAATAATAATAATAATAATATTGAGTTAGCAATGAGAAGTCAGGAGCTTTTAATTAATTCCCACAGAGTATAAGAGATATATGTCTATAAGTATGAGCACACATATCTTATGTTAAGCATGTGCAGTTGAATGGATGTTTGTTAAGATAATATTAACACAGTTGGGATGCTAATATCTCTTAGCGCGTTAATAGTAATTCCCATGATGTTTTAGCACTGAGCTAATGAAGTAAGTGCTAGATATTTGCCCAATGGTAGCAATCTATTACCAAGTTGGTTGTCACTTACAAGGAATTCGCCTTGGTGCTTGGTGCACACAGCCAACATACAATAAGTCAATAACATAAAAACTGAATTGTAAAATTACAATAAAAATCTGCAAAATATACCATTAAAGATATTAGGACATATAAAAAAAGTACAATATAGCAGTTTCAGTTGTTATATTAGGAATTATTTCACAATTATGCTATAGGCCTACGGTAAGGTCAAAGTCTGCCCAGTTTGCACAAGCTAACACAGTGGCCAACATCTGACACCAAGCTGTTAAAAAAGGTCCCAATAAAGTCATGCTGACACCAAAAAGATGCGTCTCTTGTCATTAAAACCGTTAATAATGGGTAATGTTAGATAACGTTAGCTGTGCAATGCTTTGATTTGCCCTGTTATTGGGTGTGTGTGGGCGGGCGGGCGGACTCTCACCAAGTGTCTCAGGTGTGGAGCTCACACTCCCACAGCAGTAGCCTCCATACCAAGCTGTGTTCAAGGGACTGCAGGGGTCTCGTGATAAACAGATAGAGACAGAGAGAGAGTGAGACAAGTTATGACAATAATATAACTATGGGCTGGTACTGAAATCAGGGGTGAAAAAAGAAAAAGACTGTAGCCTACTGATGTAAAACAGCATTGTCTTTCCCTGCCTGCAGTTTAAATCAGAGGCCTTTCTCCCCACTTCAAAATATGACGAGACATAAAACCATGGGTGGAACTTTTTTCTTTTCATGGCACAGCGTTACCTAAAAGTAGCTAGCCATATCCTAAGACTACCATAGATTATGCTACATCAATCTTGGAATAAAATTGCGCAAACTTGGGACAAATTTGAACACCTACAACACCACCAGGTGTTACCTCTGTCCAGCCATGTGAATCCTTTGGATCACCATCAACATGCGAAAAATGGTAAGACTACTCCTCATGTCAGCCCTGTCTGTTTTTTTAAATGATAAACTGTTGAGTTCCTAGTCAGCTGTATGTTGCATAATGCTGCATTTGTATTTATTCCACAGGTCGAGCATCACCAATGGATTTCATAAATCTGCTTCAGAGACATTACCCCCAGGTGTTATCTTGGTGCAGCCTGCACCACCTGAATGCTGCTTGTAGGGGGTTGAGGACAGCAGGCAGAGTGAATCTTGGTGCAATGATTTCCTCTGGACATGTCAGTAATCAGATAGAGGAGAGAATGGAGAAGTTAGGACATCATTAGAGCAGATTAGGGAATAATATATTAACTGTTTGTGTGTGTTTAGCCCATTGGATTGCCTGGAGAAGGTCTCTGAAAATAGGCCAGTGGGGCCCTCTCCCCTTTCAACTGAGGACACTAATGTGGAACAGGAGCTCACTGACACAGCATCTGGTAGGAAAAGCTAACCTCCACGGTTAAGGTCTTTGACATCGTTGTTGATTGAACTGAGGACATCCAAGGCATTTAATGTCCTTTTGATTTTCAGACCATCCAGCGCCCAAGTACAAGAAAGAGAAGTGGAGGAAGAACTGCTTCAAGCGCTTACTAGTCTGGACAAGGAAGACATTCTGCTGCTACAGCAGTGTCAACAATGAAGAGGACTGAATAAGGCTACGAAGGTTTTCTAGCGCAACACCTTGCTGGCTGGATTTCTCACAGGAAATGTACAGAGTTTGCATGTGATATGGTACCTTGTATTGACACACCTGTGGGAAATCAGTGTCAGCTGTCATGAGTTGTGCCGTAATAAACCTTCATGGTTGTTGAGGGTGGCACAGTGGCTCAGTGGTTAGCACTGTGGCCTCACAGAGAGCACCTAACATCTGTTCCTCTCTGAAGAGTTTGCATTTTCCCTCCGTGTCAGCGTGCGTTTTCTCTAGGTCCTCCAGTTTCCTCCCACAGTCCAAAAAACATGCAGGTTAATTGGAGACTCAAAATTGACACTTTATCTGATCCTATTTGACCTACTTCGGCTAAATCTAATCAAACAGTTGGTTGGTCAATAAACAATTAAAAATAATATTACAAATCTGTGTCATGACTTCTAAATAAGTGGGGGAAAACAGATATATATTCTCCAGTATACATGTCCTAGGTGCCAGGAATCTTTGTAATTTTAAGTAGATGAGGTTGTCGTGTTTGCTCAATGGTGAAATCACTTTCTGCTGCCTCAAAATAGCAATACACCAACAAAGCACCAGACCACACCTCATTTTAATACCTATACACACAGATGGATGGTAGTACATGTACTACCTGCAAAACATGAGTGCTGGAAAATAACTGTGTAGGTTTGAAACTAGCAATGACATTAGCGCTGTGCTGTGTGCTGTAGGTGTAAGACAGGGGCTTTTATCTCACTTATCCAAGTACATAAGCTAAGCAGCCAAACAGGGTTATGTTAGTCAGCACATCCTGAGTTGTCAGCAGAATACAGAGTTTTCAACCAACTCATGGAGCTAGAAAAGTTAGAAGTTAGAAAAGAGAAGCCTGCTTTTGTCTACCTCTGAAGTTAAGATCCCCATTTTTTCAAAAATTACCATGAATTTGGAGTGGTAGATTTGCCACTGTTATTATTACAAACTGCAGAAGTTCCATGTAAAACTGACAATCGTGGCAACTGTAACTTAGTTACTGGCAGTTTTTCTGATACCTGCATTATTCCCATATCATTATGAAATCAGTCACGTGTTGCCCTCACTATTGCTAAAGTATGCAAAATAAAAAAAGTACATATTTTGCTAATGGTGTAAGTTAATGTGTTGTGCCCTTTATCAGCTCTCCTCCTTTAGTAAGTGGCAGTGATTAGGTACAGTGAGTTCAACCTGATAGTAACAGTGACAAAAGGCAGGAAGGGTGAAGGCATTAATGTCATGCACGGTGGGGAGAGAAAAACGCTTATGACGCTGGTATAAGCTTTTAGCTTCAGCCAAGAGCCACAAAACTCAGGAAATTCAAAGAACCACACCAAAGTCGAACTTCAGCTCATCTCTGCACTAAGAATTTCCAGCCTTGAGGAGCTACCTGCCTCAGTGTATTGTACCCAAGACTGTATTCATGTAGAAAATATGTCCAATTCAGTCCTTCCTCTTAAGTAGCTAATTACAGTGTACTGTATCAGTAAAACTAGTATTTGACATTTGAGTTATTGACAGCATGGCACAGGCATGTTTGTACCTGTTATTCTACCACATTTTGTCTTCTTTTTTCTCTTTCTCTATGCTGGAATTTAACCACCTTTATGATGAACATAGTTTAAGGTCCAGAATTTGACAACTGTTATAAAATCATCATGATAGGAAATGCCAAAATGTTATGCTTTGACATATGGCCCCTAATTGTGTCAAAACCCTAAAGGGGAATTCTCTTCTCTAGTCTTCAACAAGGTCAAAGGTCAGGGTCAGCTACAGAGCAGAAGCCCTGGGGCCATATTCACAAACATTCTGAGAATACTAGAGCACTCCTGTCTTAGCCTAAACAGTGCTAGCAAGGAGTCCTAGCTGAGGAGTGACTCAGGAAAATTCTCAGAGCAGCTCTGAGCAGGTAAGGGACAGAAACTTTTACCCTAGGGAGGAGGTGTTATTGACCCCGTTGCTAGGTATGATGCATTCTTTTAAAAGGTGTGATTGGTTGAGCCAGCAAGGTGAGGAAAAAAAAGAACTGCGTCACAATATGATAATGTGAAAGCGCTGTAATTGTTTGCGTGACCTCTGCTGATAGAAGGTTGTGACAGACCCAAGTCATTACTGCTGCACAGTTATTCCGGTTTCCAAATATCTTAGTGTTGTGATCACTTTCATTTCTGCATAATGCACTATTGTGTTGGATGGAAGATGTGAGTGAATGTGAATCTCTAATGAGAACACCCACAAACATTACCGCGGTACAATCTAATCTGTAGTGTTTCATGAAGTCACTGCCATTTAGTGTTTGGAGAATATTTCTCTTCTTTGTCTTTTCACTATTTTCTCCTGTGTACTCTGCACAGTTTTTCACCTTGGGGCTATCTCAAGGACTAAGATGCTTTTTGAATGACTTTTACCTTCACCAGAAGATTAAGTCTTAACTGTGAGAGGAAATTCTTAACATAACATCATAATTCTAAGAATTTTCTTTAAAGTTTGTCACAAGGAGCAACTCTTAGTACAATGAAACTTCAAGAATAAGTTCCCGTGGGGCTGTTCACGATTCATCTTGAGGACAGGTCAGTGGGGTGGTGAAGGCTTGATTCAGAGTATTGTGATTGGACAGTGTTAGTGTTTGGTCCCACATGTGCCCCTCACTACTCAAACTGTATGTTCGTGACAGTATAGATAACTGACACAGTGATTTTCAACGGCCTGTTAGCGCTAACTCAACATGACCTGTTGGACACCCGAGCCGAGCTTTGTTCTGTCACGCTGCAGCTTCCAATGGGATTAACATCCATCCACACCTAGACACACACACACGCACACAAGGACACGTATACACTTGGAGGATGCAGTAACGTACTGTATTTACACACACACACACACACACACACACACACACACACTCACACATACACACCCTTGTACTTTTTCTGTTTCCTCCATTCATTGAGTTTTTGTGGTTGTCTCTCCAAAGAATATGCGCATTGTTTTTAGTTTGTTTGTTGTTGCTGTAACTGAATGCAGCAAGTGTG